>NC_044304.2:55303293-55664828 GCF_007474595.2 Lynx canadensis
GGCGATGTGGAGCCGTGTGGTGGCTGTCCGCATACCTCTGACTTGGAACAAACCTGTCTTGGAGGCAGGAGCCCCCACGCACCGGGAGAGTCCAGCAGGGGCTGGATGACCACCGGGAGCAGCTATAGGAAGACACCTGTTTGAAGTCATGTTCTTTACAGATGGTGACAGTAATAAAAGAACCAATATGCCTCTAAAAGACTTGAGATATAATTGACATAGAACATTATACTAGCTCCAGGTGTACAATATAATGATTCAACACGTGTATATATTGGGAAGTGATCACTAACAAGTTTAGTTAACATCCATCACCACGTATAGGTATAATGTTTTTCTTGTGATGAGGGCTTTTAAGATCTACTCTCTTAGCAACTTTCAAATATACAACCCAGTATAATTAACCATAGAGCGAACACTTCTACACTGGCACTGTGTGCCAGGCACCGTTCTAAGTGCTTTCATGCATATTTGCTCAGGAAATCTTAACAGTCCTATGAATAGGTCTACTCTTTTTTTAAAAAAAAAAAGTTTATTTACTTGTTTTTGAGAGAGAGAAAGAGAGTGTGTGAGCGTGAGTAGGGGAGGGGGAAAGAGATCGGGAGAAATAGAGAGAGAGAATCCCAAGCAGGCTCCATACTGTCAGCACAGAGCCTGACACGGGCCTTGAACTCATGATGAACAGTGAGATCATGACCTGAGCAGAAATCAAGAGTCAAACACTTAATCGACTGAGTCACCCAGGTGCCCCTGTAGGTGCTATTCTTATCCCCATTTCATAGATGGAGACACTGAGCCCACTCGGGAGAAGACTCACAGTAGCAGGTAAGGAGCAAAGTGAGGCCTGGCCTGGGAGAGAGTCCCACAGCCCACCCCATCCAGAAAGTGAAGGGGGAGCTTCTTCTAATCAATCAGGCCAGGAGCCCAAGAGGAAAGTACACATAGGAGAGGAACTGAACATTCACAGGAAAGGAAACACAAGAGCTCATAAAGATAGAGCTAAATTAGAACCATCTGGAGAGATGAGTTTCTACGTCTCAGATTGGTAAAGACCGAACAAGCTGATAAAACCCTGTGTTGGTAAGAGGTGGCGGGAAACAGTAATCGCTCAGACATTGTTGTGGGAGGGCCAGGGGAAGATAGTATCAATATTACAAATGCCTGAACCCTCTGACCAGCAACCCCACTTGTGGGAATTTACCCCACAGGCATGTGGAAGCTGCAGTGCGAGAACGGCGTATGTTCAGGGTTCTTTACTGCAGCACGGTTCATAGTAACCCAAGTTTGAACAGTTAGGTCCCCGACAGGGAACTGGTGAAATCAGATGCTTTATTGTATGTTGGCACAAAAACACAATGAGGAAGCTCTTGACATGCTGATAGGGAACTCTGTACAAGATACCTTAAAGTAAAAGGTGAGGCGGCTAGACCTGACGCCAAAGGCACGATCCATAAAAAGAGAAATGGGTAGACTGGACCTCATCAAAATCAAAAGTGTTTGCTGGGCAAAGGTGCTGCTAAGAGCATGGAAAGACAAGCTGCAGAGTAGAAAGTATTTGCGAACTTTCTATCCCAAGAAGGACTTGTATCTAGACTATATAAAGAATAAACTCAATAGGAAGAAAACAAATAATTCCACTAGAAAATGGGCAAAAGAGGGGTGTCTGGGTGGCTCAGTCGGTTAAGCGTCCGACTTCAGCTCAGGTCATGATCTCACAGTTCGTGGGTTCAAGCCCCACATTGGGCTCTGTGCTGACAGCTCAGAGCCTGGAGCCTGCCTTAGATTCTGTGTCTCCCTCTCTCTCTGCCCCTCCCCTTCTTGCTCTTTGTTTATCTCTCTCTCTCTCTCAAAAATAAATAAGCATTTAAAAAATTAAAAAAAAAAAGAAATAGGGCAAAAGATTTGAATAGGTAGTTTAACAAAGAGGACACATGGTCACCAAACAGGATCCATGAACGGAAAATAGATACATGAAACATTAGCCATTGGGGAAATGCCAAATAAAGGTCTGAGGAGATAACCACTAACCTATTCAAATGACTCAAATAAAAAATACTAACAATATCGAGTTCTGATGAGGATAGAGAGTAACTGAAGCTCTTAAACACTGCTGGTGGGAATGCAAAATGGTACAGCCACTCTGGAAAATGGCTTGGCAGTTTCTTACCCACTTAAGCATATGCTTACCATTCAACTCAGCAATTGTACTTCTGAGTACTTATCCTAGAAAAATGAAGACAGGTTCATGCAAAAACCTGTCTGTGAACATTCATAGTAGCTTGATTTGTAATTGCCCCGAACTGG
The DNA here is from genome assembly GCF_007474595.2 of Lynx canadensis. Lineage (NCBI taxonomy): Eukaryota > Metazoa > Chordata > Mammalia > Carnivora > Felidae > Lynx > Lynx canadensis. The sequence goes on from NC_044304.2 coordinate 55,305,598, forward strand.
AAACAACCCAATGTTTTTACACAGGTGATTGGATAAACAGACTGTGGTGCACCCATTAAATGGAATACCACAGAGCAACAAAATGGAATGGATTATTGATAAACACAACAAACTGATCATAAGGGCATTATGCTGCGCTACAAAGTGCCAGTCCCAAGAGTGTACATAGTGTGTGATCCCATTTAATTATCACTGGTCCAAGTGACATAATTACAGTCATGGAGAAGCGAATCAGCGGTTGCTGGGGGATAGGGTTGGGGAAGGGCATGATTATAAAGTGGTAGCACAAGGGAGTTCTTGTGGTGATTGGAACATTTCTATATGCTGATGGTTAAAAACTCTATCCGTGTGATACACATTTCACTAGAACTCTGCCCCAGAAAACAAAACAAATGCAGTTAAAAACTGGTGAGTCCCAAACTAAGGTCTGACTTTGGAGTTAATAATATTGCACCAAGGTCAATTTCCTGGTTTTGACAATGCACTATGATTATGTAAGATGTTATCACTGGGGAGCTGGGGGGTAAGCTGGGTGAAAGGGTCCATGGGAACTGTCTGTACTATTTTTGCAACTACTATGAGTCTTAAACTATTTCAAAATAAAAACTGTAAAAAGTAGTAATGGTTTGGGGCTGCTTGCTTTTCTTGCAGTAAAAAAAACCCAGCCGAGGTGCAGAAGAATGCGTGTGGTGAGAGTCCCACTTGTGGAAATGTAAATGCAGGAGTAATTCCTGTCTCTGACAGAATATTCCTGGAAATACACACAAAGGACTGAGAATATTGGAAGCCACATTGGAGGGGACTGAGTGGCAAGGACACAGGGGTGAGAGAAAGAGAGAGGAAGCTTGATTTTTTTTTTAGCTTTCCTCTTGAGACTTTCTGATTTTATGATGAAAACATCTATCACTTTTAAAACCTTTTATTTAGTTTTTCTAAAAGCTGAGTGTCGGACCTGGGGCCCTGGGGAAATAGAGGGAGCCATCTGTTTGCCTCACAGCACGCCCAGTCCAGAAGGGAAAGGGGGCCATGTCCTGGGGATGAAGATTGTATCAGGAAGGCAATATCTCACTAAGCTCAGGGAGACTACAAACACAAAAGAATAATTGACAGGGCGGGGGGACACCCAGCTCTAGCTGGCAGGGCCCCGGAATTGATGGCTCCTTCTTCTTCATGACAACAATGACCAGAAGTAATAAACAGAGCCACCAGGACAGTGGACACTTACCCAGGCACGTAGCCGAGCACTTCTCCGAGACTAACTCACGTAACCTCATGACATCACTGTACAAAGGAGGAAACTGAGGCACGGAGGCAAAGTGACTTGCCCAAGGTCCCACGTGGAGTTTGCAGCACTGTGACATCCAGGGCTTCCTGCCCAAACTATGCTGATTTCCACCTTGGATCTCCTGACCAGAATCCCACACAACAGATGCTGGGCCAGAGTCACAGAAGGGGAAGGGCCCCCAGCTTGGAGGCCTCTCAGGCTAGTAGAGAGAAGGAGGTGGTGTGGAGTCAGGCAGGCAGCACAGTGAGGCACTGGATGTCCTCATGGAGCTTGCCGGGGAAGGGCAAGCAGATGACAGCGTGTGAGGTAGAGATCGTGAAAGAGGGCCTCAGCTGGGGCAGGCTGGTCAGACAGTCCTGGGTCCCAGTCTCTCCTTGCACCCTCCTCTTCCTCCCCCCAAATGGGGAGCATAATCATGCCCTCCTCCCAGAGCCTGCTTGTAGGCACCAACAGGCACAGGATGCCTTGTTGTCAGTAGCTCCAGAAAGTTGATACTATAGCCCAAATGTCCATCAACAGGTGAAAGGGTGATTTGTGGAAGAGTATATAGTAGCAATGAATGAGCCTAAATCACAGTTATGTGCAGTGACAAAAACCTCAGAGAGTGACGAGCAAAAGAAGCCAAGGGCGGGGGTGGGGGGAAACATGTTCTGTTCATTAGTGTATTTTTTATTTATTTTTTAAAAATTTTTTAAATGCTTATTTTTGAGAGAGAGACAGAGAGACAGAGTGTGAGTGGGGGAGGGGCAGACAGAGAGGGAGACACAGAATCCAAAGCAAGCTTCAGGCTCTGAGCCATCAGCACAGAGCCCGACACGGGGCTGGAACTCAGGAACCGCAAGATCATGACCTGAAGTCAGACACTTAACCGACTGAGCCACCCAGGTGCCCCCATTAGCATTTTAAAATAAGCAAAACTAAAATGACATATCGGACAAAGTGCTAGTATCCAAAATCTATAAAGAGCTCACCAAACTCCACACCCAAAAAACAAATAACCCAGTGAAGAATGGGCAGAAAAACATGAATAGACACTTCTCTAAAGAAGACATCCGATGGCCAACAGGCACATGAAAGATGCTCAATGTCGCTCCTCATCAGGGAAATACAAATCAAAACCACACTCAGATATCACCTCATGCCAGTCAGAGTGGCCAAAATGAACAAATCAGGAGACTATAGATGCTGGAGAGGATGTGGAGAAACGGGAACCCTCTTGCACTGTGGTGGGAAGCAAACTGGTGCAGCCACTCTGGAAAACAGTGTGGAGGTTCCTCAGAAAATTAAAAATAGACCTACCCTATGACCCAGCAATAGCACTGCTAGGAATTTACCCAAGGGATACAGGAGTACTGATGCATAGGGGCACTTGTACCCCAACGTTTATAGCAGCACTCTCAACGATAGCCAAATTATGGAAAGAGCCTAAATGTCCATCAACTGATGAATGGATCAAGAAATTGTGATTTATATACACAATGGAGTACTACGTGGCAACGAGAAAAAATGAAATATGGCCCTTTGTAGCAACGTGGATGGAACTGGAGAGTGTGATGCTAAGTGAAGTAAGCCATACAGAGAAAGACAGATACCATATGGTTTCACTCTTATGTGGATCCTGAGAAACTTAACAGAAACCCATGGGGGAGGGGAAGGGAAAAAAAAAAAAGAGGTTAGAGTGGGAGAGAGCCAAAGCATAAGAGACTGTTAAAAACTAAGAACAAACTGAGGGTTGATGGGGGGTGGGAGGGAGGGGAGGGTGGGTGATGGGTATTGAGGAGGGCACCTTTTGGGATGAGCACTGGGTGTTGTATGGAAACCAATTTGACAATAAATTTCATATATTGAAAAAATAAAAATAAAAAAAATAAGCAAAGCTAATCTATGGTATTAGAAGTTGGGATCATGGTGATCTCTGGGGTCTGGGGAAAAGGGCAGGGAAGGGACTGGGAGGGGGATGAAAGGAAGGGACTTTCGGTCACACAGGTGTGCTCATTTTGTGACAACTCATCAAGCTGTACCCTTGTGTTTTGAGCATTTTCGTGTATGTATGTTATACTTTAATAAAAAAGGTTTGTTAAACAAAAAAAAAAAAAACTAAAGGAAGGCAACCTACAGAATGGGAGAAAGTATTTGTGAATCACATATGATAGGGGATTAATATCCAGAATACAGAAAGAACTCCTACAGCTCAACAGCAACAACTACCACAAAAGCCAGCCACGTTAAAAAATAAGCAAATAGATAGGCCTCCAAGAAATAACCGGGAAGTATTTGAAAAGATGCTCAACATCACTGATCATCAGGGAAGTGCAAACCACAACCATACTGAGATACCACTTCATAGACCTGAGCATGGCTACTATCAAAAACAAAACAAGTGTGGGAAGGATGTGGAGAAATTGGAAGCCATGTGCACTGCTGGCGGGAATGTAAAATGGGGCAGCTGCTGTGCAAAACAGTATGGCTGTTCCTCAAGAAACTAAAAATAGAATTATCATATGATCCAGCAATTCCACTTCTGGGTAGATACCCAAAAGAATTCAAAGCAGCGTCTCAGAGAGACATTTGTACACCCTTGTCCACAGCAGCATGGTTCACGGTAGGCAAAAGGCGGAAGCGACCCAAGTGTCCACTGACGGATGAATGGATCAACGCAATGTGGCATTACATACGATGGGATATCATTCAGCCTTAAAAAGGGAGGAAATTCTGTCACAGGCTACATGGATGAACCCTGAGGACATGGCGCTCAGTGAAACAAGCCAGTCACAAAAGGACAAATACTTTCGGATTCCACTTATGGAATGTACTTAACAGAGTCAAATGCCCAGGGACAGAAAGTAGGATGGCACCCAGGGACTGAGGGAGGGGAATGGGGAGTTAGTGTTTAATGAGAAGAGTTTTAGTTCAGGAAGATGAAAAGTTCTGGAGATGGATGGTAGTGATGGGTTCACAACAGTGGGAATGTACTTATGTCACTGAAAACTGCATGCTTAGAAATGGTTAAGATAGTAAATTTTATGTTATGTGTATTTTCACATAGTTAAAAGCAAACAAGTAAGCAAACCAAAGGACTGTGGACTGGCCTCTAAGTGGACTGGAAAGGTGACCTGAGATGGACCTCACTGAGCTTGGGTCTCCTCACCTGGTGACTGGAGGTAACCAGTGCCTGTATCTGCTGAGGGTGTGGTAAGGTCAGGCGACAGACAGGGCATCTCATGGGTATGAAGGTGTCAACGTTCTCATCACTTCCTGGGAGGCCACCATGGGAATGGGCGGGACACGAGTTTCTCATGCATAGTCCCTGGCAGGGACTAAGAGTTCCCCCAGGCCGGAGGAAGCCTGCTGGTCACAGCGGGTGCCATGATGCCAGGCAGTGACTTCACGTGACAGGCCAGGGAGCTGAAGGAGGCCTGGGTGGTGGGCAGGGCGGGTGAGCCGAAGTTATTCTTCTCTGTTCTCAGGGTTTTCAAATGAGGTGTGATAGAGGTGCTTCCCCACCCCTCAACAACAACTGGCAGACCTTGTGGCCTTTCTGGTCACTTCTGGGGATCAGCAGAGGTCTCCCTGTAGGTATTTTAAGAAGTCCAGCTGGTCAAAGTTAAATCAACATTTAGAGTTTGTATCCAAATGGAGACCTGTGTCACTGCCCAGCTGGGTGGGGCCTGATGGTGAGTCCTGGAGGCCACCTGGCTCCTTGTAGGTGGGGTGTGCCCACCTTGGGGGCAGGTAGGCACCCCCCCCCACACCAGAAAGGGGGCAGAAAGGGCCCATCGGCCAGTGCTGCTGTCATCTGGCATCTGGCTCTCTCTGGGACAGCCGCCTCTACATCAGTGTTCACTCTCAGGGGTGCTTTGTGTGTTCTTAGGAACTCCCACCCCACCCTGGCATGGGCACTCCTGAGGCCCCTTGCCACCTGCCTTTATTGGACTCCCCACACAATCCACTTCTACTAATGTCCCTTCATCCCAATTCTCTTTGGATGGGTCCCTGAAGATAAACTCAGCCTAGTCATATTCCCACCCCCTCTTAACCCATCTGCCTACAAACTGCCTCTCTCTACTCTGCCTGTGCTGGTAGCCTTTGGATCCCTTTGGACTGGTCTGGGCAGGGGCTGGGCCCCAGCCTTGTTCCTCTCATGCACCATGGGGGGAACTGGTCATGTTCTCCTGGAGATGTCTACCCATGCACTCCCCTGGTCCCCTGGAGATCCTGAAACCAGGGGATGTTGCCCAGCTTGGCGTGAGATGGGGGATGCTCCAACTTGCTGCCTCCAACCTGACTCTTCCAAGCCCTCTCCTTGATCTGAGACTGTAGGTGGAGGATGGCCCACTTTATAAAATGTTCTCTCCCACCTCTCCTTAGAATGTGGGGGTGCTTGTCCCCTGTTATTCTCAGCTTTACAGCCTCAGCTGAGATAAGGCAAAGCCCCATCTAGCCAGCTGTTTCCCTGACAATCTCAAAAGGCTTTCTGCTGGGCCCAGTGACTCAGAGAGGTCAGTTCTACTTCATGAAGGAGCAAACTAGGGCTCAGAGAGGCCAGGCAGTTTGCCTAAGGTCACACAGCCAGCAAATGGTGAGGTCAGGATTTGAGTTCTCTCTCTTCTGGGCTACTCTGCCTTAAAGTGGCTGCCAAGGCAAGAGCTGGGATATTGAAATAGGACCCTACGGGGAGCAGTGGTCTTACAAAGCAGATTTCTCAGCCTCGTCCCAGGTTAGCTATCACCTCCAGGCTCTCTCTACTTGTGTGGAGGGAGTGGGGATGGCAGGTAGGAGGACCTGGGGAGCACTGCAGTGAGGGAGGGCTCCCCCAGAGGACAGAACCACTCCTTTACCCCAGTACCCCTGCCCTCTGGCTGCTCCTTCTCTTCCCCCGCACCCTTTTAGTAGCTGGGCTTCCTGTCCAGACTCCATTCATGACCAGCAATGAAACTTGAGCCTTCAGCAGAAACTCTCAGCCTCAGCCTCTTCATCTGCATCAGGAGAACGGTCAGAGTCCGGCCTTCCCAGCCAGGCTGCTGTTAGGACAGGGCTGTATCATGTGACTTAGGGTGTGGACTCCAGGCCAGAATTCTTGGAATTAAATTCTGCCTCTGTAGTTCCCTGGATGTATGGTCTGTGGAGGTTACCTAACCTCTCTGTGCCTCAAGTTGCTCATCTGTAAAATGGGGGTAACCATAGAGAACCGACTGGTAGGAACGCTGAGAGGATGAAGTTAATTACTATGGACAAGATTCCCACAGGGGTGCTGGCTCCTGGTATGGAACAGATGGATGTGAGCTGTACTGTCATGTTACAGGGGAGGAAATGGGCGAGGTGGTTTGTGCAGCATGCAGCCTCTTCCACTCAGTGTCCCTACCTCTGAAGCCAGATTGCCGGCAGTTGAGGGGTCTGGCATGTGTGGGACCTCAGGGCCTCCACTGGCCGCCCCCAGCCTCCCCAGGCCTTGCTCCTAGTTCTCCTGGCCAGCCAGAGTGCATCTGGCCAGAGCCCTATCCAGCCAAACGTTCCTGGAGGAGGATTCAGGTATTAGTGGGGATCCGGAGCCTGGGGGCTGAGTGGGAGGAACTGTGGTCAGGGTGACTGGAAGGCTGGGTGGGCAGAGGCCAGTGCAAAGGCAGCCCTCTGTTCTTCACTCCTAAAGGCCCCAGTTCCACTGCATCTCCAGGACATTTCCTGGGAGAGATACATGGCCTCTTTGACCTTCAGCTTCCTCATCTGTCAGAGCTGTCAGAGGTCCATCATAGGGATTCAGTGAGATAACCACATATCAGGTGCTCAGTAAACAGTGGCTGCAATTGTTATATCAGTATCTCATTGGTGGGGGTGGCTGTCTAGGGCTTAGAGATTAGTAGGATGCCAGAGCCCAGAAGAAAACTTGAGAATTATGGCCATATACATACTTTGCAAATGAGGAATCCAAAAGCCAAGGTCACACAGCAACTAGGCAAGGGAGCCAGGGGAACCACACAGGGATCCAGGCTCCTCAGTCCACTGAACCAGTGTTGTCACATGGGCAGTTTCTTGCATGGCCCTGGGAATATGCAGAGGGAAGGGGGGGGGGGGCTCGTGACTGGGAGGTGGGTGGAAGGACCAGAAACTCCCTGGGGCACGTAAACACACTCACACTCACACACTCACACCCTAGAAGTAGCCATGGTCGGAATCCCCTACTAGTTACTCAGTTCTAGGGTTGGGAGATGTAATACAGAGCCAATGCATGCTGGACAGAGTGGGGGACACAGATGTCCCATCCATGACTGCCATAAGCTTCTGAGTGACTCAGAGAATTGGAAGAGCCTTCATTCATCATCGACCTCAGCCCTTCATTATGAATACTGCTCTTTTAAATTATGGAATACTTCCAACATACAGAAAAGTGCAGAAAATAATGTAGCAAATGCCCACGGATTCTTCGTCCAGCTGTCATAAATTCTAGCGTGTTGGCTCTTGCTCCTCTTCTTCCTCCTGCTCCTCCTCCATCTTCAAAGATCACATTAGGGATACAGTAGGAGCCCTCAGGTACCCCTCACAGATGCACTTCTCTCCCTCCCTCCCATGAGAAATCACCCCCTGAATCTGGAGTGTATCCTTCCCTCATTTGTTTTCACACATACATCTGCATCCATAAACATTACCCGTGTCTGCTTACTATCAAACTTTATATAAATGGGGCTATCCTATGAGACACCCTGCAACTTGTGGTTTTGACTTAGCCTCAAGTTAGCAAGGTTGTTCCGCACTGTTCCACAGAGCTCGAATCCATTCACTGACAGTGTCTAAATAAACGGCAGTTCATGAGCCCTTCTCCTACTGATGGAAGGCTAGGCTGTTTCCAATAGTTTGCCCTCACAGATCAGCTGTCCTGCATGCAAATGTTGATCCAGGGGCGCGATGGCTGGGCACAGGGTCTGAGCACCTTGGCTTCCCTAGGCGATGCCCTTCTGCTTCCTGGGGTGGTGATGCTACTCTGTAGCCCCACAGCTGCACATCAGGGATTCATGTTTCACTAACGCTTGAGGGTAGACCAAAGCCTCACTTCTTAAATGAGGAAAGTGAGATGCAAGGAGGAAAAAGATCTGACATCCTAGAGTTGGTGACCAAGGGAGCCAGGGCTTGAACCCAGTTCCCTCCATGTTCCAGTTATCTATTGCTACATAACAAACAACCCCAACACTAAGTAGCTTTAAAAAAAGCTATTTTGCTCAAGAATCTGCAATTCCAGCAGGGCTTAGAGGGGAAAGCTGGTCTCTGTGGTGTCCAGCTTGTGATGTCAGCTGGGACCACTCAACTGGAAGATCCATTTCCAAGATGACATATACATGGCTGTTGTGCTCAGCTAGGAATGAGGGTGGGGTCTTAGGGGCCTCTTCATGGGATGCTTGGACTTCCTCAGGGCAGAGTGGCTGGGTTCCAAGAGCCAGTGTCCCAGAAACTGGCACAGTGTCACTTCTGCCTTACTCTACTGGTCAAACAAGTAAAGTGTCCAAATTCAAAGAGAAGGAGGGTCTGTGTTACACCTTGTGTCTTGATGGAAGAAGTGTCAAAGAATTCGGGAGTCATGCTTTAAAACTGACACATGTGACTCCTGCAACATGCCTTCAATAATGTGGCTTCAAGATGCTCTAACTTTATTATCAACATTTTTAATTGATAGATTTTACTTTAAAAAACATAAAATTTGGTAACATTGGGCCTTCATTCCCAGATGGCCTCACTAGCTGGGGTGAGGAAAAAATCACTCTGGTAAATCTTGTGTTTTCTGCAGTCCCCAGCATTTTGAACTGACCCCTATGGACCTTTGAGTTGGTAAAGTGTGGGTTATAATTCTAAAACATTAGAAGGGCATTGGGGAACAATCACTCCATGGGGATTAATGTGAACACAGTCTGGAGTGTTTAGCTGAGAGATATCCCAATATGAAGCCCTTGGAAGATGTTCAGCTCTATGGGGAGAATAATCCTGGAAGGCTTCCCAGAGGAGGTGACACCTGAGCTGACTCTTGAAAGATGGGAAGGATTTATAAAGGTTCAGGACTCTGGGAGCCAATAAGTGTGATCTCTAATTGAGTCGCAGTAAGATCATGAAGGACATAACAGCAAGGAGTTTTCCCTGGGTGTCCAATCTGTGGTCCCAAATCCAGTCTCTTCATTCTTGGGTGGGAATGTAGAGCAAAACTTGAGGCTTGAAGTGGGTGATGACTTGAAGGACACCCAAAGACACCAGACCCTCAAGATACTGTTCTCTCTGGCTGGCCATACTGCTTCAGATTCCACCATCAGCACCACCCCTGAGATTGCAACAGTCTTCAGGAGGCACATGATACTTGTGAGGAAGGACACGTGTGTGTATAAATTACTCCCTTGCCAGTTAATCTGAAATGATATGGATTAATGAACCCATCAGATTAGCTAGCATGGACAAGGAACTCCTGGGATGAGTAAGTAAGTGTTGATAAAGAGAAAAGAAAGCGCTGGTTGAAAATGGCTGGGTAGGGCCCCACCATGGGAAGCCCTGAGCGTCACAGGGCAGAGGAAGATCTCAGGTCGCCAGGGAAGGGAGAGACAAAGGTGGGAGTAAGAAGGTGAGAGCCTTGAGGGCCACCATTTGTCACGGCTTCCTGCAAGTCACTAGTCTCTCTTTTTTGGGCTGCCATTTCCCCCTCTGCCAAAGAGGAGACCTCTTCACACTTGTGCTCTGGGAGTCGAAGATCCCTTAAGCCTAACCTTCCAAGACACTAGGATCCCAAGTTCTCATGGATTCTAAGAATTGTATGATTGTTTTATTAAATGTTGTCTTTCCACGGTACTTTTGAAAATACAATCAAAGACACCGCGGCTCAAAGACTCAACTTCCAGAGCTCCAAGAGTTTAAGATTTGATGTTCTTTAGGGTCTAAGCTTTAAAATTCAATCATTCTAAGCTTTTATGAATCCATTGTACTTTCTCATCCAGACCCATGATTTGTAACGAAGCCAGTGATTTATCCGTGTGCCACCTGCAGTACGAATTTTCTTCAAATTTAAAACTTAAATTTAAAAATGTTTCCTTTTAACTTAACCTCATTCTAAATAATAACAATATCTGTGAAATCGTGAATTTGAGGGACAAACTACTATTTCCCCAAAAACATACCAAATAAGCTTTGGTAATGTAGGTCCCGGCACCCCCTCGAACCATATCAGGCACCATCAGCAATTTCTATACCACATTTCAGAAGCCACTGCTCATGTTTGGAGGCTGGGTGCCCTTCTCCTGAGCTCCCAGCACAGAGACAGGAGTGGGCAAGATCCACGGGGAGATACTATGCATCTATACCACCATCTAGTGGCCAAAACGCCAGACACAGAAGGAAGGAGCAGAGAGAGGGCGCCTGGGCCTGGGAAAGTTGCAGGTGAGGTAAAGGGACAGATGACTTGAGAAACAAAGCAATTTGATGGCTAATCAAGTTCTAAACGGGCAGTACAGAGACAACTTAAGTGTCCCTCCCTGGATGACTTTAAAAGAACTATAGTACATCATATGGTATAACATGCAGGCATTGCCAAGGATGCTATAAAGAAATATTATTGATATGGAAAAGATGCTCAGTTGAGAAAAAAAAAACACTAGTCAAAGCAATTCCATGCAACTTATTTAAAGTGTGAGTATAAATCTACTTTGGGTGTCCATTTAGAGAGAATGTTACCTTCCCAACTTCCCCATGGCAGTAAATGAACCCCATTCACATAGCTGCTCAAGCCAGAAACCTAGAAATTACTCAACCCTCTCCCCTACCCCAATCCACCCACTTCTCTCCCTCTCCACAGCTACCACCCTGGGCAGAACCAGCATCATCTCTAGCCTGGGTGACCACATTGGCCTCCCAAGTACAAACTTGTCCCACTGCCTTCTCCATGCCATAGCCAAGAAAGCTCTCTCTGATTAACACCTGCCTCCCGATCAAAATTCCCCAGCAGCTTCCCACCTCATGTAGAATAAAAGCCACCTCCTTGCCGTGGCCCCCATGTGCCAGTCTCCTCTCTAAACCTCTCCACTCCACTCCTGCTCGCCGAGCTGCTGTCACTTCCTCAAACCTGGAGACTTTGCCTGGGCTGGCTCCCGACCCCGAAACACCCCTGGCTCTGTTCCATCCACGCCTGCCTCACTTCTACTCAAACCTCAGACCTGGGCACAGCGTCACCTCCCCTGAGAAGCCTCTGTGGGTAATGGGATTTCATCTCTGTATTTTGATTTGTCTGGGGAACAAGTATTCATATGATATAATCAGAAGAAAGCAATCGAGTTATATTTGCTTTAAAGTAAAATCAAACATATAGACCACTGGCACACAGGGAGTTCAAAGAAGGGGGAGATCTGTGTGGGCTGGAAGGCTGGGCAAGGTTTCCAGGGGAGGTGAGGATTGGAGGAAGGGACATTAAGCCGAGGAAGGAGGACAACATTCCAGAAAGGGAAATATGTGAACAAAGGCATGGATGTGGGCAGGGGCAGCTGGAGGAGGTGGTGCTGAGTGATTTTGCCTGCCTGGCACATTTAATTCTAGTTGAAAAACGTTTTTTCCTCTCAAGATCCACCCTTCCCCCATTCTCAGACCATGTGTTTCCAGTGGGGCTGATTCTCAATACGGGTGTGTGAATTAACCCCGGGCCAATGAGAGCCCTTCCTGGTATTTTTGCCTCATCTACTGAAAAAGGGTGTTGTATTTCCACTGTAGTTACCAAGCTGGGAGGATGTATGCCGGATCTTCTTTGCCATTGTAAAGGAAGAGCTTGCCTGAGAATAAAGCCTGTGCAGCAGAAACCAGAGCCAAAAATGGAGACAGTCCCATTCCTCACGACGGTGTTTGAGCACCTGGATTTCCACCCTAGACTTTTCAGATCTGTGAAGCAATAAATTTCACCTCTTTTGAGGGTTAGGCTAGTTTGCCATCTGTTTCTGTCACTTGCAACCCAAAGAGTCCTAATTTCCACATGAGTTTGGCTGAAACAGAGACTTGGTATGGAAAGAAGGTACCTGAGCAAAGGCAGCAGAAGCAACAAATATGGTGATCATTCTTTGAAGGGAAGACCTTTATTTTTATTCCCAGTGGACTGAGGCATTTAGTCTGAGAATTAGAGTTTGAATCTTTGAGCCAAGCCAGAAATCTGAAACGATAGGCCTTCCCTCCTGACTGCCCACAAGCCACAATCTCTCTCATCTATCCAGAAATCCTTTGAAAGGAGACCCAGGGACAGAAATGGCCTGGGGCAGCTCCCGTTCTTGGCCTCCTGGGGCTCTGGAAGGAAACTTTCTAAGTCTTCCCAGACCGCACTGGGAAGGCCAAATATCCACAAGACAACTAGGCAGGGGACGAAATGGGTGAGGGTGGGGATCATCTGATGCATTTTCCATTGCTCTTTCCCTGCTTGTACACAGTCCAGCTGCTCCCAAGAGCCTTTGGTGTCTGGCAGGGAGATGCTGCGGAAGAAAGGAGAGAGACACAGGCCCCCTGGTTCTAGTCCAAATCTAGTTCCTCCTAAGAACTGCATGAAGACATGACATGTGGCAAAACCCGAAGGCCCTGGAGCACCTGGGTCATGTGTTCCCCCGTGAGGCCTCACATAGTGCCTGGCACAGGGTCCTATAAAAGGGTCTAGTTTCCATTCAGAAAAAGACCCCAAGTGCTTGCTGGGAACGAGCAGAGCAGGAGTCCATCAGGGCTGAGATGGGTGATCACACATGTCACTGACTTGTCTCTTCAGGGCACCTCACACTCCTGCCCTCCTGCAACCATCTCATCCAGCCCCCACAGGGGCCCAGCTCCCTCAGAAACCCTCTGGCCTGACATCAGTCACAAACCACTTTCCAGCGTTTGAAAGCTGCATCTGTAGATGTGAGCTAAAATCAATACAGAAAAGTATTTATTAAAATTCAGTGCCTTTTCATGACAAAAACTCTCAGAAAAGAGTATCAGATAGAACTTCCTTAATCTGATAAAGGGAATCTGCCAAACATACAGATACACACAGAGACAGGCAGACAGACAGACACAGACACACACACACACACCTAACATCATCATTAATGGTGAAATATTAAATGCTTTTCTCCTAAGTATAGGATCAAGAAAAGGATGTCCACCACTAACTTTTCTATCCAACATTGTATGGCAGGACCCAGTCATTTCAATAAGGCAAGAAAAATAAAAATAAAACATGATTGGAAAGGAAACTTACAAACTGTATTATTTCAGATGACAATGTTGTATATGGAAAAATCCAAATAATCTGCAAACTATTAGAATGAGTATATTTAGTAAGGTTGCTGAATATAATCAACATGTAAAAATCGATTGAATTTCGATATGCTAGCAATAACCAGAAAATGAAAAACTTTAAATATCATTTATAATAATATTAAAATCATCTAATATTTACAAGTAAATCTAATGAAAGAGGTATGAGATCTCTATGCTAAAAACTACAGAACTTTGCAGATAAACTGAGAAGGTCTAAGTGGAGAATTACACGATAGTCACTGATTGGCCAACTTAATGTTAAGATATCAATTCTCCCCAAATAGATGTATACAGTCAATGTAAGCCCAATGTAGATCAACATCTCAGCAGGTATTTTTGAGGAAACGCATGTTGATTTTAAAATCTATATGGAGGGGCGCCTGGGTGGCGCAGTCGGTTAAGCGTCCGACTTCAGCCAGGTCATGATCTCGCGGTCCGTGAGTTCGAGCCCCGCGTCAGGCTCTGGGCTGATGGCTCAGAGCCTGGAGCTTGCTTCCGATTCTGTGTCTCCCTCTCTCTCTGCCCCTCCCCCGTTCATGCTCTGTCTCTCTCTGTCCCAAAAATAAATAAACGTTGAAAAAAAAAATTTAAAATCTATATGGAGATTCAAAGGACCTAGAATAGGTAAGGATGATCTCAAAAAAAAAAAAAAAGTTGGGGGACTTAACACCACCAGATGTTAAGAGTTTTTATAAATCCACAGGCAGTAAGACAGTGTGGCACAGCATAATCCCGTCAAATGGGCCAGAATAAGGAGCCCAGAAAGAGACAAACACATATTCCTTCAGCTGATTTACAGTAAAGATGTACTACAATTCAGTGGGGGAAAGATGATCTTTTCATTGAGTAGCATTAGCCCAACTGGATTTCCATATGGGGGGGAAAAACCTAACTCGTACCAAATACAAATATGAATTTGAGATGGATCATAGATCTAAAAATGATAAATCTTCTAGAAAAAGAAAAAGACAGGAATATCTTCATGACCCTATAGGATAGGAAAAGATTTCCTAAACAAAACAGATTGACAAAAGATGTTTGCAGTATATGTATGAAAAGTAACTCATATCCAGAACTTTTATAAATTAATAAGAAAAAGCAAACATCTCAATTTTTTTTAATGGGCAAAAACTTGCATAGGCACTGTACAAAAGATGATATCCGAAAGGCCAACAAGTGCAACAGCAACATGAGTCATCATGGAAATGCTGATTAAAATCTCAGTAGGACACTATCACCGCCCTCTCTCCCCCATGACTAGTGTGTATGTGCTGGACTCAGAGAGATCTCCCTTCGAGGGAGGGTTGGGGACCGGTCATAAGGAGTGCTGTCAGCTCCTTCAACACCTGCTTCTGCTCTGGAGAACTGCTTTGCCTGGGGCCATGGCCCTCCCGCAGCAGTCCACACCCAGGGACTGAGTGAGGCAGGGTTCTAGGTCTGCTGTTTCCACCAAAGTAGTCACTGGGGTGGGCAGTGCTCACCCCGGGGCTCCCTGCTGGGTTGACTGGGGCTCTGTTGGCCCGCACCGCAGATCAGCTTCTCTCCCTCTGTCCAATTCTGCTCCTCCCCTTTCTTTTCACAGGTGCTGAGCCCTAACAGATACCTTGCAACCCCGACTCCATCACAGCACCTGCCTCTGGAGAAGCCAACTGTGACAGTGAGGATGTAGATGGATATGAAGCAACTGGAACTCTCGATTATTGCTGTTTGGAGAGTAACCTAAAAGCACTTCAGAAAACTGTTTGGCAGCATCTATTAAAAGCAAAGATGCAGATACCCTATGACCTAGGAAATTCTCTTCTGGGTAGATACCCAACCAAAATCAGTGCTTATGTCCACGAAAGCCTTGCTTGCAGAAGCTTTACTCATGACAGCCCAAACTGGAAACGGATGGGATGGTCACCAACAGGAGAAGGGATGAGTACATGCTAAGTCTGGACAATGCCACACGACACTGGAAGTTAAAAGAAAAAAGCTCTGCTAAATATGGATGAATCTCATAGGCACTATGTTGAACTGAAGAAGCCAGACCTGAAGAGTGTATACTGTATGGCTCCATTTATGTGAAGTCTGAAACCATGGACAACCAATCTAAGATGATAGAAGTCAGGAGAGTGGACACTGGGGGTGCCTGGGCAGCTCAGTCAGTTAAGCATCTGACTTCGGCTCAGGTCATGATCTTGTGGTTTGTGAGTTCGAGCCCCGCGTTGGGCTCTGCGCTGACAGTAGGAGCCTGCTCTGGATTCTTTCTCTCCCTCTCTCTCTGCCCCTCCCCTGCACGAGCATGTGCTCGTGCGCTCTCTCTTTCTCTCTCGCTTTCTCAAAATAAATAAGGAAACTTTAAATAAAGGAAAGTGGACACTGATGCTGCAGGGAAGCTGCTGGGAGCTGGCAGTACCCCATTTTTTGATCTGGGTGGTGGCCACATGGATGTATACACATGCAAAAATCCATCATGCTCTACAGCTAAGATCTGTGCACTTTACCGAGTGTTATACCTTGATAAAAAAAAAAATAGGGTTAAAAACAAAGGAAAACAGAAGAAGTTCCAAGCTTTCATAACGACTCACATTTACTGAGAATATACTATGTTCTAGGACCCAGGCTTTACATGCAGTAGCTCACTGACTCCACCTACAGACACACATTGACACACACACACAACACAGCCACACCAATACACATGTGCCAAACACACACACCAACATACACACACAGAGCAAAACCATAAAAAAAAAAATAAGATACATCATGTGATACTTGGGAGAGGTTGGGGGCAGGTATTAGTGCAAATATTTGCATTGCTTATTTCAGTTTGCAAATCCTTTCAAGCTTCTTACTGTATTTCTTCCTCTCTACAGCCTGGGAGACCATCATGCTAATTCTGCCTGCTGAGAAACCATGCTCACCGCTGGGGAAGAAGGGATAACCAATTGCACATCGGCTCTTGTCCTTTGTTTTTGGAAAGTGAGGATAATTATGGTTTCTTTTCAGAGACTGGCAGGTTTAGAGCTCAGAGAAGCTTCGAATCACTAAGCTGGAAGCAGCACAGCCAGGTGAGGTATCTGAGGCACAGTAGGTGGCCCCAGGCCACACAATAAATGGGTGGTGGACCAGAAACCTGCTTAAAAATAAGATTTAACTACCCCTAAGAGAGGCAATGCAATGGCATGAAACAAAAGTAGGGGTTGGAGTAGAAACAAAAACCAACTCTTCTTCCTCCCCAGTTCTTCAAAGACCCACCTCCCTGTCGACTAGAACCCCCAAAGCAGCTCCTGTTAGAATAGACACTGAGTCCTGGCCTCCTTTCCTGCCAAAGGACTTCCAAAGATGCAAACAAGAACCACACTCAAGCATTCCTCCACCCACACTCAGAACCACATCCCAGCCAGAGAGAACGGAAGGGAACTCAGAACTCATTAGTGTCACCCCTGGGACCTAGGCAAAACACATTCCTAAAGGTCTAGGGCCTCAGATGGGGCCATCTGGGAACAAAAAGATGGAAAATCCCAGATCTCAGGGCTGGACTGTCAGGCAAGTGTCAGTCCATAGAAGGGGCTGCGGGCACAGCCATCCTGACACCAAAGTGAGGCATGGCCGACATGTGGTTAGGGCCGTCCTCAAAGGAAGCTGTCTTGGCAGTGGATGAGAGAAGTTCTAGCAAAATCCAGACTTGGTGCCATCCCCTAAGTCTTAAGTTGGGCTTCTTATGTGATGATTTAGTAGTTAATCCACTCAGCTGAGACCCTGGGCTTTCTGGCTGCCTGGAAGGAAGGGGGAGGAAGGAGGATCTTGGTCTTGGTGCTCGGCCCAAGTTCAATGACCATTGGGAAATTATGTAACAGGCACACACCATATCCGCCCACGGGTCTTTCCAGCACACCAACCTCAAGAGACCCTCCTACACCTTTGCTTAATTCAGTCTTAGCCCTGTACCTCTTGCCCAAGCAAGCTCCGTTTTCTTTCTTCTTCTTTTAAATTTTTATTTATTTTGAGACAGAGAGAGAGCACGATCAAGGGAGGGACAGAAAGAGAGGGACAGAGAGAATCCCGAGCAAGCTCCATGCTGTCAGCACAGAGTCCAACACAGAGCTCCACCTCACAACCATGAGGTCATGACCTGAGCTGAAATCAAGAGTCAAACGCTTCACCAACTGAGCCACCCAGGTTCCCCTCAAGCTCCACTTTCTGAAATCTTCTGAGCCCACTGTGTGATTGATTTTCCCTTTTAGGACCATGTGTTCTGGCCAGCATTTCATTGCTTTCTGACCTGGGCTTCCTGATTTCACCACTCCTACTGTCCTGTATAACAGCACAATTCCCCAGGGGCAGACAGTGCCCCTACCAGTTTCTGCCAGCCCTACAACCAGAACCTAATGGGGTTGGCTCAGGGGCTGGGGCCACTGTCCCAAACAAAACTGAAAGGTATAAGCATCTTGCAACACCCCTGAATGCTTCCTGGTAGGAAAAATGAACTGATGCATCAACGTGCCCAGTTGACTCATGCCTGTTGGGCACAAGTGTGGAAGACTGGAGGATGCTCATAATGACAGCAAGTCCCTGCCCTCTGGACACTCCCGTCCTTGGGGTGAGGCTGGTACACAAAGAAAGAATAATCACACAGCTTTGGGGGGACTTTCAGGGCTGTACAAGGAAGTCGGCACAAAGGCAGCAGGTCTTCATTGTCAGCAGGCACAGCTGGAGATTGCAGAGGTTCAAGGACAACTGTGGCATCCAGTGGTCCCTACAGGGAGGAGGCAGTGAGTGGTGAAATCCAGCAAAAGGCAAAATGGCTACCTCACTGGGGCCACATATGGTAATCTACGTTCCTTTCCTTATCTCCCCCTGGGTCGGTCTCTCTCTCTCTCTCTTTCTCTCTCTCTCTCTCTCTCTCCCCCTCTCTCTCCCTCTCTCTTTCCCTCTCCTCTTCTCTCCTTCCTTCCCCCTTTCCCCCTTTCTGGGTCTCTGGCACTCCTTCTAGTCTCTCAGTCTCTCTCTTAGTCTCCTGCTGTCACTCTGTCTTTCTGTGACCCTCTCTCTGTCTCACTCTCTAGATCTCTGTCTCCTTGCCTTCTCTTTGCCTCCCTTTATCTGTCTCTCATTTCTCTTTTCCTCTCTCTCTCTCCCTTCTTTTTGTGCATCTGCTTCTTCTTCCTGCCACCCACTGGCTTCCTCTGCTTTTACTCAGTCTCTACCCCTACGACTCTGCCTGGCCAGTGCCCAGATCTCTGCACTCCTATGCTAGTGCCCTTCTAGCTACAGGACACCAAAGGAACTCAGAAACGGGGAACAATTACCCATACTCTATCCCGGAACCCTAAACACAAGAGAATTACAAGGACTTCAGAGAGAATCTAATCCAATGCTTAAAAAAATTTAGGTGTACTTTACATACAGTAAAATGCATGCATCTAAAATGCACAGCTTGATGGTTTTTACATATATGTACATGCATGTAACTACCAGCCAGATCAAGATATAAAATAGTTCCAGTTCCCCAGAAAGTTCCTTCACCTCGCTTTCCAGTCAATTCCCACTTCTCCAAAGGTGACTACTCATCTGAATCATTTCACTATAGTTTTGTTAAGCCATTCCAAAAATTCCTTTAAATAGAATCACACAGTATGTAGTCCTTTGAATCTGGCTTATCAGGTTCAGTATAATGTCTATGAGATTCACCTACATTGCTGTTTGCATCAGTAGTTCGATCCTTTTATTGCTGGGTTGCCAAATAGTATTCTGTTCTATGAATTACGGCTATCTCTCAATTGGTTTATTCATTCATCTGTTGATAGACATCTCGATTGTTTCTAGTTTTTAGCTGTTAAGAATACAGATGTTGTGAATGTTTATATAAAGTCTTTCTGTGGACATGGATTAGTCAACAAAGGGAATATTCTGGCACAAATGACTGAAAACTCCACTGATGGTCAAATCTTCGGGCATGGCTTGATTCAGGGACTCCCAGTCTCATCAGCCTCCACTCCATTTCTCCACTAGGCTTTTAACTTTACCTTTTTTGTATACACGAACCCATTCTCAGACTGTTTGCCCTCTCTCCATCCCACTTGTAACTCAACCTTTCACCACTGCTTATCCAATCAGCAAACATTTATGGGGCCAGCTCTGTGCCAAGCATTGAGCAATGTATGGGTAGGAAAACAATGGGTGAATGAGATCTATCCTTGCCCTTTGCCCTCATAAAAGGTCTAGTAGGAGAAATGGAAAGATAGGGGCACATAAACCCACAAATAGCTGTATATAAGCCAGGAGCTCCAATTACAAAAAGGAATTCTTCAAAAGGAAGGGGAGAGATGTCAATGACTGTCCTATTTGGGGACACTGGGATATGGCCACAAAGGTTTTCATTGCTTTCAACTCTGTGGGCTTCTCTGTGAAGTCTCTCTGCTGCTGCCCAGATGAAATCTTCCAGACGTCAGATGTCCACACAGGGGCTGTTTGTTTGCCTCTGATCACAGACTTGTTTATGAAGCAAGGCTTGGGGAAACATTCCTTGTTCAAATAGATGATTAAAACCCTGCAGGAAAATTCTGTGTCCTTGAGGTTGGGGAACTCAATGTTCCACATCAGTGTTGGTCTTTCCTTAAGGACCTTCCGCTCAGCCATGAGGGCTGGTGGGATGGATTATTTATTGTCTGGATTAAATGTGTCCTCTGGCTATAAAACAGGAGCCAGAGTCCTGAGTGACACTTCCAGGGCAAGACCAATTTGTCCCCAAGAAGAGCTCTAAGGATTGTGGTCTCTCTCTCCTTTCTCTTTTGTCATTTCAGGACAGAGAGATTCTAAGTAAGCATGGATATTCTGCCCCAAGGGGTTTTCACTTAAGAGCATCCATTCATTTTATATTCATTTTGTTTATGCCTGATACACACCAGGCATTGGGCCAGGCTCTGGGCACAACAGTAAGCAAGACAGATCCAGCAGAGCTCACAGTCTGGTGGAGGAGACAGATACCCATTGAATCATGACTCCTATATTACACATGCAAGTATAAACCATGGCAACTGCCACAGAAGAAAAGCATAGCGTTTTTGGTGGGTACTTCAGGGTGACCTGGTTTAGATTAAGGATTCAGAGACATCTGAGTTACAGAAATTTGAAGGACGAGTACAAGTGACACAGGAAGGAAAGGAAGGCAACAGCATAGCATGTACAAAGGCACTGAGGGAAGATGAATTAGGGCATGTCCAAGGGACTAAGAGAAATTGGTGGGTGGAGCAGAGTGAGAACGGGGGAGAAA
Organism: Lynx canadensis; assembly: GCF_007474595.2. Lineage (NCBI taxonomy): Eukaryota > Metazoa > Chordata > Mammalia > Carnivora > Felidae > Lynx > Lynx canadensis. The sequence goes on from NC_044304.2 coordinate 55,326,423, forward strand.
GATTCAAGTAGATAGAGGTCAATCGCACCTCAGACCCTGTGGAGTCTGAGGAGTCAGAGTTATTCTAAGGGTCATGGGTGCTATAAAAGGCATAAGGAGGTGGCTGACATTGTCCTCCTCCCTCCCTCAGGCCATCTCTCTCCCTGACCCTTTCTGACCACTGCACTATCTTTCTAAAATAGTCATTATCCCACACTCTCAGCCTAGAATCTGTCAGTGGATCTTCATAGTGGACATGAAGTCAAATCTCCTTAGCCAGGCTTAAGGTCTTTATAATTGGTCAAGACCTTGAAGAATAAATAAGTGAGTAGAAATTCACTGGAAGTCATTGTTGCCTTTTCTTCTTGTGAATAATGTCATGCCACGAGCTGCTTTGGGAGTCATGAAGCCACCTTTTCTTCTATTCCCAACAGTGGCCTGAGCATGGATACTGCCCACCACCACGACCATCATCATCATCATCTCCATTAGTTAAACTGTGGTTACTGTGCTAAGCATTTTGCATGTTGTATTGGATAGCTGTTGCTTTATAATAAAACAGCTTAAAATCAGTGACTTATAACCACAATCATTTATTTAGCTCACAATTCTGTGGGCTGGTAGTACAGGCTGGGCTCAGTTAGGCAGTTCTTCTAGTATTGACTGGATCTGTGTGTGTCTGTGCTTAACTGCAGACCAGCAGGCTGGCTCTGCTTCTAGGGATTGACTGACTGCCAGCTGGGCTGATAGGGATGGCCAATCCTACATCTCTCATTATTCTTGAGCTTCTTCAAGCTCATGATCAATATCCCCAGATTCAAGGCAAAGGAGAAAGAGACTCCCCCACTTGACAGGATGAATGAACATAGGGGAGGGTCCAGATTGGAAATTTCATTAGGACAAGGACTATTATCCTCATTTTGATATTCCCCACAATTGGTACAATGTATGGCACATAGTGCATACATTCTCACCAAATGTTTGCTGATTTAGAGGTCCAAGGGGAACAATCATTGGCCCAAGGTCACACAAATTAGGACTAGACTCCCAGATTCCCCAACTTCCTTCCCATGGCAGTCTCATTATCTGGACCTCCTGCTGCCTGACTCCCCCAAAGTAGCCAAACCTCCCCCCCACAAAAAAAACCCCAACACGAGATTTGGGATGTGTTTTTCTGTCTTCTTGATGGTGTCCCAAACCAGACACAGTCTCCAAAATGTACATCTTAGAATATCTGGCATCTGTATAGCATGTGGAAAGAGCACTGGGTCCAGACAGAGGCCCAAGTGTCTCACCCGCCTGATGTACGATCCCGGGCAAGTCGCTTAGGCAAGACCTACCTTTCTTCATCTGAAATGCAGGTCTATAAATCCCTGCCTGCATTCCAAGGCTATGTCAAAGATTAGAGGGGCTAATAGACATAAAGTATCTCAAAAGATTGTACCCAACTCAACTTACAGATCTCTCCAGGTTTGCTCCACTGCATTGGCTGTGGCACCACTCCAGTGCTCAGTGCTGGCCCCACTGCCAGTTCATCTCCCAACTGCTGTGAGCTCAGCCTCCCACAGAGTCCTGTCTAGGCTTCAGCACAGCCTCCCCTCACCTTCACTGCAAGAAACACATGCTCTAGATGTCCTGGTCCAACCTAACTGGGCAACCAGAGGCTCTTGTTTCTAGACTCAGATGAAGAACCACGCCCTGGGATGCCCACGCTATGCTCTGGGGTGTCAGATCTGGTTTCCCCAGCAGCTGTCCAAAGGGGCCACACAACACATTCAGGGGAGTTAAGGCTCCATGGGGGTAAATTTGAACCAAGAATGACAAGAGATGGAAAGCCATCAGTGGATAAATTCCTCTCCCTTCCTTAATCACATACCCTGCCAAGATGTTCCAGTTCCATATGGCTTCTCCAGAGACATTCCATGGCTGAGTGGCCTCCTGTGTTTTCTTGTGCCCATGACTAGCTTTGCAATGTACCACCTTGTGTTTCTTTTCTCTCCTTCCCTGCTTCCCTTCCAGTTTTTCCTCAATCTGTATTCCCCACCCCTACCCTGCAATGAAACATGAGTAGCTAAGTTATGCCTCCACCTCTTTTGTCTGGGCAACCCAAGCCTAAGATGAAGAGAAGAAATAGAGAAAGTTGCCAAATCACAACCACTCAAAACTCATAATTGGTGTTGGTGAGGATACAGAGTCACTGGGACTCTTGGACGATGCTGGTGGAAATGTAAAGTGGAACAACCACTAGAGAATAGTTTGGCAGTTTCTTAAAAAGTCAAATACACACCTATGTGGCACCTGGGTGGCTCAGTTGGTTCAGAGTCTGACTCTTAATTTTGGCTCAGGTCACAATCTCATGGTTTGTGAGTTCAAGCCCCGCATTGGGCTCTGTGCTGATGGTGCAGAGCCTGCTTGGGATTCTCACTTTCTCCCTCTCTCTCTGCCCCTCCCCTGCTCATGCTCTCTCTCTCTCTCTCAAAATAAATAAATAGACTTACAAAAAAAAAGAAAACAATTAAACAGAATTTCTAAAAAAAAAAAAAAGGTAAATATACACTTATGTGACCTAATATATTCCTAAGTTACATATGTCCACACAAAGACTTCTATATGAATGTTTAGAGCACCTGTATTTAAATAGTCCCCAACTGAAAACAACCCAAATGTCACTCAACTGGTAAATATATAGACAAATTGTGGTGTATTCATACAATGGAATTCTACTCAGCAATAAAAATGAATGACTATTGATACACATAACATGGGTGTATTTCAAAACAAGTAGGCTGAGTGAAGGAAGCCAAACGGAGAAAGAGTACATACTGTTTGATTCCATTTACATAAATTCTAGAACATGCAAACTAATCTATAATAGGAGAAAGCAGGTCAGGGTTGCCTGGGGACAAGAGTGGAGGAGGGGTGGACTGCAAAGGGGCACAAGGAAATTTTGGGAGGGGGTGTCACCCACCTGATATATGATCCTGGACAAGTCTCTTGGGTAAGATCTAAGGTCATGTTGATTGGGGTGACAGTTTCACAGGCACATCTTAATAAAGATGTAAAAAGAAAAAAAAAAAAATTACCAGCCCCATAAGTGAACTCAACCAAATCCTTAGAGAAACGATAACTTCAGTGCTATTTAAAGCATTTCAGTGCACAGAGAAAAAAGGAAAGCTTCCAAGTTCCTTTTATGAAACCAGCATAACTTTGATACCAAAAACCTGGCAAAAATAGCACATTAATGAGAGTTTGCTGCTCTGTGCACACTTGTGGAGTTATTATTAACTCTGTAAATCAGCTATACTGCATCTGACCTAGTTTCCAGATTTTTATCTTTGGTTTTCAGAAATTTAATTACAGTGAGTCTTTGTGTAGATTTCTTCAGGCTTATCCTGTTTGGGGAAATTATCAACTACATAAAATGGGAAAAAGAGGCACACTGGCCTCTAAGACAGATGATAATGAGAAGGTTTCTAACTAGAGGGGTCCAGGACCAGGGGGAGAGCTCACACACCCCAGCGTGGTCTCCTTGATGACCCTCCTGGAACACCTACCCTCACCTTGACTCACCCCTGCTCTCCATGCCCATGGCTCCCACCTTAGCTTGTACTCTTCATCATCTCCTGCCTTTTTTCTACAAATCTCCAGCAGTCTCTGAGTGTCCTCTCCTTGCAATCCATCCTCCATAATGTGCAGAGAGCTACTTATGTCACATAGCTATGATCCTGTCACTGCCCTCCTCACTTCCTTTCACAGACTCTGCTCCTCCCGGGCCCATAGGACAAGGTGCAAACTTCAGTGCATAGCTTCATTCTCCACAACACTCTCACTCAGCATTATATATAATGTTCCAACCAATGTTCTGATCATGCCAAAGAATTCCACTACATGCCTCTGCATCTTTGCAATGCTATTCCCTCTACCTGGGTGGTCTTCCCTCCCTCTCATCAGCCGGCAGCAGGTCTGCTCCCCATATCTGACTTGTGCCTCCATCGCCTAACTCAGCATAAGACCTGGCACTGGGAAGATAACATCAAAGATTTGTAGGGAAGAAGTGCTGCCGGATCTCACTCTGTGTGTCTCTTTGTTTGGTTGGTCCTGATCTACAGCCTTCCTAACACAACCGTAATCATAAGGGTAGCACCTTCTGGAATTCTGGGAGTCATCCTAGCAAATGATCAAACCTCAGGGGGTCATGTGAACCTCCCAAATTTGCAGCTAGTTGGTCAAAATAATGGATGACTGGGGGGCCCATCTGAAGTGAGGACAGTCTCATTGGAGGCTGTGCCCTTAACCTGTGGAGTCTGTGATAAACTCTAGGTAGTTAGTACCAGAAGAGCATTGTGACATCGCAAAAGGCATTAAAATTTCTCAGTGAAAAAAAGGACGTAGAAAGAAACCACATCCTTATAATAGAATGCCAACGGATAGATGTAAGATACATTGTTGAAATGAGAAAATAACCTTTTTGCAAGCATCACAGTAGCAAGTGATTCAGGCAATGGATGCTAAAACTTATGGGTGAATATTTGATGAGGTAGAGGATATTTATATCGTCTGAAAGTATCACTCCAAAAATTATCTACTAATACAAAAGAGAAGATAGTAACTTTACAGAAGAGAAACCTGGAACACACCATTTTAACCAAGAAATAAAAGTTAACATTGCCGACAATAGAACAAAACTATCATTAAGTGCCTCTTGATAAGATGCATAGAGAGGGACACAATATCACTTTGGTGATGTTCCTGTTAAAAAGCATTATCTGAGGGGCGCCTGGGTGGCGCAGTCGGTTGAGCGTCCGACTTCAGCCAGGTCACGATCTCATGGTCCGTGAGTTCGAGCCCCGCGTCAGGCTCTGGGCTGATGGCTCAGAGCCTGGAGCCTGTTTCCGATTCTGTGTCTCCCTCTCTCTCTGCCCCTCCCCCGTTCATGCTCTGTCTCTCTCTGTCCCAAAAATAAATAAACGTTGAAAAAAAAAATAAAAAAAAAATAAAAAAAAAAAGCATTATCTGAGTCTGATCAGGAGGAAAGATCAGACAAACTCAGATTGGGGGGCATTTTGTAAAACACCTTGGCCTGTACTGTTTAACAATGTTAAAATCAGGAAAGACAAATAAAGGCTGAGGAATGGCTCCAGATTACAGAAAACTAAAGAGACATGAAAACTAAATACAATTTATGATTCCAGAATGAATACTGGACCAGAAAAACAAATATTATTGGGACAATTGGCAATATTTGCACAATGGTTTGTAGATTGGATAATATTATTGAAACAATGTTAATTGTACTGTGGTATGCAAAAGAATGCTCTTGTTCTTAGAAAATAGACACTGAAATATTTAGGAATACAGAGTAAAGAGACTGGGAGAACGAGAGAAAGGGATGAAAGAAATAGGGCAACATGGAAATATTTGGTGAATCTGGGTGAAGGGAATATGGGAGTTCCTTGTTACTATTCTTGCAACTTTTTGTTAGTATGAAATTACTTTAAAATATAAAACTGAGGGTGCCTGGATGGCTCAGTTGGTTAAGCACCCAACTCTTGATTTCCGCTCAGGTCATGATCCCATGGTTCATGGGTTCTAGCTGGAGTCGGGCTCCCCACTGATAGCACAGAACCTGCTTGGGATTCTCTCTCTCCCTCTCTCTCTCTGCCCCTCTCCCTGCTTGTGCTCTCTCTCTCAAAATAAATAAATAAACATTTAAAAAATAAAATATAAAACTGAAAAAACTATGTTTAATGTTATTCTATTTTACTTTAAAATCAGATGCACATATATTTACACATGAGCATATAATATATTCAAAATAAAAGACTACAAGATATAAACCAAAAAGTTAATAGTTCTTTTCTCTGGTGGTGATATTTAGGTTAGCTTCTTCTTTTTCCTCAACATTAGTTTCTCATTTTTCCTAGAATAGTTGTGAACTCTTCATAATGACAACAACAAAAGAAATAATAAAGGTTGGACACATGACAAAAAAAATCACTCTTCAAACACCAAAAACACTCCTGAAGAAAGAACAAATGACTCATTCCCTGCCTCCCTGCCTCCCTGCCCCCCATTATCCATGTTGTGTTCCTGTCTGTAAACCATGGTTGTCTCTGTCCATGTTCAGGAGGCCCCTTGGGGCAGACAGTACCCACGTGATCTTCCAGGGGACCTCACAGTGCTGTTACAACAGCCCCATGTGATGTGGGCACAGATGACCCAAGCTCAGACAGGAATCAAAATGTCCTAGAAAGAAACTTAGAGCAGAAGAAGCTGGTGACTAGGAAACACCAATGGGGACAAACAAAAAAGCCCCAACAACAAAGCCTACTCTCTCTAGACCAATGACCAGGGAAAGGGAAGCTTAGCAAGACAGAAAACTTTTAGACAATTACTGCTCTACCCTAGTTAAACATCACAGAAACCATACCAGAAAAGGGTAAAAGGGAGCTAGACTTTGACATTTGCGAGGCTGTAACAAGGCATCCCAACATCCCTGCTGGGGTGGTGTCAGAGAAGGGCAAGCAGGGATCTGGGACTTTCATCTCTGCTGGCCATTAATGCCTCCCTGCTGCCACTGCAGTAGGGAGCCTGGAATTCTACCTCCATCTTGGACTAATAAGGTATTCCTCCCACTCCCCACTGGGGTGGTGTCAAAGGACTTCTAGTGGGAGTCAAGGCTTTCACCATCTCCCAGCAGTAATGGAGAGTGTCAATAGAGACCCATGGGGAGCCAGGATTCTCAGCTCAACCCAGCAGTAATGAGGAACCTCCCCCCTTGGGTTTCAATAGAGGCTGAGTGGGAAACCCAGACTTCTAGCTCCTATTGTCAGTAATGAGGATTTGCCACCCCCCCCCCTTCTCCTGTGGAAATGGTGTCAAAGAAACCCAGCTAAACAGGAGGTTTAAATAATACAAAAATATCCAGGTTTCAATAGGAAATCACTCATTATACCAAGAGACAGGATGATTTCAGATTGAATGAATAAAAAAAAAAAATCAGTAGATGCTAACACGAAGATGAGACAGATGTTAGAATTATCTGACAAAAGTCTGAAAACAGCCATCATTAAAAATGCTTCAACAAGCAATTATGAATAAACTTGAAATAACTGAAATAAATGGAAAGCCTCAACAAAGCAATAGAGAATATAAAGGAAACCCAATGGAAATTTTAGAAATTTAAGTCCTAAACACAATAAAATAACCTAAATAAAAGCTCAGAAGGTGGACTCGGCAGAGAATGGAGGGGACAGAGGAAAGAATCAGTGAACCGGAAGATAGAACCATAGAAATTACCCAATTTGAACAGCAGAGAGAAAACAAACAGGAAAAGAAAAGAGGACAGAGCATCAGGGCTCTGTGGGACTATAACAAAAGATCCAACCTTTGTGTCATCAGAGTTCCAGAAGGGGCGGAGCAAGGGCATAGGGCTCAATAAGCACTAGAAGAAATGAGGGGACATTATGAACTTAAACATTTGTTAAGAGGGCAGGTCTCACGTTATGTGTTCTTACCACAAAACAAACAGGTAGACAAACAAATCAACACAAAGGGACATAGGGAAATTTTTAGAAGTGATCAATATGTTTATTACCTTGATTAGGGTGATGGTAATGTGAGTGTATACATACGTCCAAACTCACCAAATTACACACGTTAATTATGTGCAGGGTTTTTGTATATCAATCATGCCTAAATAAAGTGGAAAGAAAGAAAAGAAATAACAGTTGAAAACTTCACAAGTTTGTCAAGAGAAGTAAGCCTACAGATTTAAAAAGCTTAGGCTATGTCAAATAAGATAAATCCAAAGAAATCCACAATAAGGTACATCACAATTAAACTTATGAAAACTAAAAACAAAGAAAAACATCTTAAAAACCATCAGAGAAAAACTATACTTTACCTATAAAGAAGAAGGAATTCGAAGACAGCAGTTTTCTCATCAGGAACAATGGAAGTCAGACAAACAGGGTAGTGTTTTTCAAGAGTTGAAAGAAAACAACCATCAACCCAGAATCCTGTAACCAGTAAAAGTATTCTTTAGGAATAAAGAGGATATCGAGTAATTCTCAGATGAAGGGAAACTAAGAGATTTGTTACCAGCATATTTACCTTAAGAGAATGTCTAAAAGAAGTCCTCTAAACAGAAAGGTAATAAGAATAGTAATAAAAATCACTTTGAAACATCAGGGAAAAAAAAGAAAGAACACAGTAAGCAGAAATATGAGTAAATAAAATAGGCTTTCCTTCTTCTCTGGAGTTTCCCAAATTATGTCTGGTGGGTGAAGCATAAATTATAACACTGGTTGCTATGGTTCTACATGTATACAGAAGAAACATCTTAGACAGTTATGTTATATATATTATATAATATTTATATTATAAATAAATGGGGCGAAGAGACATAAAGGGCACTAAGGTTTATATACTTCAACTAGTAAAATGATGACATCAATAGACTGATAAGTTTTGTGTGTACAATTCAACACTTACAACAACCAATAAAAAAATCTATACAGGGATATACTCAGAAACACTATTGATAAATCAATATGGAATTCTAAAAAAATGTTCAAGTAAGCCACCGGCAGGTAACAAAGAGCAAACAAGGGGCGCCTGGGTGGTTCAGTCAGTTAAGCGTCCGACTTCGGCTCAGGTCATGATCTCACGGTTCGTGAGTTCGAGCTCCGTGTCGGGCTCTGTGCTGACAGCTCAGAGCCTGGGGCCTGCCTCGGATTCTGTGTCTCCCTCTCTCTCTGCCCCTCCCCTGCTCATGCTCTGTCTTTCTCTGTCTCTCAATAATAAATAAATGTTAAAAAAAATTTAAGAAACAGCAAACAAATAAATTGAAAACAGAAAATAAACAAAAAATAAAATGGCAGACCTAAGCCCTATAATATCATCATTTACATTAAATTTAAATGACCTAACTATACAAATTAACAGACAGAGACTGGCAGAGTAGATTAAAAAACAGAAACAAACTCTATGCTGTCTATAAGAAATTCACTTCAAATATAATGGTATAGTCAAGTTGAAAGCAAGAGTGGAAAAAGATACAACATGAAAACATTACTTAAACCAACGCAGGAGTGTCTATATTGATGTCTCATAAAGTAGACTCCAGGAGAAAGGAAATTATCAGAAACAGAGTGGGACATTATATAATGATAAAAGAATCAAACCACCTAAAAGGCACAGCAACCCTAAATGTGTACGTACCAAATGAGAGCTGCAAAATATGTAAAGCAAAAAATGATAGAACTGAAAAGAGAAATAGACAAATTCATAATTATATTTGGAGTTTTCAACAGCCCTCTTTCAATGATGGCTAGACAGCTAAACAGAAAATCAGCAAGGATGTAGAAGAATGCTACATCACACCAACCACTCCGCCACCACCAGCAGAACACATTATTTTCAAGAACCCATGGAACATATATCAAGATAGATTATATCCTGGGCCATAAAAAACTCAACAAATTTAAAAGAATTGACATCATACAGAATATATTCCCTGACCGCAATGGAATCAACTACAAATCTGTAACAAAAAAATAACATGAACAGCTCCAGACACTTGGAAACTAAAAATCACATTCCCAGGCAATCCATGGGTTAAAGAGAAGTCTCTAGGGTAATAAAAGTACATTGACCTGAATGAAAAAAAACACGACATATCAAAATTTATGGGAAAGAGTTAACACAGTGCTGAGAAGGAAATTCGTAGAATTAAATGCATCACTTATAAAAGAGGAAAAATCTCCAATCAATAATCTAAGCTTACATGTCAAGAACTTAGGAAAAAGAGCAAAGCACAGCAAACCAGAAAGAATAAATTAGTAAGTAGCAGACATCAAAGAGATTAAAAATAGAGAAAATCGATATCACATTTCTTGATGTCAAACTATATTACAAAATTACGGTGTCAAAACAGTATGGTGTAAGCATAAAAACAGACACATATGTCAATGGAACAAAACAGAAAGCCAGGGAATAAACCCATGTATATATGGTCAATTAATTTATGACAAAAGAGCCAAGGATATACAATGAGGAAAGGACACTCTCTTCAATAAATGGGGTTGGGAAAACTGGACAGCCACATGCAAAAGAGTGAATCAGGACCCCCATTTTATATCATGGACAAAAATCAACACAAAATGAATGAAAGACTTGAGTGTAAGACTTAAAACTATAAAATTCATAGAAAAAAAACATAGAGGGTAAGCTCCTTGGCATCAGTCTTGGCAATGACGTTTTATATTTGACACCAAAAGCAAAGATAAACTAGTGGAGCTACCTCACACTAAAAAGCTTCTGCACAGCACAGGAAACCATCAAAAAGTAGAAAGGCAACCTATCAAATGGGAGAAAAAAATTTGCAAATCATATTATCTGATAAGGGGTTCATATCCAAAATAAACAAAGAACTCACACAAGTCAATAGCAAAAAAAGCAATCAGATTTCAAAATAGGAAGAAGACCTGAATAGACAGACATTTTTCCAAAGAAGACATACAAATGACCAACAGACACATGAAAAGGTGCTCAACATTACTAATGACCAAGGAAATGCAAATCAAAACTACAGTGAGATGTCACTTCCCACCCGTCAGAACAGTTAGAATCAAAAAGACAAGAAGTAACAAGTGTTGGCGAGGATGTGGAGAAAAGGGAACCCTCGTGCACTGTAGGTGGGAATGTAAATTGGTGCAGCAACTGTGGAAAACAGTATGGAGGTTCTTCAAAAAATTAAAACTACAACTACCATGTGATCCAGCAATTCCACTTCTGAATATATATCTGAAGGAAATGAAACCATTCTCAAAGAGATATATGCACTCCCATGTTCATTACGGTATTATATACAACAGCCATGATATGAAGATAACCAAGTGTCTGTCAATGGATGAATGGACAAAGAACACGTGGTTTACACACACACACACACACACACACACAGTATATATGTATATATATGTATAAAATGTGATATACACCCACATACAATGGAATATTGTTTAGCTATAAAAAAGAAGGAAATACTGTCATTTGCAACAACATAGATGGACTTTGAGGGAATTATGCTATGTGAAATAAGTCAGACAGAGAGAAAAATATCATATGATTTCACTTGTATGTGGAATTTGGAACTTATAAAAAACCAAACCCATAGAAACAGAGAACACATTGGTAGTTGCCAGCATAGGGAGTAGGGAAATGGGTGAAGATGGTCAAAAAGTACAAACTTCCAGTTCTAAGATAAGTTCTGGGGATGTAATATACAGCATGGTGACTATAGTTAACATTACTGTATTGTTTGTTTGAAAATTGCTAAGAGAGTAGATCTTAAAGTTCTTATCACAAGAAAAAAATTAAAACTATGTGAGATGATGGGCATTAACTAAACTTATTGTGGGGGTCATTTTACTATATATTCATACATCATATCATTATGTTGAACACCTCAAACTTACATAATGTTATATGTCAATTATATCTCAATAAAACTCCGGGCAGGGGGAAACATTTAAAAATAGAGAAAATCAGTGAAACAAGGACCTGGTTCTTTGAATAAGATAAATAAAATTGCCAAGTCTCCAGCAAAACTGACAGAGGAAAAACAGACACAAATTATCAACATTAGGAAACCGAGGATAATGCGACATTCCCCACCCTCATCAAAAGAATAAGGGAATAGTACACTTTACATACATAAGTTAGACCATGGACCAATTTCTTGTAAAACACAAACTACTACAACTCATTCAATATGAAATAATTTCAATAGCCCTATAACTATTAAGGAAATCCAATATATAACTTTTTAAAGTCTCAAAAAAAAAAAAAAAGAAAACTCCAGGCTCAGATAATTTTATTGGAGAAACTACTAAACATTCAAAGAAGAATCAATACCAATTCTACACAATCTCCCTGAAAATAGAAGAGGTGTGTATCAGTCAGAATTCAGTCAGTGAAATAGAATCCAACAAATATATAGATTTATTGCAAGGAATTGGCCTATGCTGCTGTGGTGGCTGGCTAGGCACTCCAACACCCAGAGGGTGGCAGCCAGTAAGGGCAGGCTGGAACTCTTGGCCATGACATGATGCTGCAGTCCACAGGCAGAATTTCAGGGAAACCACTGGTTCTGCTTCTATAAACAGTTCAGTTGATTGAATTAGGCCTACCCAGATAATCTAAAATAATCTCCTTTGCTTAAAGTCAACTGAATGAATTATGAATGATAATCAATCTATAAAATACCTCCACAGCAACACTTAGATTGTGTTTAAAGGAATAACTGGGGACTAAAGCCTAGCCAAGCTGACAGATAAGACTGACCATCACAGTCATGCCTTGTCAACTTGGCACCCATACATATTTCCTTAAACCATATACAATCTCCAAAAAAAGAAGAGCTACATCATAGCTTCACGTAACATGATATAACTCTTCTTTTTAAAAAATGTTTATTTAATTTGGAATGCAGGCTGGTGCAGGCACTCTGGAAAACAGTATGGAGGTTCCTCAAGAAACTAAAAATAGAACTACCCTACGACCCAGCAATTGCACTACTAGGCATTTATCCAAGGGATACAGCTATGCTGTTTCGAAGGGCCACATTCACCCCAATGTTTATAGCAGCACTATCAACAATAGCCAAAATACGGAAAGAGCCCAAATGTCCATCAATGGATGAATGGATAAAGAAGATGTGGTGTATATATACAATGGAGTATTACTCGGCAATCAAAAAGAATGAAATCTTGCTATTTGCAACTACGTGGATGGAACTGGAGGGTATTATGCTAACTGAAATTAGTCAGTCAGAGAAAGACAAAAATCATATGACTTCACTCATATGAGGACTTTAAGAGACAAAACAGGTGAACATAAGGGAAGGGAAACAAAAATAATATAAAAACAGGGAAGGGGGACAAAACAGAAGAGACTCATAAATATGGAGAACAAACTGAGGCTTATGGGAGGGGTTGTGGGAGGGGGGATGGGCTAAATAGGTAAGGAGCACTAAGGAATCTTCTCCTGAAATCATTGTTGCACTATATGCTAACTAATTTAGATGTAAATTTAAAAAAATAAAAAATAAAACAAGTTAAAAGAAAACAATTAAAATGTTTATTTATTTATTTTGAAAGAGAGAGCATGCACATACAAACTGGGGAGGGGCAGAGAAAGAGAGAGGGAGAGAGAGAATCCTAAGCAGGCTCCATGCTGTCAGTGCAGAGCCCAACACAGGGCTCAATCTCACAACCATGAGATCATACTCTGAGCCGAAATCAAGAGTCAGACACTGGTGGACAGAGCCACCAGGTGCCCTGATATAACTGTTTCGTATACAACTGAAAATATACTGTTTCCCCCGAAGAAAATACAAAGTCATTGAGTGATGTTTTCTCCCCCTTGATACCCTGTAACTTAAATACTGTAATATAAAGTTAACTATTATTAATACATCTTATGTTAGATGATAAGTGGACAAAGGAGGTGGACCCATGCTGAAACAAAAATATTTGCTTAAGATCTACACAAACATATACATAACAAAATAATGAAGAAATACTCATAACTATTATATCCCCCATTTCCACAACTGGTCAGCTGATTGTAGTTGGTGTTTTTAACTAGGTACTTCTACTACCCATTCCATAGTCCATTTGCCCTCGGCTGGTCATGTTTCTTTATCAAGGTTTGGGTGACCCAGACCTTCATTCCTGAATGGTCTGGGCCACTGATAGTTCTGCCTGAATTGGATTGTTGTCATTTTCCATTTACTTTAATTACATGATATGGCAGTATTAGGAGACAGCCTAATGGATCTCTTGTATTCCAGACATACTTTTCCTTGCATTATGCAATGGCCATATTTTGTATACCTGTAGTGCCACATTATACCATGGTCTACCAGCATCCTCTACCACTGAAAATACTCATTAGTGTTCTTAACTGTAATCACATCAGAGAACCAACTTTGGAAAACCCAGAACCAATTCAAAAAACTCTTCCTTCAGATTGTATTTTCCCAGAACTACTTCTGGTACCAAAGTCTGTTTCGGTTAGGGTTCAACCAGAGAAACAGAACCATACATTTATGTCTTTCTGTATGAATGCATATGGATTTAGTGCAAGGAATTGGCTCACACATCTGTGGAGGCTGTCTAGGCAAATCTGGAATCTGTAGGTCAGGCTGTCAGGATTTGGGCACAAACTGAAGCTGCAGTCCCCGGCAGAATTTCCTCTCCTTCGAAGACACCTCAGCTCGGCTTTTAAGGCCTTTCAACTGATTGAAACAGGATGCCAAAGATGATCTAGGATCATCTCCTTTACTTAAAGTCATCAGATTATGAATGTTAATCAGATCCACGAAATTTCTTCACAGCATGGGGCACCTGGGTGGATCAGTCAGTTAAGCATCCGACTCTTGATGTCAGCTCAGATCAGAACAGTTCATGAGTTCAAGGCCTGCATCAGGCTCTGAGCTGATGGCATGGAGCCTGCGTGGGATTGTCTTTCTCTCCCTCTTTCTGTACCCCCCCTCCCCCAAGCTCTTGAACTCTCTCTCCCTCAAAATAAATAAACTTAAAACAATATCTTCACAGGAACACCTAATGTTCAAATAACTAGGTACTGCAGCCTAACCAAGCTAACACATAAAACTGATCATCACAAAGAGGTAACTCTTCTCAATTCATTTTTTAAAGCTAGTATGACCCTGATGCCAAACCAGGCAAAGACAGTACAAAAATGTCCTGGGAAGAGCAGGAGCCCCATGGGGTTGGACTCCATCCACAAGCAACTTCAAGAGCAGAGTCATATTTTTCACCTGACCATTTGACTGCCCAGTTTCCACTTCATGGAGGAAGATTCAGCACATTACATCAGTTTCAAATTACTTGTGACTAGTTTGGTAACTCCATGTTATGAATAAGAGGGTTCCCTTGTGTGTGTGTGTGTGTGTGTGTGTGTGTGTGTGCTCATTTGTTAATTCCAGTTAACATTTATTATGCTGTTTGTCATGCACTGGATGAAGGAATTTAATGTCATAAGATTGTTTTATCCTCCCAGGAATTTGACACAGTGGATACCCTTGGCCCTATTTACAAGTGAGGAAACTGAGACTCAGCAAGGTTATATCAGCAGGCCTGAGGATGCTCACCTGGTGGGTTTTGATTTGACCCCAAAGCCTCTCCTCTTCACCTCTACAATAGCACTTGATTCCAAGGCTGTAGACTGTCACCTGAACTTGGGCATCTAGGAGTTCTGCCAGGTCTAAGTTCCTTGAATCTCTGGGAAAGTTGCCCAGAGCTTTAAGTTGGCCAAGAAACACTGTCAATAATCTGTCCCAAGGTTCTCAGTCTTCCCCTAGGCCTTTGCTCACGACACTTCCTCCTACTTTCCAGGGGCTGGGCAGTGGTAACAGTGCAGGCTCCAGAATCAGTCAGAATCCTAGTTGTGTGGCCTGAGTCAGGTGGCTTCACCTCAATAAACAGACTACTTATTCGTAAAATGGGGAAAATAGTCTTTATCTCACTGGATGTGGTGGAAATTAAATGCTACGGCGCAGGATGCCTCAATATGAAATGTGCCTACAAGTTACCTGACCAACTTGTTAAAATGCGGATTTGGATTCAGCAGGTCTCAAGAGGAGCTGGAGATTCTACATTTCTGATATGCTCCCAGGTGATGCCTTTGCAGCTGGTCCATGGACCACATTTTGAGTAGCAAGGGGATTGTTCATGTGATGCACTTTATGCAATTATGTATTAAATGCCCCACAATAAAGATAATAAAAATTCACCTGCTCTGGAAACCCAACCCAGGTATCTTGCCCTGTTCTCATAGGTTTCTCTGATTAAAGGAAACATACCAGTTCACCAGAAGGGACAAGTTTGTTTTCCTTGGCACTGACTTCTGAGAGAAATTTATCACCTAGATCCTCATATAAGGGACTCTGATAGAATGAAGGATCATGTCTTCTAGAAACAACCCTGCTGCAGGAGCCAGAAATGTATAAGCAAAGAAAACTTGTCAGCCCCTGGTTGTAGGCCCAGCTCTGTCTGCGCGACCCCTGGCGGAGAGCTCTGCCTCTCTGACGTTTGATTTTCCTACTGGCTGGCACAGAGTACAGGCTTCAGGATGGCGGCTATGCTGCTCTTCTGCTCTCTGGCCTGTAATGCAGGCCTGGCAGTACCCTCATCGTAAGATCGTTGGGAGGGCCGTGGATAGCGTATGTCAATGGTTAACACATACTCTGGGTCAAGAATTTCAGGTTGACCCATAAGAAATTGCTGACAGCAACATTTTTTTGACCTGTAAAAATGGCTTGAATTATTATGTGGGATCCTTACAACAAACCTTTGAGGCAGCTACGATTTTTATCATCGTCTCCCCTAAACTACAGATGAGAAAATTGAGGTCCTGCCCAGGATCACATGGCTTGCTATGGGCAGAGCCAGGATTCAGTGCAGGCAGGCTGGCTGCAGTCTCATGCTTGCTCTGCCACACAGCCCCACCTTTCCTCTAAGGGGGCCACAAACAAGACCGTGAATGTGCATTTCCTCCCACTCCAGCTGTGTCTAATGCAGACCCCTATAAAAGCCAAAGGCCCATAGCTAATTGTCCTTTTCTGGCAGCATTTCTGTAAGGAGCTGAGCCAATTCATTCTGGGAATGCTGCTTTCTGGTGATCTGGCTGGAGCTTAAGAAGCCGAAGAGGGAAGCAAGCTTGGCTTGGCCTTTACAAACAGCCCTTGTCGGAGTGGCTTCTATTCCAGGAGCTCAATATGGAAACTCAGCATCTGTCATGCATTCAGACGTGGCCTAACGACTGTCCACTTGGCCAAATCACTGGTCATCCACCCATATATTACCCATCCCTGCATCCTGGTCCTGAGATTATCTTGTCCCAACCCACCCCGCCTCTTCTCACATAAGTCCCTCCCTGGAGTTGTTGGGCATCATTTCCTGGGCCAGGCACTGTGGTGAGCATGCCTTCAGCCAGCAAGGAAGATGTGATGAATACCCAGCTTATGGATGAGGCTCAGAGAGAGGATGGTATCTACTCAAAGTCACACAGTGAGTGATTAACCAAGCCTGTTGAACTACCATGACCTCCCATATGAAGGTCCCAAAGAGCCAGTGCCTTTGTATCATTGAGAGGAACTGCACTGGGGGACCTCAGAACATGGGGTTGGGGACTGTCCTCAGTCCATATGGTTGGATAAGTTTACTCAGTAAGACGCCTACATTCATGGCTATAGGGATTGGCTCAGAGATGGGCATGTGACTCAAGCCAGGCCAGAGTTAATCCTGGGACTTTTGCTGGAACTATTGGGAAAAATTGCCCTCTTTCTGTTGAGGCTTCTAAGCAGATAGAATGTTAGCCTGGAGCTGCTGGGGGCACCCTGGCCACTCCATGAGGAAGGACCCACTGGATATGGAAGCCAAACTAGGGGAAAGTGGAGTCAAAATGTGGAGAAAGACTAATTTCTGACAATATCCTTTGAGACTCTGGATCCAGCCATGCCTCCATATGCTTCCATTTACACACTGCTCTTCACACACAGCTCATCACCTTCCGAAGTAGCCCCTTTTGTTCCTAAACTGAAACCTACCTTTTCTGAACTTACACTGACTGGTCTAGTTCTACCAATCGGAGGGGCAGCAAAAGGCTCTAATGGCAGACAGATATGGTTTCCAATCCCAACTCCAACATTTACCCTTCAAATCTCAATTTAAACTTGGGGCACCTGGGCGGCTCAGTCGGTTGAATGTCCGACTTCGGCTCAGGTCATGATCTCACGGTTCGTGGGTTTGAGCCCCGCGTTGGGCTCTGTACTGAAAGCTCAGAGCCCAGAGCCTGCTTCTGATTCTGTGTCTCCCTCTCTCTCTGCCCCTTGCCTGCTCACACACACACTCTCTCTCTCAAAAATAAATAATAAACATAAAAAAATTTTAATTGGAATGATGATATCCATGTGACAGGGATGTTGTAGGGATGAAAGAGCTATTACAAGTGCTTTGTTTTTGTTATCTTATCATATTGCTGCTGTTTTATTCGTTACCAGATTGTGAGGCCCCGGACAGCAGGAACCTCATTTTATTTAACTCAGATTCCCCAGCACTTGACAGTGGTTGGCAAAGAGTAGGTGCTCAATAAACACTTGTTGAGGGGCACCTGGGTGGCTCAGTCGGTTGAGCAACAGACTAACAGCTTGGGTTGTGATCTCCATTCGTGGGATCAAGCCCTCAATCGTGCTCTGTGCTGACAGCGTGGAGCCTGCTTGGGATTCTCTCTCCCTCTTTCTCTGCCCCTTTCCCTCTCTCTCTCTCTTTCTGTCTCTCAAAGTAAGTAAATAAACTTAAAAAAATAAAAATAAATAAATGTTTGTTGAAATAAATGTGGAGGACATTCTGACCTCCCACCCCACCTATAGTGAGCTACTTAGGGACTGCTGCTGTCACCCAGAATCTTCTCTTATCCCTGCCTTCATCTCCACCATTTCTTTATATAACACGGATGGTTTTCCTTCTAAAAAATGTACTAACTCAATTATCCTGTGAATATTTATCAGTTACAACCAAAGGAATGAAAATAAGCTCCCATGGTACAGAGAACCCAGATGTTTGGGGTTAGTTTTCTAACACAATGCTCAACTATTTTACTTATTTGATGTTTTTCTCAAGAAACAAAACAAAACCAATCTGCCCTAAAATTTGGAAACGAGATCCGTTTCTCACAGTGTCTCTTGCTCTCTGTTGGGAGTGGTGTGGGCATGCCTGGCAGTCACGACGGGCTGCTGAAATGGGACAAGCAGGTAATGGGAAACAGCTGCTTGGCCTGCGCTGTCTCTAAGCCCCAAATTGGTGACGAGGTGCCGCAGACAAAAGACAGGCGGTTATGGTTTGGGTGGAGGCCCCACGAGCAGTGATTAACTTCTCTTGCCAAGTTCACCGGGCGAGGCAGAGTCTGCTCGGCTGGTCACAGTACGGCAGGCAGCATCCCCTGCACAGACATTGTCTCTGTATTCAGAGCAATGCGCGCCCCGAGAGATGAGTCCACCATCCCCCCTCTCTCCGATGGCGGAGAGAGAGATGAGTCCACCATCCTCCCTCTCTCTGATGGTGGAGACAACATCAGCCAACAAGGACAGATGCTAAGAAAAGCCCCCACCTTCCTCTGTGTCCTGCAGCACATCCTCATAACCTTACTCCATGGCACTACCTCAGAGGGCAGCCAGATTACCTTCTAAAATATCAATTAGATCAGGAGTCAGCGAACTACTCTGTTAAGGGCCAGAGAATAAGTATTTTACTATTTGTGGGCCAGGATTTTACCATCTGTCCCCAATACAGCTCTGCCTTTGTAGCATGAAAGCAGCAATGGACCATATGGAAATAAATCGGTGAGACTGGGTTCCAATAAAACTTTATTTAGAAAAAAACAGGCAGCAGTCTGGATTTGGCCCATGGGCTGTAGTTTGTTGTTCCCTGGTGCCTCTGTTCGAAAGCCTATAATGGCTCCTCATCGCCACTGAATAAAGCTCAAACTCCTAACCACGGGTGTCAAGGAGCTGCCTGGGCTGGCTGGATCCTGCCTACCTCTCTACCCTTGTTTGGGCCCCAGTCCTCACTCACCACCCCCCAGTTGCACATGGGTCTTTGTACTCATGGTTTCCTCTGCCTAGAACACCCCAACCCCATCCCCACTTCACATTTTCACATGACTCACTCATTCCCCTTATTTAGGTGTTGGTGAGAATGGCACTTCCTCAGAAAGGCCATCCCTGCAACCCCCCAACGTGACCACCACCTCCCCCCTTAGTCACTCTATCATAGCACGTGTTTTATTTTCTGCACAGCATTTATCCCGGTTTGAACTGATCTCTTTTGAGTGCTTACTTTTGTTTGTTTGTTTGTTTTCCTTCTGCCCCTTGAGCTCCAGGAGGATAGAGAGCCTTATTCCCACGGCCTTCCACCCATAAAACTGGAGTGCAGCACAGACTTAGAGAATGAATGAATCACCTCCTCACCACGTTCCCTCATCCGCTCATTCCCTCCAGTCCCTTAGCCACTCAGCTGACAGAAACACCTTCTAAAAATGGGTACCCAGATCATGGGCTGTCACTGCTTTAAACTCCCTAATAACTTCCCCTTGCTCAAAATCCACACTCCTCACTATTGCCCCGGAGACCCTGCAAAAACAGACTCCCAGCTGCCTTTGCTCACCTACCTCTCCCATTGTGAAGAGCAGGCTGCCTGGAGGGTCCACTGATGTGACCCCAAAAGACATCATTTGGCACTGAAGGTGTTTTTGCATTGATATCACAAAACGGGTTATGTTCCAGGAATTCACTTTGAACAAAAGAATGAGGCCATGAACACCTGACTCATGAGAGGCTGGGAAGTCATCCAGTTTCCTCAAATCACCCCACCCAGGTCAGCCTCCCTCCTGTGTCGCACTCCGGGTAGAAAGAGAGAACGTGATCTTTTCAGACTGATGCCAAAGCCCAATGGGCCTCGAGCTTTTGGGCGGGGTGGGGGAAGACTGGGGAACATAGAGCTTTTAGTGCTCTTTCTGGCCTGACTGAAAACTATATTCAAATCAAAGTAAAAAGATTAGGGGCGGAGCCATCAAGAGAATATGCAAGCTGAGTGGGCAGTATTGGAGTTGTGGACTCCTTACACAACCAGTTTACAAGGCTTTCTTCACTGCTGCAATTCAACTACCTGAAATTCTACAGGAAAGACAGGATCACGTGGATGGCCTACATGGGCCTGATATACCTTATTGCTTGGGCTATATTGAGATGAAGGATTGGAGAGCCAGCACTTTATGGCTTCTTCTCAAATGGGCCTAAAGAGTAACACCAAAGTGGCTAAAAGTAGTTCTGATCCTCCAGTTGATGTTGTATGAAGTAGGTAAATGAGGTTAGAAGAATATTCATTTTTTTTTCATGGATGTTAACAGAGGTACTTTACTTTTCTGTATGTGTGGTGGTGGTGGTAGGGGGCATGACCCTTAAGCATCTCTGTTTTTATGAATTGGCCTTCCTGAACAGGTGCGCTCACTGGTGCTCTTACAGGGCAGTGTGAATAGCAAGACACAGTAAGTACTCCACTTCTGGGCATTTTTAAAGCCAGGCTAATGCACCAGGCATCACATCCTGTCAGGCTTATAAAAGTGACCAGTTAGTATCTCTGTCCTCCAATCTTACTTGATCTTGACTTGTTTTCACTGTATCTCATCTTCTCTATTGTGAATTCTTCTCTTTCTGCCCCGAATTCCTCCCTCTTTCTGATCATCTCTGGATTTGGCCGCTCCTCTGACACTTGGGTCCTGGCTCTCCTTCTAAGGGTTAGCCTAGCTCCTCTTTGTTCCTCTGCCTCCTGTGGCCCTAACTGATGCCTGGTAGATAAGCCTTGGCCCCAAATCCCTGAGCAGGGAGGAGAGGTGCTGTGCTAGGTTATGGTGACATCATGGAGAACAAGACAGACACGGTCTCTCCACTCAGTGCATCTGTAACCTCTTCTACATCCCATCCATGGCCAGGAAGCTCTCAGCTTCCTAGGACTGTCCTTTTCATTTTCTGACAACCTTATCAGAAAGCTTGAGCTGTCAACAAGCTTGAGAGCTGCCCTAAAGTCATCTGTTTCCTGCAGAGTGCTGACGGTGTGGTGTGAACTCCAAGGCAGCTGTCAACATACATTCTGCCTATCACTTGCTAAGACCAGCCCTGGAGCATGCGACATAAATTAATCACTTCCACTTCTCGACAGCACGGGCTCCTTGTGCTTTTTCTGCCTCTGGTCATTCATGCTCAGCAGATAACCGATAGCCATAGCACTCTGTGGAACATGGGCATGATTCCGGGCGAGCCAGATATAGCCCATTATCATTGCAGTTACAGTGTGTGGGCTCATTGAGAAGTTTGGGGACACTTTATCAATGAGGGAGGCTGTCCCAAAACTCTGGCATTGGGTTTTGTGTGACGGAATGGAGGTGAAGATGAAGGTTGCTGAGATAGCAGGGCCTCCTTATCTGACATATTTTCCCAGTGAGGTCAAATATCAGTGCCATGGCCATCTTCCCAGGCGGAAACCATAGAGCACCAGAGCTGGGAGACCTTGGAGGCTTTGCAGAGGGAGAAAACGAGACCCAGCAAGAGGACAGCACTTGCCCAGGATCCTACAGGGAGACAGTGTCAGAGACTCAGGTCTACAAGAAAAACAAGGGCCCCTTTGCTCTCTGCAAAAAAACAAAAACAAAAACAAAACAAAAACAAAAAAAAAAAACAACCCCCCCCCCCAAAAAAAAACAGGCTTCGAGGAGGAGTAAAATCTTCAAGGATGTGAATGTTTTGCTTTTCTGCCTTTAAAACATATAAAAGGGGCAAGCAAGGAGCCAGAGATGAGCTATTTCTTTAGAATCCCAGCTGAAACATGACTTGTTATTTACATCAAATGTCTGTATTTTTAAAAATAATTCACTCATTTTCAGCTCTAGCATTTTTTTTGTATGTATGTACACATGAAAAAGAAAATGACAATGATTGCTATTGGTTCCATGAGAAAAAGAACATTGTGGGAAGCCTAGCTGGCTCAGTTGGTGGAGTGTGTAACTCTTGATCTCAGGGTTCTGAGTTTGAGTCCCACGTTGGATATAGAGATTACTTTCAAAAACTTCTTTTAAAAAAAAAGAAACATTGTGAACTATCATATGATGATAGTTTTATATTAATGGCATTAATGATTCAAATAGAAAAGTCTTTGGTTCCAATAATGTTGGTTTTTTAAAATCCAACTCATTGAAGTTCATTCTGCCAAAGGTACGATGTCCGACATTTTTGTGAAGGCCATTGTAAATTTGGTTTAAAATTCAACTCTTAAAGAAAACATCATTTCTTTTTCAGGTGAAAATTTTAATTGGAGCACAGCACCATGATAAAACCATGTTCTTACTAAATAAAAATAAGTAAAATAAAACTCCTAAAGAAAAGTGTACTTAGAATTAATTGTGGCACACACATACTTCATAGTTGTCTGCAAAACCACCTGCAATAGTAAATATACGAAAGTTTATACCTCCCCATAGTTAGAGTGATAAAACATTTTTTCTCTCTCTTTCTCTTTTCCTTCCTTCCTTCCTTCCTTCCTTCCTTCCTTCCTTCCTTCCTTCCTTCCTTCCTTCCTCTCTCTTTCTTTCTTTTACAAACCCTTGTGTTGAGGACTGACTTTCAATAGATCAGTGTGAGGGAGCTGCTGTGCTACATATGAAACAAAAAATATTTTCATGACAAAACAAATGATAAAAAAAAAAAAGAATCCCAGTTCACAACTCTAATTACTAGATGAGTTCCTTAATACATTCCTGAGGTCCACACGGGAATGACGATAAATCCACTTACTCGTTGACTTACTCTATAAATATTTGTGGCCTCATTCACTCCTTTAGCAGGCCCTGTTCCAGAGGGCCACAGAGGTGAACCAGACATCTAGCTTTCACTTTCATGGAACTCCTATTCTACTCAGCAAGGGGGATGGATAATAAAGAGGAATACAGAATGTAGAGAACCTAGAACTTAATTGAATATAGAGAAAATAGAATATTGAATATAGAAAATGTTAAATGGTGATAAGTGCTTTAAAAAATAAAGTAGATTAAAGGCATTGGAAGTTCTGAGGACATGGGGTTGCTGTTGAGATCAGGTTGTTGAGGAAGGTGTTGCAGAGAAGCTCGAATTTGGGCAGAAAACTGAAGAAATAAAGGAGCAAGCCTTGGGAGTATCTGTGGGGAGGACTACAGGCAGGAAAGAAACAGTGCAAAAACCCTGAGGCAGGAGTGAGCTTGCTATATATTAGGACCATCAGGGAAACCAGTGGGGCTGGAGCCAAGGGAGAGAGGTGAAGAGGGGTAGGAGATGAGGGAGAGAGATGGGGGCAGATCACGCAGGGCCTTGTACACTCTTGTTGGGACTTTGGATTTATTCTGAGTAGATGGGAGTAGCTGGAGTTTTTGAGCCAAGAACTGACATGACTGGACTCACCTTTTTAAAGGTCACTCAGGCTGCATGGCTGAGAATGGACTGTAGAAAGGCAAGAGCAAGAGCAACTCTTACAGTGCTGATGGACTGGATATAGGGAGAAGTCAAGAGGGGCCCCAAGAATTGGCCTGAGCTAGTGGACAGATGGGGCTGCTATTTGCTGAAGTGGAGAAAATACAGGTTGAGCAGGCTAGGGTAGAGAGAGAATTGGAAGTTTGGTTTGGGACATGTTGAAGTTGACACATTTACAATTATCCAGGTGGGATGGCAAGCAGGCAGCTGAACATGGAGTGTGGAGTCCAGGGAGGAGCCCCAAGGTAGTGAGAGTGATAGTGATTTGGGAGTTGTCAGCCTACAAGAAGCATTGTATTGTATTGTATTGTATTGTATTGTATTGTATTGTATTCTATTCTATTCTATTCTATTCTATTCTATTTTTTATTTTATTTATTTATTTTGAGAGATAGAGAATGAACAGGGGAGGGGCAGAGAGACAGAAGGAGAGAGAGACTCCCAAGCAGGCTTGGTGCTGTCAGCACAGAGCCCGATGTGGGGCTTGAACTCGTGAACCATGAGATCATGACCTGAGCCAAAACCAAGAACTGGACACTTTAGTGACTGAGCCACCTGGGAACCCTACAAAAAGCATTTTAAATCTACAAGAGGCAGGAGGAGGTATTAAGCATGGTCAGAGAAGGAGGGGTGCTCTGTAAGAGGAAGAGAGTGCTTCAGGAAAGAGGGAGTTAACAACATTGTCCATTGCTGCTGATCAGCCAAGAAAGATTGAGTAGTGACCACTGGCCATGGGATTTAGCAACTTGGAAGTCATTGCTGGCCTTGATGGGCATTTTCAGTGAAGTAATGGGTACAAAAGCCTGATTTTGAGACTGAGAGGAGAGCAATTGGAGACAGGAGGTGAAGAAAATTACTTTGAAGACTTTTTCCATCAAGAGGAGCAGATAAATGAGAGAAATGAGGCACAAGCTGGGGGGGGGGTTGTAGGGTCAAGACAGAAGATACCTCACAAAGTTTTTGGAAATTATGATCCTACCCTCACCCCAATGTCCCCATCACTGGGAGTAAAAGCCATGCCCCAGAGCTCTGTGTTCCCCTGGCAGATCCCCCTCCCTCCTCCTGAACACTTAGAGCCTCATCACTGCCACCCATCTGCTTTGCAGACTTTTAGGGAGCATCTCAACAGTTCTGTGTGCTTTGGTTAAAAGAAAGATATTAATCAGATAAATACACCAAAAATATACAAGACGATTTAATACAAGCAGAACATAGAAAGACAAAATGCCCTCTGAAAGAGAGTAATGGAGGGAAATGGCTTATTTTACGAGTTTGGAGAAAGCCTTTTTTAAAAAAGTGGCTTTAAAGATAAAATCTGAAGGATAAGTAATGATTCACCAAATGGCAAATGATGGAAAGATCATTGCAGGTAGAATAATACGTGCAAAGAATCTGAGGTGGGACATGGCAGAGCATATTATAAAACTAGAAGAAGGCCTGTGGGGCTGGGTCCAGTGAGTGAGGGGGACAGGGGCCTAAGAGGGACTAGAAGGAGGCTAAGGTCAGATTGTGGTGGGGTGCTGTGGACTATGTTAAAGAGGCTTTGGTTTTGGTTTTTTATTCCAAGTGCAATGGGCAGCCACTCAATGAACAAAACATTATGTCCATCTAAATGCCAACTATTTTTATGCTTGAAAGGGAAGGAAAGCAGTCAGAAGGAAGATACTAAGCTTCATTGAGGGAAGGACAGACATGGTGTGTCTTAGCCTGGGTTCCCCAAGAAGCAGATCTTGAGCCAAGGATTTGAGTGCAAGTAGTTTATTTCATGACAGGAAGCACTTCTATGGAAGTAGGAACTGAGATAGAGAGGGAAGGAGCCAATAAAGTAGGTACCACACAAGTTACCACTGTGGGAAACTGGAGGTTAATTCCACTAGGGAGTCTGGGAGCCAGCATAGAGTACAGTGATATCCTGATATCTTCTGTGATATCCTACCCAAGGAGGGGAATTGGCTGCGGGCTGATGTTAGGGGTAGGGTATTTATACTCTCATACTTTCTAGACTACCATGCTTGTGATTACAGCAGTCTCCAGCAGCCAGAGAAAGCCCCCAGGTAGAGATGCAGGAGCTGGCAGATGGAAGTCAAGGAAGCTTGCACTAAAATGGTAAGACCTGGAGAGGTATGTATGGGTGGAGCACTGATGCCCTACATTAAGTTCCACTCCTTGTTGATACTTATTCTTTGAGGTGGTTGCCAGTTACATTTTCTACAAAAAACACAAAAGGGTTTGCGGGACAAGCTACAGGCCCCACTTCTGCAATTGTTTCCAAGGTTACAATTGGTGTTCATCATTTCCTTGTGTCACTACTCATTGTACTTACTAAAAAAAAGTCTATAAACCAACTATTTAAAATATCCTCAAAGAGCTAAGGGAAATCATGAGAATGATGGGTCAACAAGAAGAGATCAATACCCAGATCAATACACAGATAGAGAAGTTGAAAAGTATAATTACTAAAATGAAAAATTCATGAAAAAATAAACGGGATATTTGAGCAGCCAGGAGAAAGAATCAGCAAACTTGAAAATAGGTCAATTGAGATTTCTCAGTCTAAGGAGCAGAAAGAAAAAACTAAACAACAATGAACAGAGCCTAAGAGACCTGTGGTATAGCATCAAATATACCAACATATGTATAATGGGAGTCCCAGAAAGAAAGCAGAGAGAAAAGAACAGAAAAAAATATTTGAATAATGACCAAAAACTTTCCAAATTTGATGCAAAACATGAATATACATGTTCAAGAATCTTAATAAACCTCAGGATCCTCACTGAGAGACATTATAATCAACGTGCTGAAAGCCAAAGGTAGAATCCCACAAGTAGCAACAGAGAGATGACTTCACATACAAGCCATCCTCAATAAGATTAACTGATAATTTTCTCCTCAGAAACCATGTAGACTGGAAGGTAGTGACATGACATATTCTAAGAACTAAAAGAATAAAATGGTCAACCAAGAAGTCTATATCCAAGAAATCTGTACTTCAAAAGTCAAAGAGAAATTAAGACTTTCTCATATAAACAAAAACAGAGAATCTATTGCTAGTAGACCCACTCTACAAGAAATGCTCACTGAGATACTTCAGGTTGAAATGAGAAAACACTAAATAGTTACTTGCATCAACATGAAGAAATAAAGGTAATTACACAGATAAATATAAAAGTCAGTATTAAGGTATTCGTGGTTTGTAAGTCCTCTTTTTTCCTATATAATTTAAAGATCAAATATATAAAACAACAGTTATAAGTACTACATCAATGGGCACACAAAGTAAAAAGATGTAATTTGTGACAATAACAACATCAGTGGGGGAGGGGGGCAGAGCTATATAAGAGCAATGTTAAGTATACTATTGAAATTCGTATTAACTCAAAATAGATCATTATGAAATAGGCTGTCAGTCGTCATTCCCAGGCAACCACCAAGACAGTAACTAAAAAATACAGATAGTAAGATAAATAAGAAAGGAATCAAAACGGTACAGTAGAAAATATCTACCATAAAAGAAGGCAGTAATGCAATGGAGGAATTTGAGGAATAAAAAAGATATGACATATAAAAAAAATAGCAAACTGGCTCAACAACTGGCTAAGTAAGGCTGTCCTCAAGAGTTATTACAATAAATGTAAATGGTTTAAACTCTACAATTAAAAGACACACTTTGGCATAGTGAATTTTTAAAAATGATCTAACTATATGCTGTCTATGAAAGACCCGCTTTAGATCCAAAGATATAAATAGGTTGAAAGTGAAAGGATGGAAAACTGTATTCTATGTAAACAGTAACCAAAAGAGAGTTGGAATGGCTATACTGATATTGGACAAAATAGACTTTAAGACATAAATTGTAACTAGAGACAAAGAAGAAAATTATATGATGATAAAAGAGACAATATATTAAAAATATAAAACAATATAAACATATATGCACCTAACAACAGAACTCCAAAATATAGGAAGGAGAAACTGACAGAAGTAAAGGGAGAAGTAGACTGTTACACAATTGGAGAGTTCAATACTTCACTTTCTATAATGGATAGAACTACTAGAGAAAATATAAAAAAGAAATAGAAGACTTGAACAATACTATAAACCAGCTAGAAAAAGAAGAGAAACTAAACCAAAGCAAGAAGAAGGAAAAGAATAATGAAGGGCAGAGATGCATGAACTCAAGAATAGAAAAATAGAATCAATGAAATCAAAAGTAGGTTCCTTGAAAAAATTTAAAAATGGCAAAACTTTAGTAAGACTAAGCACAGAGAGAGAGACAGAAAGAGAGAGACAAATTTCCAAAAGCAGGTGGAGACAACAAACATAGCATGGTGGTTAAGAGTCTGGACTGTGAAGCCAGATTGCCAAAAGCAAAATGAAAGTAGGGACATTACTAACAACTTTACAGAAATTAAAAAAAGAAAAAAGGATGATAAGGGAAAATTGTGAACATTTACATGCCAACAAAGTAGGTAATCTAAATTAAATAGACACACTCCTAACTATATGCTATATGCTATATACCCCTAGAAACACATAAACTACCAAAACTGACTCAAGAAGAAACAGAGACTCTCAACAGAGCCATAACAAATAAAAAATTAAATCCATAATTAAAAGCTTTCAACAAAGAAAAGCTCAGGACCAGATGGCTTCACTGGTGAATTCTACCAAGTGTTTAAAGAAGAATTAACACCAATTCTTCTCAGCTCTTCCAAACAACCAAAGAGGAAACACTTCTTAACTCATTTTATGAAGCCAGCCTTCTTCTGATAGCAAAGCCAGACACAGACATCAAGGAAAAGAAAACTATAGACCAGTATCACTATGAATATAGATGCAAAAAGTCATCAACAGAATACCAGTAAAAATATTTGAGCAGCATATACAGAGGATTGTATACCAAACCAAGTTGAATTTGTCCCAAGATCAGGAGAGTAGTTCCACATAGAATGAAAAAACAAAAAACTGCCATCATTTCAGTTGATGCAGAGAAGGAATATGACAAAACCCAACACACCTTCATGATAAAAAATACTCAACAAACTAGGAATAGAAGGGAAATACCTCAACATTATAAAGAGATAATAAAGGGCATCTATGAAAAACCCATTAGCATCATACTTAATGGGGAAAGACTGGATGCTTTCTCCCTAAAATCATGAACAACACAAGGATGTCTACTCAGTACTTCTTTTCAACATTGTATTGGAAGTTCGATCTGGGGCAATTGTTCAAGAAAAAAAAGGTATCCAAACATGGCAATACTCCCCAAAGTGATCAACAGATTCAGTGCAATCTCTATCCAAATTCCATATGGCTGATTTAGAGAAATCATATATAATTGCAAGGGACTCTGAATAGCTAAGACAATCTTGAGAAAAGTACAAAGTTGGTGAATTCACACTTCTCAATTTTAAAGCTTAATACAATGCTATATTAATCAAAATAGTATCCTACTGGCATAAGGATAGACCAATGGAATATAACTGGCAATCTAGAAATAAATCCATATATCCACAGTCAACTGATATTCAGCATGGGTTCCAAGACCCTAGTTCCAGAAAGAACAGTCTTTTCAACAAGTAGCAATGGAGCAACTAGATAACCACATGCAAAGAATGAAGTTAGATAATATTCAAAATTAACTCAAAATGGATCCAAGACCTAAATATAAGAGCTAAAACTATAAAATTATTAGAAGGAAACACAGGGGTTAATCTTCATGACTTTGGATTTGGCAATAAGTTCTTAGACATGGCACCAAAGCATGAGCAACAAAAGAAAGACAGATAAATTGAACTTCATCAAAATAAAAACTTCTGTGTATCAAAGAGTACAAGAAATAAAGTGGATTCCAACATATGGAATGGGAGTACTTGCAAACCATGTATCTGATAAGACATTAATATCTAGCATATGTAAAGAACAACAATAACAAAACAACTCAATTTAAAAAATGGGCAAAAGACTTGAATAGACATTTCTTCAAAGAAGATATAGAAATGGCCAATAAGCACATGAAAAGATGCTCATCATCATTAGTCATTAGAGAAATATTAATCCAAACCACAATAAGATACCACTTCACACCCACTAGGATTGCTATAATTTAAAAAAATGTAAAATAATAAATGTTGGAAAAGACATCAGGACATTGGAACTCTTATTATACATTGCTGATGAGAATGTAAAACAGGGTAACTGCTGGGAAAGAGTTTGACTGTTCCTCTAAGAGTTAAATATAAAATTACCATGTGATCCAGCAATTCTAATCTCTTAGGTATATACCCAAAAGAACTGAAAACAGATGTT
Source organism: Lynx canadensis (assembly GCF_007474595.2). NCBI lineage: Eukaryota > Metazoa > Chordata > Mammalia > Carnivora > Felidae > Lynx > Lynx canadensis. The sequence continues at coordinate 55,356,856 of NC_044304.2, forward strand.
CAAACAAAAACTTCTACAAAGATTTCTTAGCAGCACTATTCACAATAGCTAAAAGGCAGTAACAACCCAGTATTCATCAGAGGGTAAATGGATAAACAAAATGTTGTATATCCATACAATGGAATACTATTTGGCCATAAAAAGTAATGAAACACTGACCTCATTTCAACACGGATGAATGTTGAAAACATTATACTAAGTGAAAGAAGCCAGACACACACAAAAAAACATGTCTTATTGTTATTTCATTTATATGTAATATCCAGAATAGGTGAACACAGAGACAGATAGCAAATTAGATGTTAGGGGCTGGGGTAAGAGAAGAATGAGGACTGACTGTTGAATGGGTACAAGGTTTCTTCTGGGGGTTACGAAAATGTTCTGGAATTAGATAGTGGTGATGGCTGCATAGTATTATGAATGTACTAAAAACCACTGAATTATAACTTTAAAAAGGCTAAAATGGTGAATTTTATGTTATGTGATATTTACCTCAATAAAAAAATACAGCAACCAAATCCTACAGGATATCACTCTTAGGCTGGCATTTTAACTTTGCTTTTAAGACACCCTTCCAACATTCTAGCAGGCCAATAGTAGCTTCTGGTGATGCATTCCATGGGAAGATCAATGGGTCCTGTGATCATGTGCCCATTGTCATACATCTTTTTTTTAAGTTTATTCATTTATTTTTAGAGGTAGAGAGCATAAACAGGAGAAGGGCAGAGAGAGAGAGAGAGGGAGAGAGAGAGAGAGAGAGAGAGAGAGAGAGAGAGAGAGAGAATCCCAAGCAGGCTTTGTGCTCCACACTGAGCCTAATGCAGGGCTCAGTCTCACAGACCATGAGATCATGACCTGAGCTGAAATCAAGAGTCGGCTGCCTGACCAACTGAGCCACCCAGGTGCCCCTGTCATACATCTTTTGCCATCAAGTGGGTCCCTTGGTATAAGACAATGTGGGATTTTAGGAAGATAAGTCAGACCCTTTGTAAGATCTCATACGGTGGTGCTGACTGAGGCATTGTTGGCAGGAAAAGTCAATGAGAAGCAGATGCTGGCTGCTAGAAGTTGTGCCTGCATACAATGAATTATCAAGGCCTACTGAGATAAGGATGAGGAACCAAGAGTGTGTCTTTCGGAAAAGAAGTTCAAACTCATGAAAATCTTCCTGAGATGCCCTAGGCAATGCTAGCACTTTACAGGGGGGATCCCTGGAAAAATGAGATAACTTTCTGCCTTTGTTAAAAACCAAAGCTTCCATTTGTGGTGCAACATGGTTAGCACCTTATGTACGCTGTCTCCATTGATTCTTTTGGAGGCTCTTCAAGATAAACATCCTCACTGTGCAAACGTGGGAATTATTGCCTAAAAGGCTAAGTCACTGCACTGTGATCACAGGACTAAGAGGTAAAGGTGACCGTGAACAGGGCTGTTGTACTCTGTGATTCATGATGTTTCTTTAATGAGGCTTGGCAAATACATGACATGTCTACCACAATTACCTGTTTTAGTGCTCCTGGCAGACATTATTAATCAATCATGGCTTCCTTTCCCTCTGAGTCTGGATTCAGCTTTACCATCCTCTGCAAGACAGCCATTCTCAATCATAATTGGCAAATAAGATAAAAACTCCATTGTCATCCTAGCATCACACACCACACTGACTCCCTCTATCTGAACTGGCATCTCCTGAGCCAGTTTTGAGGTCTACTTCGAGCCAGCATTGAGGTCCAAGTCAATCCAGAAGACTGTTCTAGACAATGTGGCCATTTCTTACCTGGGGGGGGGGGGCAGAATGAGATGTGAAACTGGGAAGCTGGGCACCGATTGAAGACAGAGACAAGGGTCAAGAAACTGAAAGAAACTGGAGGAACTGAAGGCATATGTCCAAGGTCCCAGCCCCATATCTGCTTCATTTCCAGAATGAAGCAAATGAGTCAGGCCTGGCCAGTAAGGCCCAGTAATTTTTTTCCAAGATTTTCTTTAAATTCAAGTAAGTTAACATATAGTGTATTATTGTTTCCAAGAGTAGAACCCAGCAATTCATCACTTACATATAACACCCAGTGCTCATCCCAACAAGCGCCCTCCTTAGTGCCTGTCACTCATTTAGCCCATCTCCCTACCCACCTCTCCTCCAGAAATCCTCAGTTTGTTCTCTGTATTTAAGTCTCCTATGGCTTGCCTCCCTGTTTTTATCTTATTTTTTCTTTCCCTTCCCCGATGTTCCTCTATGTTCATCTGTTTTGTCTCTTAAATTCCACATGTGAGTGAAATCCATTTTTATTTCTCTGACTGACTTATTTCACTTAGCAGAATACGCTTTAGCTCCACCCACATCATTGCAAATGGCAAGATTTCATTCTTTTTGATGAGTAAGTAATATTCCTGTGTGTGTGTGTGTGTGTGTGTGTGTGTGTGTGTGTGTGTGTGTACCACATCATCCTTATCCATTCATCAGTCAATGGACATTTGGGCTCTTGCCATAATTTGTCTATTGTTGATAGTGCTGCTTATAAATGTTGGGAAGTCCTAGCCTCGGCAATCAGACAACAAAAAGAAATAAAGGCATCCAACTCGGTAAGGAAGAAGTCAAACTCACTTTTTGCAGATGACATGATATTCTATGTAGAAAACCTGAAAGACTCCACCAAAAAATTGCTAGCACTGACACATGAATTCAGCAAAATGGCAGGATATAAAATCAATGTACAGAAATCTGTTGCATTTCAATACATCAATAATAAAGCAGCAGAAAGAGAAACCAAGAAATCAATCCCATTTACAATTGCACCCAAAATCATAACTTGCCAAGGAATAAACCTAACCAAATAGGTAAAAGATCTGTATATTGAAAACTATAGAACACTTATGAAAGAAATTGAAGAAGACACAAAGAAATAGAAAAACATTCCATTCCATGCTCATGCATTGGAAGAGCAACTATTGTTAAAACATCTATACTAACCAAAGCAATCTACACATTCCGTGCAGGCCCGGTAACTGAAAGGAGCACATGAGCTGGGCCAGGCCCAGGGAGTTGGGTTGAAGTTTTGGGAAAGAGGCAGGACAGCTAAACTGTAGAATATCCACTTGGTGCTTCCGTGGCCATTTTGTTGCCATGAAAGGAGCACCTGGCTGAGAGCAGAGTGAACAGTAAGTAAAGCAGAGCCAGGGATGGACAGGGCAGATTCTTGGTGCTATCACTTGAGCTCCTGGATGTAACCATATCTACAGTCATTTCCCTGCTCATTTTTTCCCCTAAGCCAGTGGGAGTTGTGGCTTTTTTTTCTTTTGCTAGTTTCCAATGAAAAAATCCTGGTTAGCATAATCTATTTGTTTTCTATAAATGCTCTCTGCCTCAGTTATCATTTTAAAATATGTCCTTAATCGTCTATGAAGATTAAGCATCTCTTCACTTATCTTTGCTCTAATTTATTTACCCCTCTCCCCACTATTAATGCTGCATTAACCTACAGGCACTTTCTGGGCTATCTGCTCAAACTCCTCCAGGGTTTATGAGAGATTGGCTGCCAGGCAAGCCTCTGTGCGTCTTTTGGAAAAACCTCTTTTTCTAAGACAGGAACTATTGTGTTTGTTACCTGATGTTCCCTGTGAAGAAATCATGACATAAAATCCTCTGAGTACAGTGCCAGGAAAATGTAGGTGCTATTATTATCTCCTTTTCACAGTGAGAAACAGGGACCCTGAAAGATTAAGTTTCTTGTCCAAGATCACACAGTTAATCCATGATGGATTCAAATCCAGGGCATGTGGCTCCTCAGCTCACTGTCTACACTGAAGTAGACTGTCTGCATCCAGTAAGTGGCTATGATTGCTGTTATTAGCAATAATAATCAACTCCAACAAGGCTGATGACCTGATGGCTTTCTTATCCCTGATCACTGGCCCTTCCCCATCTTCCAATTGCCCCAAATTTGCTTTATAAAAAGTAATCTATAGCTGGAGGTGTGTGGGTGGCTTAGCCAGTTGAGTGTCACACTCTTGATTTTGGCTCAGGTCATGATCTCACTATTTGTGAGTTCAAGCCCTGCATCAGACTCTGCATTGACAGCACGGAGCCTGCTTGGGATTCTCCCTCTTCCTCACTCTCTGCCCCTCCCTGCTCTCTCCCTCTCTCAAAATACATAAACAAACAAACAAACAAACTTTAAAAAGTAATCTATAGTTGGATGAGAGGTAAAGTAGCCATGTTAGGACTTCCAGATGGAGACAGTCACTTAGGATGGACTCAAAGCTGTCTTGTTCCATAGTTATCTATTTCAATACATGAAGCTTCAGAACCAGTTTATTTGGTACAATAGAAGCTAGGTCAATCCCTACTTTATTACCTGGCTATTTCTGTTCCAGCCATTTGCCAGTCTAACCTGGGCACTGTGGCCGACAAGAATTGTGAGCCTAGGAGTGAAGAGATGGAGGGGCTCCAGGCCTAGCTGTGGATTAACTATGTACAACTTCAGGTCATTTTCAACCCTTCTCTTAACCTTACCTTCCACACCTACAAAATGGGTAAGTGTGTTAGGGGGTGTCTGACTAGAGTGATAGATCCCAAAGTGTTTTCTAGTAGTTATTTTTCAGAAGTTATAAAAAGGAGACACCACCTCCAACCCTTCCCTGGTCCAGGAATTTGGGGAACACTGGGTAGGACAAACTTAAACAAAAGCATATTTACCACAGGACTTCTCAGAAACTTCACTCTGCTCCTGTGCCTTGCAACTTCTCCCAAACAGGGAGATAGAGCACCAGAACTCCCAAATTTACTTGACGAAGGAATTTTTTCTGGGTGCACTATTTTGTGGTGGAGTTGTTTTGTGAAACAGAATTTGAGGAAAGTTAGATTAGGGGATCTGAAGATTCTCTTTCAGCTCTGAGAAGTTGTAATTCAAAATTCATTATTTTGACTTAGGGCTCTGTAGGATGCTAAACTACACCCTGAATCATGGAAAGCAAAACAAACAAACAAACAAACAAACAATTACGGTCAGTCAAGCCTAGATGGAGTTCTGCTGTAATTTGTAGAATTCCAGTTGCTGAAAATGAGACTTTGTGAGTGGAATGGATGGTAATGACCCAATAAACAGAACATTCATGAACTTGGACCAGGCTGGGCAATAGAGGGAGCTATATTGAAAGCGGATCCTGCTATGAGTTTCCTTTTTAGAAATTCCAGGATGCACAGATTACCATTTCTGTACCACCAAATTCTGGGTTGGATATAAAGTCATAAACTTCATGGCTGGAGGACAGTGACCTAGAGACTCTGAGTTGTAAAACCAAAATGGCTTTGAACTTTTGGAGAGAGGAAAACCAAATGTTTGGTGGTGTGCATGTATGTTGTCTGCAGGAAAGCAAATAAAAATGAGCAAACAAGCAACTCGCTGAACCTGCCTGGAGAAGAAATGGATTCCATGACAGCCCTTATTAGCAATTTTAAAACTGTGCACAATGCAATTGACATTCTCTTCAGGGAGCTTTCTTTATTTTCATATTTTGGTGAGTATAAAAAGTACCCATAGAAAAGGACTTCGTGGATTCTTTGTGTGTGTGTGTGTGTGTGTGTGTGTGTGTGTGTTTATTTATTTTGAGAGACAGAGCATGAGCAGGGGAGGGGCAGAGAGAAAGAGGGAGACACAGAATCTGAAACAGGCTCCAGTCTCTGAGCTGTCAGCACAGAGCCCAACATAGGGCTCAAACCCACGAACCTTGAGATCATGGCCTGAGCCGAAATCGGACACTCAACCGACTGAGCCACCCAGGTGCCCCTAAAAAAATTTTTTTAATGTTTATTTATTTTTGAGGGACAGAGAGAGACATGGTACAGTGGGGGAGGGGTAGAGAGAGAGAGGGAGACACAGAATCTGAAGCAGGCTCCAGGCTCTAAGCTGTCAGCACAGAGCCCGATTTGGGGCTCGAACTTATGAGCTATGAGATCATGACCTGAGCCGAAGTCGGACGCTCAACCGACTGAGCCACCCAGGCCCCCCCTCAAGGATTCATTCTTGACTGAAATCCTCCAAATCTATTTTCACTCATACTGAAGTTTCCCATCATGAGGGTTTTCAACAGGAAGTGAGGTATGTGACATTGGAGTCAGACATTTACTCAATGAATGTGTATTGGGTGGCCACTATGTGCCAAGCATTGGGAATACAGCAGCAAACAAAGGAGTCAGAAATCCCTATCCTAATAGTGCTGCCATCCTGTCTCTGTTACTTATCAGCTGTGTCTGCTTGGCCAAGTCTCGTAACCTCTCTGAGCCTCAGCTCATGACAAAATGATCACAGGATTGCACATAATTCCAGGCTTGCTGAAAAACTAAATGTCAGATTTTTCAGGGAGAGCATCAAGCCTAGGGTCTGGTGCTTAAGTGGCTTCTAGACACAGCAGTCAGTATTATGGCTCTTGCAGCCAGAAGGGGAGAAGGGAGTTCAGTTAGATTCAGGGAGGCTTCATTCTACAGGCAGAGGCTTTAAAGAAGGTGCAGGATGAGCAGGAGCATCTGAGAATAGTGGCTCACCTTCCCAAATAAAGTCCTGCTTTTTTGCCTGCCCATCACCCGATTCCCCCAAGACTTCCCAGCTTCACCAGTGTGGGCAGCTGCTAGGCTGGTGACCTTAACCCGAGGGCCCTGCCTGCTGGTCTACATCCTCACACAGGGAGCCAGATTCCCTGTCAGACATTCAGCCCCCACTACTCTAGCCCCTTGGATATCCTCCGAGGTAACACGCGTGCCTCTATCCCAGCCTTGGGGCAGGGCAACCCTACCAGGTCCAAAGACATCCAGAGGGTGGTCAGCACAGATCTACCTGAAAGCAATTCACTCAGCACGTCCCAGGAGTCTGGAGACAGGGGTTCTCTGTCCTGCCTGCCTGTCTTCCCTCATGCTCCTGAGCTGCTCATTTCCTACCTCTGAGTCAGGTTCTCCTTCACATACTGACGGGATGAGATCAGGCAACCCTGGGCAGTCCCCCAGTTTTGGCATTCTGCAAAGTACAACTATTCCTCTCATAGGACATCTGGCAGAGATTTGGAGCCAACCAAGCTTCAGATTGTCCAATATTACCTCTACTTTCTGAACTGTTTTTCTATCAGCAAAAATGGGGTTAATAATTCCTACCTTTAAATCAAGGCTGTGGACACAACAGAAAGAACATGAATCTTGAGTCAGACAGGCTTGAGTTTGAACACTGGCACTGCCATCTGCAAGGCAAGGCACTTCCTCTCTCTCTAGATGCCTCAGTTTCCTCATCTGTAAAACAGGCATATAGCATCTAGCTTGAAGAATTGTACGGGTGAGGCAAACCATGCATCATGCCTGCACATTGCAGATGATCAATAATTGACAGCTCTTATTGTTACTGTGGATGTTATTTACTCTACAAATAAGTGCCTGATTAAAAGCTGATACTGCCCCTAATTTCCACCCCTGTGCTCACCCTCTTTAGGTCTTTGATGCCGGGGTTCCTCCTATCTTTAATCAGTGATGGGGCCTCTATGGCTGAAAGCTACATCCAGAGGGAGCTCAGTGGCCACACCAAATTTTCTTAGGCTGGAGTCCATGGTCCATGCAGTGTTCCCTATTGAAAGGTGTGTCCTCAAATACACAGTACCCTACTTACCCTCTTCTCCTGGGATCCTAATTCTGGTTCTTGCTTTTCAGCGAGTATAAAGCCACCCTTTCTTTGCGTGATTTGAGCCTGAAACTTACCCATTAGCTCACCTGTCACCACCTTCGTCCCCATGTGCTGCTGCACAGCTCTGTCTATTCAGAAGAGCATGTGGCATGGACAAGAACCAGAATCCCTGAGTCTCAGAGTTGGAGGGGAATGAATGTTACTTAGTTGAAGCTCTCTTCTGGTGCTTGAAATTTCTCCACCCTACCCTTTGCTGAGAGTACATCCAGTCTATTCTTACTTGCCTCCAATGACGGGGTACTCACTAAATGCAAAAGTGGGTAATTTTATCATCCACCCACTGGTCAATTAGCCGCCTGGCTCACTAGAAAAAAAAGGTCACTCAACAGCAACAAAAAAGCTTCTCATGGGTAAGCAATTTGTGAGTCGTAGTTCCAAAGAACAATACTGTTTTCTTGTCCACCCCTGTCCCCAACTCTGAACTTTGTGGCCACAAAAAAATGGAGATATGACATTTTCCTCTAGAATAACAAAAGTCTGTTAATGTGTCTCTTTTATTCACCCACCCGCTAGACATTCCCGTAAGGAATCTACTTTAGATGCCCACAGAGAATGTATTTTCAATTCTCAACATAATTAGCTAACTTCCAGAAGGAGAAGGAGAAGCATTTATGGGCATATCCTTGGCCAAATATCCTCTTCTACTTTCCAATAGGGAACCCAGAGCAATTTTAGGACACAACTCAGGGGGTAACATTGTTTTCCTTGTATAGCTTCAGAAACCAAGGCAGAGAAGCGAAGGTCACCCAACAAATCAAGGGCAAAGGCATGCACTAAATCCCAGGAATCTGAGACCTCCCAGCATAGTAATTGATCCCCTAAGATAAATGTTTGTCTTGCTAACCAGGGAAATTTACTGTGGTCTTACAGAGGGATTCTTGAGGCTCAAAATCATAAACAGGGAAACAGGCCCTGGTAATAAGTTGAGTGATTAATTGGCAGAGAAAGCTTTCAAGGGGGAAAGGATCAATGAGCTGAGGAAAAATTAAACATCCTTTAGGAAATTTTCCCAACTCCCTTACATTGTTTTAATTCTTCATGCTCAGTCTCTTCAATAAACATTTTTTGAAGTGGGTTTTCATTTTGATTCTCAGTTTTTGCTTTTTCAGTTATTTTTCTGGCAAGGTTATTTGATCACATCTCAGACTTAGATTATTTCTCAGGCTGAATTTAACTTGACTTTTGCCCGTTGAGGCAGAACCGGCTCTAGCTTATCGGAAGTAAATGGGACCAGGAGGCCATGGAATAATCAAAAACGTAATCAGAAATAACTGAGATATAGCACGCTCTGTTTCCATGCTGGTGAACGGGGGAACTAGTGTCGAGGTCACAGGACACAGGCGGTGTGACAGCTCTGAGGGAACCACTTGAGGAGTGGACGGACTCACAGCAGCTTCCCGCCCTTGAGGCAGCTCGTCAGCAGCGATGTGAGAGCTTGGGCTTTGCACTGAGACGTTGGTTCACCTTCCCAGCTGTCGGTGCTGGCTGTGACGGCAGCAGCTTGGGCAACCTCTCTGAACCTTGGTTTTCTCAGTCAGCTCTTGCTAATGCAGCAGCTCCACTGGGAGTAGGGGCGGTTACTGACGTGTTAGTGTTTTCTCTGTGCCTTGTAGACACCTGGCACTCAGTCCGCATCCGCTAAATGAATGGATGGAACAAGGGTACCGTCACCAGTGCTGCCGGATTATTGTGGAGATTAAATGAGAGACTGTAAATAAAAGCTAGGACATTTTGGATGCTCCTTAAACAGTAGCTCTTACATTGCCAGACTCTGAGTGTCAGGGCTGAAAAGGAGTCTGGGTGTTGAATTGTAGAGTCCCTTGCCCTACAGATGTGAAAACTGGGACTCATATATAGATCTGTTTACTTGTTCATGCGTGTAACACAAGCCCCCCCAGGTGCCTGTAGATGTTAGGCACTGTACTGGGGGATGTATCAAGACCAAAAAAAAAATCTCTACACTTACAAAATTTACATTCTAGTGGGAGGAGACAGTAAAGGAGAGGACAAATCCATAAACTGGGATAATTATACAGCTAACAAAATGCTATGAGAATAAGAAAGCAGGTACTGTGATAGACAGGGTCTGACAGTGGGGGGGGGCAGGGGGCTATGTTAGATGAGGTGACCAGCTGGGGCCTCTCTGATGAGGTAATGGAGGAGCAGAGACCTGAATGACAGGAAGGACAGAGTCGTACTAAATTTGGAAGCAAGTGTTCTGGAACACTGCTTCTTCCTTGGTTTATTTTGGTGTCTGCCCCCCCCCCCAGGTCTTTTTTCAAGGGGGGGGGAAGGACTTTTATTTTTGACATAATTTCAAACTTGCAGAAAAATTCCAAAATAGTGCAAGGAACTCTCATCTTCTAGATTCACCAATTATTTATATTTGTCCCACTCTCTCTCCTCTCTCTATATAAATATATAATATATACACATACTTTTACACATACACACATACTTTTTCAGAACTGTTTGAGAGTACATAATGCAAACATACTGCCCCATTACCCTATACTTCAGTGTGTATTTCCTAAAATAAGAACATTCTCTTACATAACCACCATCTGTATAAATCTTGTTGGTCGCTCCAACCTTTTGAAATTACATACATTTTTCTGGGTCCAGGATCACATGCTGCATGTAGTTCTCATGTCTCTTTAGTCTCCTTTAATCTGGAACAATTCCTTAGCTACTGTCTTTCTTGACTTTGACATTCCTTATGAGTGCAGGCCAGCTATTTTGTAGAACGCTCCTCTTGGGGTTCCTAGTGATTCTCGAGGAGTTGACTGAGGTAATGCCTTTTTGGCAGGAATGCCACAGAAGTAATGTCATGTCCTCCTCTGTGCATTGTTGCAGGAAGCATGTGGTGCCAGACTGTCTCGATATGGGTGATGTTAACTTTGACTGTTGGGTGAAGGTGGTCTCTGCCAGGTTTCTCCATATAAAGTTACTATCTTCCCCTCTGTATGTCATTTGTGGGAGGTTACTTTTAAGGCATAAACATTCTGCTCCTCAAACTTTCACCCATTAGTTTTAGCATTCATGCATGATTTTCTTACTCCATCTTTCCTTTTCTACTTATTAGCTAACATTCTATTGCAAGGAAGACTTTTCTTTCTCTCTCACTTATTTATATGATAATCTATTTATTTATAACACTACAAACTCATCAGTTTTTATTTTATTCAACAGGTTATAATCCACTATTATCAGATTCTTCTCAGATTTGGCCCGTGGGAGGCCTTTTAAACTGACCCCTTTGTCTTTCTGACATGTCCCATCATCCTTCAAGAATACCCTTGCTTTCTGGCACTAGGTATTTCAGGCCTATCTTGCATTTTCCTGGCACTAGCCCTGGAATCAGCCTTCTCTCCAGTGAGCCCAGTTCCCATCGATATTAAATGGTATTTGGAATCCAAGATGTAGGTGCCAGATGGGCTGCTGCTACCCGTGTTATTGCTTCTAGACTCTCTCAGGGGATAGAGCTAGAAGGCTTCTCAAATTTTAACATGCCTATGAGTCATTGGGGATAACATTAAAAGTACAGATTCTGGGGGCGCCTGGGTGGCGCAGTCGGTTAAGCGTCCGACTTCAGCCAGGTCACGATCTCGCGGTCCGTGAGTTCGAGCCCCGCGTCAGGCTCTGGGCTGATGGCTCAGAGCCTGGAGCCTGTTTCTGATTCTGTGTCTCCCTCTCTCTCTGCCCCTCCCCCGTTCATGCTCTGTCTCTCTCTGTCCCAAAAATAAAATAAACGTTGAAAAAAAAAAAAAGTACAGATTCTGATCCCGTTGGTCAGGTTATGAGCTGGGATGGTATCAGAAATTCGGCTTTTCTAACAAGCTTCCAGGTGATGCTGACACAGCTGGTCCATAAGCCACATCTTGAGCTCCAAGAATGTAGGGCAATGGTTCTCAAACTGAGGCATGCATTGGAATCACCTGCAGGGCTTGTTAAAATAAGTATTCCTGGGCTCTACTCTCCAGGTTTCTCGTTCCTGAAGTGGGGATTGAGAATTTGCATTTCTAACAAGTTCCCAGCTGATGCTACTAGTGCTGACCTGGGACACTTTGAGAACCACTAATTTAGGACATTTGTTCCCAAAGGTGGCTACACATTGGAATTCCCAGGTTGTTTTGTTTTTGTTCTTTATTTTTAAGTACTGATCCTTAAGCCCCCAAAGATTATGATTTAATTGGTATAGGATGTGGGCTGGACATTTAGAATGTTATGAGTTCTGTACGTGGTCTACTGCTCAGCACGAGTCGAGAAGATTGTTGGAGGAAGGAATACAAAACCTTTAAGAAGGAATGAGCTTGACATTTTAAAAAATGTTTATTACTTATTTTAAGAGTTAGAGGGAGAGAGAGCATGCGGGGAAGGGGGTAGAGAAAGAGAGGGAGATAGAGGATCCAAAGCAGGCTCTGCACTGACAGCAGAGAGCCTGATGTAGGGGTAGAACTCATGAAACCTGGATCATGATCTAAGCCAAAGTCGGCCACTTAACCAACTAAGCCACCCAGGTGCCCCTTGACATTTCTGAGGGCCATCAAGGAGGCAGGCCAGTGTGGCTGGGCAGAAGGAGGTGAGGTCAGAGAGATAGGCAGGGATGGGATTAGAAGGGGATGAGATGGGTCAGGCGTGTAGAGGTTTCTATGGTGGAAAGGGAAGCCGCTGGAGTCTTTGAGGAAGGATGATGTGACCTGAATGCCTTAATTATGACCCTCATCCAACAGTCTTGAGGCCAGATCTCCGGCCAGGCCGTTCTACCCAAAGGAGTTTGGATTGTGACAAAGTATGAAATGGCTTCACAGGTTTCTCTAAGTACCGCCCCCCCCCCCCCCAGCACATATTTTAAGTACTGTCCATGGATTTTGTTTAGAATTACTGTTCAAGGCTTTGAAATCTTTGAAAGGTAAGTTTAGGTACAGTAATAAAGTTTTATGTCATGGGAGAAGGACTTGGCTGATAGGGGACATCTCTAATTACTGAAAAGACATCTAAGAGTGCTTTAAGAAAACTAATATATGTTGTAGAATAATGTGAATACACCTAACACTACTGCTTAAAAGTGAAGATGGTAAATTTTATATTAATGTTTTTTATCACAATTTTTTAAAAGGATAATATTCATCATACATGTGAAAGACAAATCTGCAAAGCACTGAATTCTTCAATTTGTTAACTTGTTATTTGTTCTTCAGGAAAGTTACCGTGGGTATTTCACTACCATTTGGAAAAACTATATAATACCATTAAGAATACTAAAGAGTTTAAGCCAAGAATGACAAAAAGATAAAAGAACAATGTATAAAACCATGAACTTGGGAGATGAACAAAGTTGGGAAAAACTACTCATTTTAACACAAAGATTCTTGACGTGAGGGTTTTGCATCAGGTTGACCTAAGTAATAGTGTCCCTCTAGGGCACTAAAAACATGATTCACTTGACACGTAGCATTGTAGAAACAGAACTAGCCTCCAGAGAGAGGACGGCGAGAGGCCTTCTGAGATGTCAATTCCAACAAAGTGATAATAACTTGGAGATTTTGCTTATCTGCTCTATCCCCTCAAGGCCGTTGCACAATATGAGTGTGCTTGGATTGGACAGGATTCCTGTGACACGATTCACATTCTATTTTGATTCTGGCAGTTGGTAACCTTTCTTCTAGGAAATGGAAAAAAACCTGTTGGTGATATTCTGTTGTCCCGAGCATGTGAGGGCAACAAGTCTGCCCAGGGCAAACCGAGCAGAGGCCAGTGTGGCCCCTGGGTAATTTTTAGCAACACTTCCAGGCCTGATATTTGGTGGTGGCCTGCAACTAGCCCTGTCAGCCTGCCATGGAGATGACCTGCCCTTTCCCTCGGTTATTTGAGCCCTGGGTTTTTCCTGGGCAGGAGCTGACAGTGATGTCATCATCTCGTGATGTTGTTGGGTGACCTTGTTCACGGAGCTGGTTCCACTCTTTTCTCTTATACCCTAAAGTTGAACTGTGAAAAACAGTCTTGAGAACCAAGGACGAGGAGGCTCTAGACTCTGCTAAAGGGAAGCACCCCCCGCCCCCCGCCCCAGTCCTTCGCACCCGATTTCCAAACCCTTATCATGATTAGCTTTTATTTGACCCAGTTTCTAGCAATCCTCAGCCTGGAAAAGCCATAAAGGAAAAACAATGTGAGAAGAGATCAATGAGATTAGTTTTTAAATGTAATGGACTCAGCAAGGCAGAAACTATGGACTCGTAAAGAACGACTTTGATTCTTGTAATAAAGGCAGGTAAGTATTTACAAGGGGTCTTTTTGCACTGTGGACCAACCACAGAGGTCCGAAAGGCAGTTAGGAGAAAGGAAGCACATTATGTGGAGCCGCTGGTTTAATGAAATGAAACAATGATACGTGAACTCCTACTGCATTCCAGGCCCCGAGCAAGGACGCCTTGGAAGCCTCAGCCCTTCTGCAGCAGGTGGGCAGTGCCACCAACCCCATTTCACGGAGGAGGAAATAGGATCAGAGAGGCCGAGTCTGTTATTCAACTAGTAAGTAGTGGTACTGGAATATGAACACAAAGTTTCTTGACTCCAAATCTGTACTCTTTACCTAGCACACACAATTGTTGGCTCTCAGATACTGTCACCAAGAGTCTTCCAGAACTCCAAACTCAGGCTCTTTTCATGAGTAACAGAACTACCCCAGGCCTTGCCCCACCACAACAGGTCTGAACTGAAAGGACATTGCAAAGAGGCTTTGAGCAGGTAAGCGAATCTGCTCTACGGAGTGGCGGCATCTGGCCTCAAACCCTGACCAAAGAGCTCTCCAGCCACCAGTCAACTGCACGCGAAGGACAGAGTGCTGACAAAAGCCATCTAGTCTGGAATGTGGCCTTGTCGACAATCTCCTTTTAGCTCCACAGGATGTGGGCACAATTAGAAGGGCATTTTACCTTACAACTTGCTCCCTGGGGCCTAAACAGCATGTTGTTTTCTTTTCTTCTTTGCTCCTGGCAGCAACAGATACTGTTGGGCTGGAATTCCACAAACTGTTTAGATTTAAGAAAATAAATGATACAGACTTTTCTGGCCAATACTAATATACATGGCAAACCCAAGGAAAATTTCAAGTTGAAAAGCAAAGAGCACAGCGCCACCTGGTGTTGACAATGAAGACACATAAGTTTAGGTGCCCTCACCGAGCTAGAAGCAGCTTTACTAGCACGAGCCTGGCAGGGGTAAAACTTACCCCTGCATTTCCCTTCAGGTGAGGAATTGAGCCCCAAAGGGCTGAGAGGCTTGCCAAAATTCACCAAACATGAGATGAGGAAGCTGAGTCCTGACCATTTGGTTTCCAACTCTGTGTCATTTCCACCCAGCCCAAGTGAGGGGAAGAGAGCAGTTCTTTTGCCCTTGGTGAACATGGGATACTAGCTCGTGCTGGGTCTAAATGGCAGCTGGTACTCAGAAGGAAGAGCCCTTCCTTTGCAAAGGGGATGACCTTTCCGGCAGGGATGACCTCCCACTAGAACTTGCCTCATGCAAAGATCTCCTTCATCCCTCTGCAGGAGAGAAGAAAAGCACAAGAAGCGCCCGATGCACAGCCCCTGTTCCTGCGCTCCGTGGATGTGGAGTGCCCGCCAGGCTATACAGTCAGCACCCTCTGTAGCCAGGTGCAAACAGCAGCTGCTCCACTGTCCTCTGCCAGCCCACAGGAGGAAAGGCAAAACTTGCATAAGGTGGCTCCTTCAGACAGAGGCAGCACTCTGAACCAAGATGAGTGGGAACCATCCCAATAAACACTTTTTTTTTTTATAAGAAAAAAAGTAAAACGAAGTGAAATAGCATGTGATCAGAAGTAAGGGGACTGTGTAGCTACACAAACTACACCTTGCATAACTCCAGGGACTGCAGCACAAAGTGGTTTCAATTTAGGTTTTAGAACTAGATTGGCTTGGCCTTTTCCTCCCCACGTGTACAATGAAGATGCTGACTTACACCTGGACCACTGAGGTCTCTGGGATCCAATGCCCCTCCGGCCTCCTCTCCTTGGCTCACTCTCCTCTAGCCCACTGGCCTCCTTGCTGACCCTTGACTGTGTGAAACTGCTCTTACTTCAGAGCCTCTGCACAGGTTCCAACTGCCTGGACAAATGCTATTTTGCCAATTCCCAACAGGACTGTCTCCCTCCAGCTCTTTAGATGTCTGCTCAAATGTTACTTCTTTGGACACACTTTCCCTGAGCCCTTCTGGTGTTCCTCCTTCTCTCCTGCCGCTGTCATGCCCCATCACCTTACCCTCCATGTCTATAGTACTTAGCATTGTGGATTCCCTTTGTTTTGTTCAGTCCTCTATTTACATGGCCTGGCACTCAGTAGATGTTTGATCACAATTTTTAATTGATTGAATTAAATTATTTCACATCTTCTGAAAAGTACTTAGGGAGAAAAAGAGCAGGGATACTTGGAATAAGATGAATGAGTGATGAACTGGCCTCCAATACTGCATCCACTTCTGTGACTTGTGCAGCTGGTGCCCGTGATGTGTCAGTAACATTCCAGACACTATCCTAGGCTGTTTATACAAATGCTTTCCAATCCTTACTGCTGACCTTAAGGCAGATGTAATTTGCCCAGCTGGTACATGGCACAGCTGGGATTTGAAGCCAGGTTCATGACTCCACACTTCCAGACTTTATGGTCAGTTTTCCAACTCACCAAGGGCAACACTGTGGAGGTCCTGTCAACACCCAGAGCCCAGATCCCCACAGTCCTGTAGGTGGGTGGGAGGGGAGGCAAGAAAAAAAAATTCCCTTGGAGTAATCAGTATCAGGAACTACAGTGGGGTGTGTTGCTTCCACACCTAGCAAGCTTCTAGAAGCAGCCAAGAAAAGAAGAATCTACATGCTCTGGGTATTAAGAGTGAGCAATGGATCTAAAAGGAATTTAAAACACTTGGCTTTGGCTTCCTCATTTCTTGGTGCTAGTTTTCCGTTAGGTATCTACAGCTAGTACATATCGCTATAAATGGTAATGGAGACAAGATGGCTAGAAGGGCAGAAAAGTGGGAAGCATTGTCCAATTTATAGGGAAGACACCGCAAGTATCTGGAAAACAATGTGCGAAGTTCACCTTGGAAGTATCATTTGGATAAAGAAGTGTGTGTGTAAATACATGGGTGTGTATGCATGTGTGTATGGATATTGTTCAGCCATAAGAAGGAAATCTTGTCATTTGCAACATGGATGGACCTTGGGGGAGTTACGCTAAGTGAAATACACCAAACACTCCATGGCTACCACTTATATGTGGAACCTGAAAGGAGAAAAGAAAAGAAAAGAAAAGAAAAGAAAGAAAAGAAAAAGAAAAGAAAAGAAAGAAAGAAAAGAAAGGAAAGGAAAGGAAAGGAAAGGAAGGAAGAGGAAAGGAAAGGAAAGGAAAGGAAAGGAAAGGAAAGGAAATGGAGAAAGAAATAAAGAAAGAAAGAAAGAAAGAAAGAAAGAAAGAAAGAAAGAAAGAAAAAGATAGAAAGAAGGAAAGAAAGAAAGAGAAAAGTCAAACCTTTAGATAATAGAAAGGTGGTTGGCAGGGGCCGGGGGTGGGGGAAACAGGGAGAGGTTGGTAAGAGTACAAACTTTCAGGTATAAGATGAGTAAGGCCTGAGGATCTAATGTAAAACATGGTGGCTATAGTTGATAACACGACATTGTATAACTGAAACTTGACTCAGAGAGTAGAACTTAAAAGTTCTTACAAAAAAAAAAAAAGAGGGGCGCCTGGGTGGCGCAGTCGGTTAAGCGTCCGACTTCAGCCAGGTCACGATCTCGCGGTCCGTGAGTTCGAGCCCCGCGTCGGGCTCTGGGCTGATAGCTCAGAGCCTGGAGCCTGTTTCCGATTCTGTGTCTCCCTCTCTCTCTGCCCCTCCCCCGTTCATGCTCTGTCTCTCTCTGTCCCAAAAATAAATAAACGTTGAAAAAAAAAATTAAAAAAAAAAAAAAGATAAATATGTGAGGTCATGGATGTATTACTCATCTAGGTGGTGAGAATCCTTTCACAACTTATACATAAATCACCACAGTGCACACTTTAAGTGTCTTGTAATTTTTTCAATTACATTTTCATAAAGCTGGAGGAAAAAGTACTACTTGCCCCTCCACTAACAGTGTTGTTACTGGTTTTCCTGTGGTTCAATTACTCACTCAGCATTTACTGAGGACAAACTCTTGGCCAGGCCCCATGCCAGAGGTGGTGAGTGCCCGATCCCTGCTCATAAGCAGGAACTTGTCTGGTGGGGCTCAGTGTTCTTCACTCACCTCAAGCAAGTAACCTGTCTGCCTCTGAGCTCCACAGACCCCAATACCCACTCTCAGCCTCATCCCTTCCTGTGTGGCAGGTCCCATACCTAACTCCCAGAGGAGACTCCCGCTGCCATCAGGCCCCCTCAGGGAACAAGTCTAAGCTCCACCCACACTGACTCCTCCTCGGGATTCTCCAGGGCCTCCAACTAGATTCCAGAGTAATGGCTTCAAATCATACAGTCTCCACTATAAGGTGTGTTTCAAGAAGTTTTACCAATAATCAAGTAAATCAAAGGAGTTTTCTATCAACCAGGAGGCTCCAAGTGCTAGGTCAGGCACCTTTTGTCTGCAGTTCCCACTCACCCCTTCCTCTGGTTCCCTTTAGAGAATGACTCCCCACCACCCCCCCAAACCCCAAGCTCAGACCATATGGCTTAGGTGGGGAAAATCTGGCTTAGTTTCAGGAGGGACATGTGGCTCAGGCCTGGCCAATCAGAGCCTTACGTTCTCATAGCCCTAATGACTGGCCAGGGACCAGAACACAAACCAATCTCAAGGGAGAGCACTGCCATTGGCAGGTCGGTTGTTAAGCCTGGATCTGCTACAGGGGAGGGCTTGCCCACATAGTTGAGTGGAGCTGGGTGACAGAAACACCAACTGAGCCTCTTGATCCTGCCAGGATGAATCCCGGAATTTTTAGTTCCTTTCCCTGTCCAATACAGAGGAGTATTGCTCTACAGGTGACAATTGCTCACAGTGGAACATTCCTCTCATTCTGGCTACAGGCTAAGAACATTGTGGGCAATAGGTATTATTTATAATAAAAGGGTGTATGGAACCAGATTCTCTCTTGGTGTACAGAAAGATAATACCTTGAGTTTATGTAGATCTTTAAAAGATGTGTGAAAATTTGTAGCTGATGATTTTAGCCTAAACTGAGATACTCAAGTTACTTGGGTTTCAGTTTGGGCACATTTTGTCTGAAAGAGAAATGCGTAATCCTAAATTTTGTCAGTCCACCCTCCTTTGTATGAGGCAATAATTCATAACAATCTCTTTCAGGAAACCACCAAGACAGGGATCTAGGTATGGCATCTGCTTGAGAGGCTTCCAAAGGAGATGGTCAAGAGGCTCGGCTTGAGCTATGTGACACCACATTGCAGAAGCCTCATCACCAGCTCCAGTGACCACGGTCGTCCAGCTGGCTGGAGCTCCAAGTGCTGTGCAGCCTAGGAGTCCAAGGCATGGCTCCAAGGTGCCCTCTGACTGCATAAGCCCTCAGAGGGCAGCCCTGTGCAGCCCTGTAGAGGAAGCCTTGACATGGAGGGCTGTGGCAGGATGCTGCCTGAGCTGCCCGGGTGCAGACTGAGTCCCAGCTCCAACCCTCCAGGCAGGTAGCCTAAACCACAGAAGGGCTCACAAAACCCACCCTGCGTCCTCCTCCTCCGTCTGGTAACGTGCAAATGGTTATCCTGCAGCTGATCTTTTATTGCCCTTCTTCCTGTATCTTAACAGCTAGGAGCTAAGTGGACATTTGTATGTCACATCAGTTTTCTGGGCACACGAAATCAACTGTGTCAGATTTTAAGGGCCACGGTTTTTAGAAACCTACGTGTGTACACAACAGCCCTCACACCAAAAGTTCTAGTGTAAAAAAAGTTCTATCACTTCTAGGAGAAAAAAGAGAAAGAAGGCCAAGAATAAAGTAGTATCCAGGAACTAACCATGGATATTGGAAGCCACTAAAAATAAAACACAAGCTCAGGAAGAACTGGAGGGTGTGGCAGAGCAAGAGGGCCAGATGCTCCTGTCACCCCGTGGCTGTGGGAGACATCAGGAGCAGTGCACTACCCTGAGCCAGAGTCTCCACAGCACGCCCGTCTCCGCACACACACACACAGGTAGGAGTCCAGCAGATTCACATCCCACCGTCTAGTGCTAGCTGTGGGGCCACAGGCAAGCAATGCAAGCTCTCGGAGCTTCGGTTTGAAGAGCTATTGTAGGGATTGAAGAGGGATATACATACAAGCTGCTTCTGCCTGATGCCCCTTTGTGGCAATCATTACTGTGCAGTATCACCAGCAGCAGCATCTAGGCCAAGAGTTTTACTTGGAAACGGTGATCCAAAGTATCTGCCATTCGCCACCACAGAACCACAGGTCCTATTTTTCCAATATTGAACGGGTTGATGTAAACAGGTTACCCTCTGGGACTACTGAGGCCTAAGGACAAAGTGTGGGGTGAGCAAAAGCGAAGGAAGGTTCTCTCCTGTCTCCTCACATAAGATAAAACCTGGCAGCTTGCTCACACTCGTCTTCCTCTTCACTAACTTGCAGGGACAGGTACAATAAATAATGAAAACGAAACCTTTTTACAGTGTTTACCGGAAACATCTTTCTTGCACATGGCTGAAAATACTGTGCATATGTTAGCATATTGTGCTTGATGATGGACTAACACACACATTCAGCATATTCACAGGCAAGCTATCCACACATCAGACTTTCTACATTTCAAAATGGTACAACCTACTTGGTAGAGAACGTCAAGTTCTAAGTCCTGTCTAAATAAAGTCTGAGAAACTGCCACACATACATGTACTTTCCTCTCTCTTTCAAGCATTAAGTGCTGACTGACTGAAGCTAGAAATAAAAAGAGCTTTGCTTTTTAGCCACTGTGTTTTATTGTGCTACTGAGATATGTTGCTGAAGACCTCTCGTCACGAATGGCCCGTGATCCAAGAACGGAAATATGTTCTTTGAGTCATTAAATATGTGTGGCATTGGTAGATATGACGAGGCTGAACCACACAGGTATATAACCTCTGAAGCCTGACCTTAGAGATATATCGGACCAAGCAGAAGTAACAGAAATCATGCTTCATATTCATGGCAGTGTTAACATCTATAATGTCACAGTCCCACCACCACCACCACCACCACCACCCACCCACCCACCCTGTTCTTTGGGCACTCTTTTTTGTGCTCTTATGGCATCCTGTGCATGCATTATTCTATCTACCTCCCTGGCCTGCAACTGTTGGTTTAAAGAACTGCCTTCCCAGAGGATTTGAAGGAAGTATGCATATTGGCAAAACTAATTTTCAGTGGTCCACCTGGTGCCTCAAACCTAGGAGATGCACAGATGAGTGTATACAAGTAAAGTCAACGTAAGATGTGTGTTTACTTTAAAGAGTTCGCATTAAAAAAAATTAAAAAAGGAAACATCAAATTCAATTTAAAGGAAAAAAACCCCAGAAATTGTCTGAGAAAACAACAGCAAATCAACTCCTGAAAAAGAGTTCTGCATCTTGGTGATCACATTTATTGAAAGGGTTGGAAAAAATAAAAATACTCTTTAGCTTAAGAATTTTTGAGTTATCTGCAAATCAACTCATTTCAGGAGTGCAAGAATCCTTGGTCATTTCTTAATGTCGAAATTAACGCAGGTTTCTCTTTTGAATGTCTTCTACATTTAAAGAGGCAATCATACAAAGTCTCCTATATTCCATAACACGATAAATTCTTTGTTTCAGCCAACTCTTAATGGAGGGGCAACTAGAACAACACCATCTCCCCGGACAAAGAGCATCGGAATATTCCGTTTTGTTGACTGGAAGAGGAAAAAAAAAAAAAAAACACAACACATTTATACAAATATGTAGTAGTATTATTTATTTTTTGAGAAATTGACAACAACAAAACCCACACAGACGCATCATAACACAACTGATTTAAAAACCTCACCACTCACTTACCTTTGTAGCACAAAGAACCACTTTATTAACTGTTTACTTTTCCAGGATGTCAATAATTGGGGCAAAGATTAGAGCATTCACCAAAACCCACGTTCCTCCTCTTCCTAGCACAGAGCTAGACTACATTACTCACACTTCCTTACAACCTGGTGCAGCCCTGAGACTGGGTTTTGACCAATGGGAAGTAAAAAGAAGTGACTGACCCATAAGCCTCCCACAAATGCCCCTCTATGGTCTTCCTCCCATGACTAGCCGGACTCAGATAATGAACTCTGGAGATGGCAGAGCTGTAAGACAGAGGAAGCCTGGGCCCTTGATTAAGTACCTGGAAGAAAGCTATCATGCTGAACTAAAACTCCACTCAGGACTGTTATGTGGGTGAGAAATAAAATTCCGCTGTTGTACTGAGCCGTTACATGTTGCTCCTGTGTCCTACTACTGCGCTCACATATGTGGAACGAATACTTGGGGCACTAGTCTATAGGTGGAGCCTTAGGCAGTGAGGAAACAGATATGGAATACAAATATTTGAAATCCTCTTATGCCTGGAGAAAACATTAGGTAAAAATGTTGCCTGCAAAGGCTTGGAAGGTAGCCCAAGGGCCTCCCTAACCTACAGGTTCTAGGGGAAGAGGCTGGAACAAGCCAAATGTTAGTTGCTATTAACCCGATACATTCAGCAAGGCAGTAAGAGATGAGCCCAGGTAAGAACTAGCTGGTTTTCAAGCAGAGATCACAAGAAATAGGACTCACAGGGTTTGAAAAGCCAACAGTTTTTAGATCCCAAACTATAGACAATGAACAGGCACAAAAGCTTTGCGGACTGAAGCCCAGCAAACCTTCCCAGTTAAACAAACTCAGCCCTGAGGCAAGAATTAGTTTAAGTGTGCTGCTTTCCCACCCAAATTTACTTTAGCAAATGGCCTAAGGGTGGGAAGAACAGTGGGAAGGAACTAAAATAAATAAAGGCATCTATAGATAGGCTATGTGTAGGCAAGAATGTTGAGGTTACTGGCCCATAGAATTGATTGGAAATGAACAGATCAGATGCACACAAAGTCCTAAGCTTTTAAAGAAATTGCATGCAAAGAAACAGCCTGGCTAAAAAAGCTGTTGACTATTTTTCAGTCTTCCAGCATAAGCAAGTACTTGGCTGTGAAAGCTGAAGCCCCCATTTAGGGTCGCCAGATTTAGCAAATGAAAATATAGAGTGCTCAATTACATTTGAATTCTAGATAAATAGAAGAGAATTTTTTTTTTTTTTTTTTTTTTTGGTCTAAGTATGTCCCAAATATTACATGGGACACACTTGACCTAAAAGCCATTACTTCAAATCCTAGGACAGGGAACATTCACACCTCCCCAGGGGATTCTGCTGTATGTTTCCATTCTTCCCTTTTCCGAAGGTAGGTTTTTTTTGTTTGTTTGTTTTTGGTGAAAATTCTGTCCCTGTTCTGCTATAATGGCTGTGGGAGGGGCAATAGTAATTAATTCCTCCTTTTCAGGTTCTAGGAATCTATACCACAAGTGACCACATGTGGATCTGACAGAGAGAACAAAAATATTAGTAACAGTTGTCACAGAGAGCAAGATGCAGTAATGACACACTGGAATCAACGTGAAGAATCAACTGAATTAGTTACTCATCAGTGTGACTGAAAGAGAGAAGTCCCAGAAAATTCTGAGATTTATGGTCTAAACAACAGAAAATCATGCACTGAGGATAGGAAACTGAGAATGATCTCATTTTGAAGGTGAAGAACACCTTCAAAGGAATTTACTTTCAGATGTACTGAGTTCAAGATAATATCCAATGTGAAAATAGTTTCAATTAGAATACTGGGTATGAAAGAGTGAAGCTCAGAAAAGGAAACAAACTGGAGACACAGACTGATCCACAATCATGACAGCTACCAGTCACCACATGCCATGGCTTTACACATACCAAGTTCAGTGCCTCCTGTTATAATCCTGGGAGGCAGGCACAGTTACTGTCATCTTACAAAAGAGGTCCCCTAAGGCTTAGGAAGTTTCTATAACTTGCTCAAGGTCATGAAACTAACCACTAGCAGCAAAAATGTGAGCCCAGATCTGTGAAGAGCTCAAGCTTTGGTGCTGTACTGATTACTGTTACAGACTCCTACTTACTAAATGACATCACACCTCTGAGGGGAAAAAGAGACACATAGGTTAAAAAATTCAAAACCCATGTTCAGGAGAAAGAAAATTTGCAAAGGAGTCAGCAGTCGTTGAAGACAGAAGGAAAGCCAGGATAAAGCAGAAATACAAAAACCTTTTAAAAGGCTAAAAGATGAACACTTACTATGTGCCTGTCACTAACCTGAAGGCTTTTCATGTAACCTCTCAGTGAATCCTAAATAGCTGTATAAAGTGGGTCCTACTATTATCCCCATTTTACAGACAAGGAGACTTAGTCACAGACAGATTGCGTAGTTTGATACAATTAAATAGCTGGCAAGCAAGGGAGTCAAGATTTAATTCCAGTCCTGCAATCTGAGTCTATATTTTAAACCACTATACTCTAGAAGGGTCAAAGACTGGCTTTTCAAATACTTAAAAGACATAGGTGATTTCCTTTTTTTTTTTTTCACATTGAACAATGAAATGTGCCAACATTCAGAAGATCTGCATAGCTCCACGAACTAATATTTTCCAAATGAGCAGTGCTTGATGTCACAGAATCACACAATGTAAAAGATCCATTAAAAGGACAAGGTAGTGGGGCACGTGGGTGGCTCAGTCGGTTAAGCATCCAACTTTGGCTCAGGTCATGATCTCACAGTTTGTGAGTTTAAGCCCCATGTCGGGCTCTGTGCTGACAGCTCAGAGCCTGGAGCCTGCTTTGGATTCTGTGTCTCCCTCTCTCTCTGACCCTCCCCCACTTGCACTGTCTCTCTCACTCAAAAATAAACAAACATTAAAAAAAAAACAAAACAAACAAGGCAGACCTATGAATTTGCATATAGTAAGAGTATGAAAAGTTCAATGATGTGGTCTCAGATTCCACACTGCAATTAACCTTTAAGAAACTACCACTTGTTGAGTTTTAATGTAGCATCAAACGCGAATACCCACAAAAAATACTCCTCCCTTTTGTAACTACCTGTGAGGAAGGATTTTCAACTATGACATATCATAACAGATTACATGCAGAAAAAGATGTGAGAATCTAGATTTCAATTAAGCCAGGCATTAAAGAAATCTGCAAAAAGGTAAAACAAAGACGCTTCTAAGTATTTTGTCCTGTAGTTGATGTTATTTAAATCAACATGTAATAGGCTCACTATTACAGAGTTAGTGTTTTTAAAATTTCTGTTTTAGTTTTTATTAATTATTGATAGCTTAAATTCACATCAAACAAGGAACACTGTCCAGCATTACTCTTACAGACTAACACACATGAGCATCTTAAACTGACATGTATCAGTGAATCCTGGCAACCGGATGAGGTAAGTGCTAGTATTCTTGCCTAACAATGAGGAACTTAAATCTGCCAAGTTAATTCACTGGCCCAACATAACCCAGGTGGGACATGGCCACAACAGCACTATAAATTAGGTCCGTCTGACCCTAAAGTCTTTGCTTTTGATTGCTATACTTTACTGGGTCCACAAGTAGGTGTCAAATCATGACGGGCTTTTTATAAATAAGTGTTATGCTGTTGGATGTTGAGAACATTTGACATTTTAAAAGTGAAGAACAGAATTCCATGACTTACTTTATATATCTCCTCATAGGTTTCCTCATCAATTTCTATGGTAGTCACAGTCTCTTCCACATCTCCCAATATCATATTTAAATGCTGATCATAAGCCTGCAGTGGAAAGGTGAGCGATCAAGAAACTTAATCATCAAATAAAGGAACAATGAACAGAGCTTACGCACAATACTTATATCACACACTTTTATACACAAATAAAAAATAATTCTGCTGTGCTAATAAGCTGTTTCTTCACAAATTATTTCCAGTGACAAGTTAACTGACCTGATAAAAATACAAAGCTGTTCATATGGCCTAAAATTAATTTACTCAAAATAATTTGAAATTATTATTTTTTTAAAGCGTCTACCCTATTGGTCATCCAAGACAGTCACATCATTTATAATATTTATGAGAAAAAGCAAATTCATCACTTTTCAGTAGACTTCTTTCAATTCCCTCTGTAACAGCATGACAAGAGAGATACAGTGAAAGAAATACGATTCTTTAACTGTGAAGAAGATGGCACTTCAGTCTCCCAAAGGCACAAGACAAGACCTCCCTGTGCTAAACTGAACACCACCGCATGAAACCAGTAGAGCAATACCCGGCCCACGTAAAACCTAGCCAAAATAAACTGTGTTTGGCACCTGTAGGCTCAATCAATAAATGTTGCCATCCTGATAGGGATAGCCTTAATCCAAACTCTAAAGCTCATGTATTTTACTAAAAGGTAAAACTCCAGGGGCCTTGTTCAGAACCCACTTATGCTTACTTCTTTTTTAAAAATTTCTTTTATTTTGGGGCATCTGGCTTGCTCAGTTCGTTGAGTGTCTGACTTTGGCTCAGGTCATGATCTCACAGCTTGTGAGTTCGAGCCCCGCATTTGGGCTCTGTGCTGACAGCTCAGCCTGGAGCCTGCTTCAGATTCTGTGTCTCCCTCTCTCTCTGCCCCTAACCCATTCGCATTCTGTCTGTCTCTCTCAAAAATAAATAAACATTAAAAAAAATTTTTTTTAATAAAAAAAATTTATTTTTTATTTGAGGCAGGGAGGGAGGGGGAGGGGGGAAGGGAGGGAGAAGGGAGGGAGAGAGAAGGAGGGAGAGAGAGAGAGAGAGACAGAATCTTAAGGAGGCTCCAAGCTCAGTGTAGAGCCTGACATGGGGCTCAATCCCACCACCCTGGGATCATGACCTGAGCTGAAATCAAGAGTTGGATGCTCAACCGACTGAGCTGCCCAGGTGCCTCTCACTCATGCTCACTTGTAACAAAGGGTTAAATGGTTTACCAGCTCACATCAAAATAAAAGTAACGCATCAGCCACATAGCAGCCACTTCTACCAAAGCATACCAACAAGAGCAAAAATCTATAGATGAGGGCCAGAAAACAAACAAAATATTGGGGGCCATTTAGTATAGAGGCAATGAAGTCTAGAAGGGAACTAAAGAAGCCTCCAAGAGCTAAGGCGACATATCTGTCCCGGGGTGTGTCTCCACATGCCACTGGCCCATGTGTTTAAGCGCAATTCTCTTTTTCTTGGTAAAGTTGCCACTCTTCCATTTCCCGGGGTTCCTCTTCTCATAAAGCCAGCTGTATATCAAGATCACTGTCTTCCTAGGTCCCTGCTTTCTAAGTACAGGACACTCTTTACCTTTAGGTCTTATCGAAGGTGAAATCAAAGTACTTAAGAATGGGGCTGCAGTCAGATTGCCCAGGGTCATATTCTGGATCTTCCTTTAACTTAAGCAAGTAACTTCACCTTTCTAGGCCTGAGCTTCTTCAACTGCATAACCAGGCTAATTAGCGTCTACCTTGATAGGGCTGTTATAAAGGTTAAATGAGACATTACATACAAAACACTTATAATAAAAGCACCTGGAATGTAATTAATGCTCAACAAATATGAGCCGTTTTAAATCCCTTTAAGGTAGAATGATGGTAGTAAAAACAATATATACAGGAGAGTGACAAGTTGTCAAGAAAAGACAAAACCCTCAGTATACTCTCTCTATGAATAAATAGGACCACTTCAAGGGACCAATCCTATAGAAATACGTACAGATATACACAAAGAAACATGCACAAAAATACATACTGCAGACTTACTTACGGCAGCAAGAAATGGAAAACAATCTAAAAACCACTTTCACAATACACAGAATTCTATGCAGTCCTTAAAAAGAATAAAGGAGGGGCGTCTGGGTGGCTCAGTTGAGCCTTCAACTCTTGATTTCAGCTCAGGTCATGATCCCAGGGTTGGGCGATCAGGCTCTGTGCTGAGCGTGGAGCCTGCTTAAGATTCTCTTTTCCTTTGCCCCTCTCCCCAGCTCACGCTCATTCGCTCTCTAAAAAAAATAAAGCTGAATGGAGATTTATATGCATTCATGATGAATAATTTCCAAGAAAGATTAAGTGAAAAAGAAAGCTGCTCAAAAACACGTACAGCAAGATCCCAGTTTTATTTACAGGTAGTGTATATAGTGCAAATACATGCGTGGGATCACATGTATATGTATTTATGTGTAAATATATAGAAAAGACCTAAAAGATCACAGACCCAATTTCTAAGTGGCTAGCAAAAGAAAAAAATGGGATTTCACCTTTTACTCTATGTACTTCTGCGCTATTTAATTTTTCTCACAAGAAAACGCAAACTTATGTACATATCAGTAACTGATAGAACGTTTAAATAAGAATGGAGAATAAATGCTGTTTACAAATAAATAGAAAAAATGAAAGAAATGAAAATGTTCTTTAAAATTACATCATTTCTGTTAGAAAAAATATTAAAGAGGTGAATTAAATGCAGTTGTACTTGACTTGTAGAAATATGGGTGACCTTCCACCTTCTTATCTACATTCAAAATACTCTTCTATATCAGACAGTGTTTATATTTCAAGGGGGTAGTGGTAGGGAGGCATGACAGAGAAATAATCTGATTTCAAGGTAATTTAATAAATTTACTTACATGTAATCTGCCTCGAAGCTCTCTGTCATTCCTCATTTTCACATAAATTCGCTCATCCAGGCTGAGCCTGATGAGATCCAGGGGCTCCTCTACGGTGTTGGTGGTTTGTTGCTGATGAAAGAAACAGGCTTAGTAATACAGTACTAGCGAGTGCAGTGTTCAAGTCATTGCTATCCTGTATGACGGTGGGCAAGTTACTTAAACCTCAATGCCTGTCTCAGACTCTGTAAAATGTGGATGACGATAGCGCCTACCTAATACTGTTGTTGTGAGGCTCAAAGGGCATATTATGAAAGCTTAAAACAGTGCCTGGATCATAGTAAGTGCTATGTAAGTGAAGGCTGAAACACACGTACACAGGAAGGAGTTATACAGCAAAATAAGCATGTACTTTGTTCTCTCAAAATCCAAAGTGCCTGACCCAATTTCAGGGTACAGGAAGTCACTGTCTGGGACTTCAACCTTACCTCAAATTTCATTTAGTGATTTGAAAAAATTTCATTTAATGATTACCACACACTAATCAGAATGCCAAGGGGAGATTCAATCTGGGGCAGGTTGAGTTTAGGGTGCCAACTGGCCACTAAGATGAATATATTTAGCAGGGAGTATTGAATACTGGTTGAAAGCACTAGCTTTGAAGTCAGGCAGTGTGTGTTCAACTCCTGAATCTGAAACTTGTGAATTCGGATAAAAAAAAAAAAAAAATCATGCCATCTCTGAGCATCAGCTTCCTTGTTCGTAAAATGAGGACGCCATAATCTTCCCTTCATGACACTTGCAAGGACTGGATGAGCTAATGTATTAAGTTAACGTATTAAGTGTATTCACAATAGTAAGTGGCAAACTGAAAGTACTTAAAAATGGTTCTTGTTATTTCCAATTGAAGAACTGCTGGAAATATAGGTCCCAGAGAGATCAGGGCTAGGATGACTTGGGAGTCATCCAAATGCAAGGGATGGGTAGGCAGGAAAGTTGGTAAGATTATTCAAGGAGTTTCTTTGGTGAGTACATCAGGCCAGTGGCAGAATGCAACTGAAAGTTACAGGCTCTACAGTGTTAAAAAAACTAGAATGAAAAAAAAATTCCTAACCTCAACTGGTCCTCAATCCCAATTAAACAGGTGATTGTCAAAGACCAGCTAACCAACTACTACATTACGGTAGAGCGGTCAGTCTCTGCCCTCAAGGAGTTCATTCTAGTGGGGAGAGGGGTATGAATAAATATATAGTAATACTACAAGAACAGACACACCACAGAGCCCTACTGCTCCTTTGGCTACTATAGTCTACAATACCCACTGTCCATACTTTTCATCCTGTAGCTTTAAATTTGCCTTTTCAAAGAAGCCTCCCTGATTAACCAGTTCATTCGTTCAATAAATATTTGTTCAGGGTTTCCAGCACTGTTCTGAACCTGGAGGACAGAATGGTGAACAAAACCCTGCTCTTAAGGATCTCACATTCGAGTGGGGAAAGACAGACGTTGAACATCGAAGGGTCTACTTAATATGAACAAATAACATGCTACGAAAAAAAATAAAGCAGACTGGGAAAGAGTGCTATTTTACGCAAGCGGCCAGATAAATCCTCGTTGATGAGGTGAAATTTCAGGAGAAAGCTAGGTTGTGGCCTGATCCACAAATATATCTTAGGAAGAGCATTTTCGGGAAAAGGAGAGAAGATGAGAAAGCCTGGAGGACCATCATATTATTTTATATACCAGGTCCTTGCTTGTTTTCTTCATGCCACATCACAGTTCCTACATATTACAAGTTTGTTTACTTATCTGCCCTTCCAGAGAACATAAGCTCCAAGTGGAGACAGGGCTCACGTTTGCCAATGCCGGTGTCCCTGGTGCTTAGAGCGGAGTCTAACCATACAAGTTGATGTTTACTACTCATTTGCTGAACAAGTAACAACCGTTGCGCTCATAATAGTAACTATTTAGCTTTATTATCACCTTTTCTATCAGAATCCCGACATCTCCGTGAGGCAGGCAGGGATAATCATTCCCATACCACTGATGAAGATGAGATACAAGGGAAAGGAAGTGACGAGTGTGAAGAATAATTAGTTTTCAGGCGGGCTTCCAAGGGGAAACCATCTCAGGGCGTGAGACAAAATTCGGAGGGGGCGCGGTTACCAAAGGGAAGATTAAAAGCCGTGATAACCTAGAAACAGGGCGGCATGAAGGCCACCTTTCGGTGAGCTTGGAGAAAGTAGCCCTGGGACGCAAAGCCGAACAGGGTGAGGGCTAGCAGTGGAAAAGCCGCTCTGGAGTGAGCCCCTCAAAACACACTCACCTGGTCCACGTCGTCCGCCATGCTTCAAACCCTGCGCTCTTTCCTGCCTCTCGCGAGAGTACGCGAGCCGCTCGCGCGCCCCCCTCCCCCCGCCGCTGTCTCCGGAAACGCGAAAAATACAATGAGCCGGAAGTAGAGAGAAATTCGCTCTGCGCTGTCTTGCTTTGTACAGTTTGTATTGGTCATTTGAGGCTGAGGCTGGGGCGGAGCTTCATCGGCGTAGACTTGGCCTATAAGGAAAGGGCTGGCGATGGCTCGCCCAGCTGGAGGCGGAGCTTGTGCTCCCATTCCCGCGGCTTAGTGCGTCAGTCTCCGGGAGTCTTGCCTGGGCAACATGGTTCGGAAGCGTGCGGCCGGTAGGGAGCCGCAGGGACGTGAACCGTGCGGCCGGAAGGCCAAGGGCAAGAGCACGGCCCGGCGTGAGGAGAAGGAGGCGGGTGAGAGCGAGACCGAGCCGGGCTTAGGGGTAGATGCTCATGCTCAAGGAGGGCAGGAAACAAAGTGCGGGGGTGGGGGGAGCTGACTTCTGGAGGTGAGGGGGCGGAGAATACCCTGTTTGCCTTGAGCGGAGCCGGCGTTAAAGGCGGCCCGGGGAGGCGGGCGGTTGTGCCACTGCTTGGGTCCTCACCGACGTCGCTGTGCTTTAGTCCTCGGGAGGACTGATGCGCCCTGGGGGTTCCCCTGGAGCTCAACCTGACCATTGGCTCTCCGGCGTTGCCTCTTTCCTGCTCCCTGTTGCCCACAGGATGCTGTCCAGCCTCCTGCAGATGCAAAGGGCTGAATAGGGCAAAAGGCATTACAGTTGTTTTGTGGCCCCCAGAAGACGGATGGACCAGAGTGCTGTAATGTGCGGACTCCCAGAATAATATCTTCAGTTAAATCTCACCCCAGAGTTCCAGATTCGGATCCAACCTGACTTCTCCACCTGGATGTCGAATAGGTTTCTTATATTCGTCAAGGGCAAAGCAAAACTCTTGCTTTTCCCCTTTAAGCCTGTTTCTTCCCCACCTTTTCCCATTCAATAAATGATCCCTTCACCCACTTGTTAAAGCAAGCCTCTCCTTTTCATTACACATACACATCTAATCCGTCAGCAGGTTCTACCAATCCAACCTCAGAGCTGTATCTCAGATCCCTCCACTTCTCTTTATTTCCGTGGTTACAGCCCCTGCCTAAGCCACCATCACTTTCATTTGAAGGACCACAGTTGCTTTACTGGTCTCCCTACTTCCCCACTTCTCTGCAATGGCTTTCCACCTGGCAGCCCAAATGATTAAAAAAAAAAAAAAAAAAATCAGATTGTGCCATGTTCCTACCTCAAACCTGTGGCTTCCCATTGCTCTTGGCCTAAAATCCAAATTCCTTACCATGGCCTGCAAGACCTTACATGATTTGGCTGCTGCTACTTTTGTTGTCTTTTAGGACTCTTTGCCAGATACCCTCCTTATTGGCTTCCTGTCTGTTCCTCAAATATGCCATGTTATTTCTCACCTTGAGCCTTTGCCTTTGATATTCCTTCTGCCTGCAATGTTCTCCCATGGCTCTAGGGTGGCTGATTTCTTCTGTTCCTTCACATCTGAACTTACACTGCTTTGAGTGTCTGATCTAAGGTGATCCTTACCAGGTACTCCTTCACAGGCCCTCACAGCCTCTGTTGCATAATGTAATGATCTTGTTAATTTATTTGCTTCCTTTTAGGGTAGCCCGTCTTACTACCATTTAAGTTTATGCAAATGTGTTTTATTTTTTTGCTGTGTCCTGTATTGTCCTCTCCCTCTTCCCTGCATATGCCAAGTGCTCAATAAATGTTTGCAATAATTGCATAGTGCATGCTGTAGAAGGGATTTCTGGCATTCCTAAAATAATCTGAATAGAAGTTTAGGTAACCAACAAGGATTCCTATGACACTAGGTTCAATACTATGATTATATAAGTTCAACATTCATTAGTAAATAGGCAAATGGAAGTCATTTCCAAACTTAGAAGGTAATTTACCCCACAGTTAATGCTGTGAGTTCCATTTTATTGATTTACTCATTCAGGTAATTTACCTTTACACAAAGGTAAATTGCCCTTTACACAAAGTATTCAAGACAGTGATATTTTGGAAGAAGGTAGCAGGCTTTGTGGCTTTTGAAGGAACAATCAAGTTTGGAGAGATTGGGAAATGCTCTCTGAAGGAGATACGTTTGATCTGTGACTTTAAGGATGGGTAACATTTCAGCATATGGCTGTGGAAAGGGGTTGTTATTGCAGTCAGAGGGAATGTATTCTGAATATGTGGCACTTCAGGAGTTCGAAGTTTTAGCCTGATGGAAATGCCACCTGCCTGGGTACCATTTCTTCCAGCTTAATACTTGATCTGGACTCCAGGTTGGTGCAACTTAGTAGTTATATGCACTAGTGCAAATTATTTTGGACAAATAGTTTACCTCTCTGAACCTCATCTCTGAAACACAATACTACCTTTCAGGGTAGTTGTGTTTGCGAGTGAGGTAGAAGCATCTGCCACGGTCCACGTCAGGTAATCAGATGGGCTACCTTCTGTCGGTTCGGCCTAGGTGTAGGTGAGGAAGCATCCAGGCATGAGTCAGACCCTGCTAGCTAGAGGAGCTTGGCAGTAAGTTCTCTTCAAGGAAGAGTTACAATCTTTGCTGTGGTTGGGTCAAAGAACAGTCTGGTTGTGGATTGGGCTACAGTTCACACTGATTTGATGACTTTACAGTATAGTTTCTGAGCACCTCATTGCATGCCAAAGAAGGTGACACTTGGCTGCTTTCAACGTTTAGGGACAAAGAAAACAGTCTTCCACATTATTTCCTTGTTTCTATTAGGGTATGTCTAATTTCTTTATGTTTCTTCCCTATGTCAATGCTTTCGTCACTGTGAATCATTAATTCCTTCAATAAATATTTACTGAGAACCTGCTATGTCCAGGCACTGTTCTCAGTCCTGGAATTAATAGTAGTGAACAGGACAGTCACGATCCCTGTTCTCGTGATGCTTACAATCTGTGGGGGAGGTGGGGGGGGGGCAGACAATAACAACTTAAATAAATTCATGCAGTGATAAGAGTTACGAAAAGAAGTAGAACAGGCAATAGAACTGCCATGGGGGTGAGGAAGAAGCAGCTAAGTCAGAATTGGTAGTCAAGGAAGGCCTCTTTGAGGAGGTGATTGATAGTTTGAACGAATTACTGAATGTCCTGAAGGAGCCATTCATAGGAAGTTCTGAGGGAAGGCAGAGGAAGCTGTAAGTTTTAACAACTTAGGAGGAAATGAAATGAGCTTGGCCGGTTGGCTGGACACAGTAAGTGGGGGGAGAGTGGTAGAAATTGAGGTGGGAGAAGTGGACAGGACTCTTAGTTTGGAGACCAAACTAAGTTTGTATTTTATTCTAAGCACTATGGGATGCCGCTGGCAGTTTTAAGCAGGTATTATTAAATCTCACTGGAAGGTCAAGTAGACCATGTGGTAATTCCTGCCTTTCTGAAATAACCACATTGGCCTCAAGGAGGCTGGTTAGGTAACTCTAGATCTTGGAGAGTGCTAGAAAATAGCTCTCTGGATTCTCTGGGACCCAAAAAACCATAAAGAATAAAGAAAAAAAATAACCTATGTTTCTACCATCCAGAAAGAAGCACCACTGAATAGTGGTATATTTTGTTCAAGTTTGTTTTTCTAAGTAGTGGAAACCACACATTAAAAACATATTTGCATGCTTAACATTTTATTAGATGTCATTTTCCTTTGTCTTAAAAGGTGACTGAATTACCTTCCATTGTGTGACTGTACATAATTATTATGTCATGGTTGGGCATTCAGATTTTTAAAATTTGGGGGTATTGCAGTAGCCACCCCCCCCTACCCTGCATCTGCAGGGATATGTTTCAAAGTCCCCCCTCCCCCCACAACAGTGGATGCCTGAAACACAGTACTGAACCCTGTATATGCTGTTTTTTTCCTAGACTCCATACCTATGATAAAGTTTAATTGATAAAACTAGGCACAGTAAGAGATTGGCAACACTAATAATGAATAGAAGTTCAAACAATATATTGTAATAAAAGTTAATGTTTGTTTATTTTTGATAGAGAGAGGGAGAGTGCGAGCAGGGGAGGGCAGAGAGAGGGAGACACAGAATCCGAATCCAAAGCAGGCTCCAGAGCCTGACGTGGGGCTTGATCTCACAAACCATGAGATCTTGACTTGAGCCAAAGTTAGATGCTTACTTAACCTACTGAGCCACCTAGGTGCCCCAGCCTTCTAATTCTTATGTGAGATGATAAAATGCCTAACTGATGAGGTAAATAACAGGCATTGTGAAGTAGCCTTAGGCCACTGTTGACCTTTAGGAGTTTGTCAGGAGGTTCGGTTGTTCCTCACTGCAGTTGAGCAGTGGGTTGAGTGGGAAACTAAAACCGTGGGTAAGGGGGGATTACTGTATGGATGATGATACTATGGGCATCTTTTTGATTCACAGTTTCTTTGTTTCCTTTCTTGCCCCCTTTTAACTCCTCTACCTCTCTCTTCAAAGCACAGAAACACAATTGTGTTTTTTAAGCAACCAAAAAAGTTTGGTGAGGAGGAAACAGTGCTTTTGAAGTATCCTCTCGCGTGCATTTTTAGATTAGTAAAAATGAAAGAGTTTCACATCTGTTTGTTTTACATCTATTCATAGAGGGCTAAGAAGCGTTAAAGATCCAGGAATTCTGACACCCTACTCAAACTGTGAAGTCATAAACCCTCAAGCAGCTTTTGGCCATGGAATAAGAAATGTCTCCAGATTCTAAATATTTTTGAAATTGTTTGTTTCTATTAAAATGTTCAAAACACAAGAATGCATAGAGTCCTTTTATAAAACATTCTAAAGAAACTGATCAGTGATTTTATCTAGCATTAGAACATATGTTCCACTATAAGAGAAATTTATGAAAATTATGGCCATCATAGGGTTTTTCCCCCATGCAAAAGTATATTCTTGGGGAATGTAAGTATGTATCCATAGAGTCAGTAAGACAAACCATAAATGGAACGAATCAATCTGATACTAGGTTACTATTGCTGCACCTCCATAAAGGCTAAAGTATTTTTGTTTTCCAAAATTAATTGAAGCAGAGTCATGCAAAGGCAAAGGAGGATTCTTTATTTCAGATTCAGGATTGATTATTTTTATGAACATGTTTGCAAAATAGAAGCCATCTTCCCCTGCCGTGTTACTATTTATTAAAAGTTGATTTACTGATACCTGTTAAGAAACAGACTGTATGTCTAGATACCCTGATTTAACGAAAGCCAGCAGCTTGTGCCTTTTTTAAATTTCCCTTTAACAAAAACCAACAATGATTATTTTAAGGAAGCAAAGGTATTTCTGAATTACTACTGTTATTCCAACCCTAAGTTTGCTGAGGTGGTTGGTAAATGAGTGCCTTTGGGTTAGATTGGAAAGGTTTCATAACTGTTTTGAGCAGGGTTTGATTGTGAAAGGTGGCGGAAACATGGATTAGTAGCAGTAGGGTTGTGGTAAAACTTGGACATGCTTCTGAACTCCAAACATTTCACTTAGAAGTGAGTTACCCCTAAAATAAATAACTAGTCTTGGCAGGTAGTCAATAAGCAAGGTGCTCATAGCAGATTGATGTACTTTCCTTCCTGGATACTAGCTGCAGTTTGAGATTTGAAAGCTAGATTTTTGAGTCATGTGGCAGTCTGTCGTCCCAGGAGGAGTAGAATAAAATGCTGGTAAAAGGAGTGAGTTTTTACTGTGAGTGCGGGTGTAAGTTGGAGTAGAGACAGAAGGCTGCAGGCTGGTTGCTGAACAGATGGGACGGTGACCCGGTGACGGAGATGTGACCTGGAGAGAGGTGACAGAAAGGGGCTTTTCATCACGTGCCTGTGAAAACACACTGCCTCCGCCTTTCCCGTGTCCCTTACCTCATGTTCCATGTGGTCGTCTAGATGTCTTGCAAGATGAGAAACCTCTAAAGAGGAGCCTTCTCTCCAAAGTCTCACGAGAAACGAGGAAGAGAGGTTGCAGTGATCCCGGGGGCCCCGCACACAGTCCAGCCAAAAGGAAGGCGGCCAAGGTGACTGTTAAATCTGAAAATGCCGAGGTGAAGGATGAAGCTCTCAGCGATGGGGAGGACTTCAGGTGAGATGGCTGAGAAGCTTCCTGCCAGGTCTTGATTGCTGCCATCAGGGAGGTGTGAGTAATAAAACCTCCCCTTTTTTGCTCGTCACTAGGATCCGTGCAAAAGACGGGATCTTTAAACTCTTCCAGCTAGAGCTCAGACCACTAGTAAGATTCTTCTTAGCGGTTACAGTTGGCCGTTGAACAGCCAGGCTTGAACTGCAGGGGTCCACTTATACGTGGGTTTTGTGTGTGTGTGTGTGTGTGTGTGTGTGTGTGTGTGTGTGTTTTATGATAAATACAGTAAGCTCTGTAAATGTAGTTTTTCTTCCTTGTGATATTTCAAATAACATTTTCTTTTCTCCAGCTGACCTTATGGTAAGAATACAGCATACAAGACATGTAACATGCAAAAGATGTGTTAAACACTGTGTGTGTTATCTATCGGTAAGACTCCCAGTCAACAGAAGCCTAGTAGTAGTTAGTGGTAGTTGTGGGGAGTTAAAAGTTCTGTGCGGATTTTCAATTTTTCAAGGGTATATAGTTTACCTCTCAAACTTTTCAGATAACAGTGACAGTGTGCAGAAAGTGATTTATTTGTGGTTACACAGCTAGATGGTGGCAAAAACCAGGTGAGACCCAGGTCTTCTGACTCGTGGTCCAGTGCTCTTTCTCCTGCATAAAGGTGCTCCATTCGGAAAATACTGGCCTGCCATTCCAGCTCTCTCTTGTACTGTCCTCGAGCACACTCTCCTCCCACCCAGCTGGACTTCTTGTCCCTCCTGCTTTGCCACCTGAGTTGTGCTCATTCTTCCCTGTGCCTGGAATGTTTTCTTCCACCTAGAAGATGTGGATCAGAATCCATTTGCTTGACAGTTTCACTGACTCTTCCCTCCTTTCCTCTGGTTTCTTGCAGCGTCTCTTACGAGTGTAGCTTGTCTGCCTCGTGTTGTGCTTATTTGTGCCCATGTCATGTACTGCACCTGCTCCCCTGGAAGCTCTCTGAGGCCTGGAACCACTCCTGGTTCGTTTTTGTGTGCCTTGTGGCATCTAGGAAAGGACCTTTTGTTTGGCAGAAACTGAGCAAGATTTTTGCAGTGAATGCACATTCTTAGTAATATGTGGTGGACAGGGATTACAAGCCCAGTGATCTTCCACCTCCCAGGAAAGTTGTGGGGAAGAGAGGAAGAGGAAAACCAGAGGCAGTAGTCCCTTCAAAAACAAATCTTCAATCTTAGTGTTGGCTTTTCCAGCAACCTCCAGTCCTGGCAGAGAACAGCCGCCCAGGAGAGGGCAACAGTAGACAAGGCATGAGGAAGCAGGTCAATTTTGCACTCAGTTCATCTCCCTTTCCCTTAGGCTTTCCCTGAATCTGTCTCTGAGCTTACTGTTTCCTGGCTGCCCGTCCGCACTAGTTGGATTCTTTCTCCAGAGAAATCCACATACAGATAGACCAGGATACAGTCAGTTGAAGCTCTGGGACCTCCTTTCCCTTTCTGTTGAGAGTCCAGTGCAGTCAGACCCATAGCACACGGACATTTCCGTTACATTCACTCTCAGGAGAAATGTTTTTGTTTCTGTGGCATTGAGAGAGAGAAGCAGGCTAAAAAGGCAGAATGTGGAGTTTTAGAGCTGAAGACTGAGGATCGGTTATTTTAAATGTCTGTGCTGAAATCCGAGATGATGTTGTCACCACTGTCAAACATACAAAAGCTGAAAAGTAACTCAGAGCTCTAAACACATTTTAGAATGTATATGAAGTTGCAAAGAGTAGGTTACATATTAACAACCATTTCATCTTGGGCCAGTTAGTCAGCTGTGGCCACTTCCCCATGTCCTTATCTACTGAACCAGCTAGCTACCAAGCTTTTGTTGTTGTGTATGACAGACCTGCATACAGTCACATCCCTGCATACCCTGAAGTTAGAATTCCACCAGCTTCTGTCTCCTTACATCATAATTCTTTTTTTTTTTTAAAGTTTTTTTTTTCAACGTTTATTTATTTTTGGGACAGAGAGAGACAGAGCATGAACGGGGGAGGGGCAGAGAGAGAGAGGGAGACACAGAATCGGAAACAGGCTCCAGGCTCTGAGCCATCAGCCCAGACCCTGATGCGGGGCTCGAACCCACGGACTGCGAGATCGTGACCTGGCTGAAGTCGGACGCTTAACCGACTGCGCCACCCAGGCGCCCCATACATCATAATTCTTAAAGTGGGGAGAAACAATCATCTGAGTTGGCTCCTGGTAGGACCAGCAAATGGGAATCCCCTCTTCTCCGTTGTGGTGCCCACCTGCACGTGTAGACACCCAGACACCACAGCTTTTACTTCTGGAACTCCCATTATTACTGTGGTTCCTTCTGACGTTCCCTGTACCCCCTGCAGGCTCAGCTGCGTTTTTCCTCACACAGCTCTAGGTTGTAGGGTCATTGCGTTCTTTCTGACAGCACATCCAGTGTCAGACTGATGATCAGAGCACATCTTGAGGAGCACTTGGGACCCACGCTGATGGAGGGTATGAGGCTCAGAGCTCACACGTCATCTTTACATAATTGCAACAGGTTCTCAGCAAATAGAAGGAGTCTTTCTAGGGTATGGGAATCTTCTTCACCTTCCCTCCTGTGATCTTTACACAGGGACTTTGCAAGTGCCCCCAAGAAGGCACACCATCCAAAGAGAGAGGCTGCTGTGGACAAAGGCAGCTGTGAAGGAGACGAGGAGGAAGAAAGTGACGATGATTGGGAAGAGGTAGAAGGTAAAAACACCAGAGCTGTATGATTGTGTTTTTCTGGTTGAATCGGCTTAGAGGCATTTCACTTAGTTACCCGTTGTTCCCTTTCGAAACTAAGATCTAATAAGGTTGCAGTAGGGACTTGCTTTTGATGCAAGGAAAAATTCATGACCAGGTTACCGAAAAGGTATGGTCTTCCTCTGGTGGCTGTCAGGAGTAGATTGTGAAAGAGAGAGGCAGCATCATCTTGTAGAAAGCACACAGGCTTTGAGTCCTGGGTTCAGAGCCCAGCTTTGTCACTTATAGTGGAGTGAGCAAATCCACCTGTCAGAGCTGAGTTTTTTCACTGATGACATTCAGTAAGCATTGAATGCTCCCTGTGAGCTGTGCACAGGCTGGGATCCAGAACTGTGTTGGCGGAGGAAAGGTTTGCAAATGTAATGGGCCTAAAGCCTCATATATTCACAGTAAGTGGCAGCTAATATTATCATCCCTGATTCCTTCTGTGTAGCTTGACTCTATCTCAGCTCTTGATTTGGAAAATGATTTTTGAAAACCAACAAAAAAAATTTTTTAATGTAGTACATAGACCCCACCTAGATTCCTAACTGTAACATTTGCCATATTGAATGTGTCCTTCTCTCTGCATATATACATTGTAGAACCATTTGAAAGTAAGTTGCAAGGGCGCCGGGGTGGCTCAGTCTCAGGATATGATCTCACAGTTCACCGGGTTAAGCCCCAAATCTGGCTCTGAGCTGACAGTGGGGAGCCTGCTTGGGATTCTCTCCCCCTCTCTCTGCCCCTCTCCTGCTTGTATGCATGCACTGCTCTCTCTGTCTCGGAAAAATAAACATTTAAAAAGAAAATAAGTTGCAGACACCCTGGCACTTGTAAATACTTCATGCATTTCAAGAATAAGACATTCTCCTACATGATAAAATATTTTCACACCTAAGAAAATGAAAAGTCCCCATTTGTTACAAAAATATCCTTCCTAGGTATGTTTTTGTTTGTTGCTAATCCGGGATCTAAGGTGTGAGCCTTGTATTTGGTTATACTGCTTTAGTCTCCTTTAGTCTAGAACAATATGTGCTACCCAGCCCTGTTTTTTCACTTGTGGAACACTGCTGTTTTTGAACAGTCGTGGCCTCTTCTTTTGTGGGATGTCTCATAGTCTAGTTTTGTCTGACAGACAGTCACACATCTCAGGGTGGTGGTAACGGGTTTCAGTGTCTCTTGGTTTCTTATACATGTAAGGTTTACCTGAATTTAGGTTCAGCTCTTAATACTGCATCTGTTAAGAGGCACCTAATATCAGGTTGTCCTACTAGTGACGCAAAGTTCGATCGTGTAAGGTGGCCCTGCCAGGTTGCAACAATATAAAGGTACATTTTTTTCCTCTTTAATTAGCCATCTCGGGTGGTACTAAAGAAATTCTTTTTAATGTTTCTTTTTGAGAGAGAGCATACACCTGTGTGTGGGGAAGGGGCAGAGAGAGAGAGGGAGACAGGATCTGAAGCAGACTCTGCATTGTCAACAGAGAGACTGATGCGGGGCTCAAACTCACAAACAGTGAGATTGTGACCTGAGCTGAAGTCAGACACTTAACCCATTGAGCCCCCCAGGTGCCCCTACTTAATGGTTTTAGTATGTTTTGATCTTTACCAAGTCAGAGATTATTACACTGAGCATTGCAAAATGGAATATTCTGCATCTGTCATTTCATATTCATTGATCAGGTGACTTTGATCTGTAAAGAAGAACTTTCTCTTTTAAGAATTTATTTTGAGTATCGCTGTGGACTCAGATATTTTAAAAATTGAAATATGTTATCAGTTATTATCGTTATACTTTTTGATCTTCAGACTGTCCCGGATTTGGCTCGTGGGAGCCCCTTTAAGCCAGTTACCCTGCTGTGTCCTGTTGCTGTGGCCTTACTCATTTTTGAGAACATTTTTGTTTTCTGGCACGAGAAGATGTGCCAGGCCCACCCTATACTTTTCTTGCTCCAGACCTATAATCAGCTTTTGTTTCTGCAGGAAGTCCTGGCTCTTTTCAGTAGGGACCCATATATACAAA
The DNA here is from genome assembly GCF_007474595.2 of Lynx canadensis. Taxonomy (NCBI): domain Eukaryota; kingdom Metazoa; phylum Chordata; class Mammalia; order Carnivora; family Felidae; genus Lynx; species Lynx canadensis. The sequence continues at coordinate 55,398,547 of NC_044304.2, forward strand.
CCAGGTCTTGACATTAGGTGTGTTCATTACCAACGGGGTGTCAGTGCGTCTGGACCCACAGCCGCTTTAAAAGGGCCTTTGCTGATGACATTCACAGTTAGATCCAGTTCATTGAATTCAGTTTATGTCAGCTAGCGTTTACAAGTGATGCAGGGGATAAAGAGAAAAAAAGATGCATTCCTTGTCATTACAAGTTTGCGATTGGGGCTGTGAGACCCCTCAGCCATTCCTCTATACAGAGCAAATTGTGATATGTGTTACTGTAGTAAAACAGAGAATAGAACATTGTTCTTGTTTGGCGCTTTTTTTTCCCTTGGATAAAGGCTAAGTCTCTACTAAAACACACACTTGAGCATCAGCTCCTTGATACCAGAGATCTGTATTTAATTCAGCTCAGTGTTTCTGTGCCCTAGTTTCCTGTGTCTCTGGGTTGCTGTTCAATCAAGTTCAATGAGCAATAAAGTAAAACAGCACAGTGTGTGGCATTTTTGAGGTACTCAAAAACATGATAGGAGTAGGGGACTCCTGCCTCGCATCTGTCCTGTTCTGTTCCTTACTCCCTCCATCTCAGCAGAACTCAATTTTGTTCGTGTGATCGCTGTTATAATAATTATTATCACTGATTTTTGAATATTTTTGTTGATAGAACTTAGTGAGCCTGTGCCGAGTGATGCAGGAGAAAACGCAGCCTTCTCTAAATCTGCCCTGCCTGTGAAGCCAGTGGAGATAGAAATTGAAACACCCCAGCAGGCAAAAGCCAGAGAAAGAAGGTAAGATTAGGCATTTGCTTCTAGATTCCTGTCGCGTATAATCAGCAAGAGCTGCTATGTGACGAGAGCTTTTGAGAAACACATAGGAGACCAGGGCTGAGTACCAAAGTGGTCAGGAGCCTTAGGTGGGAGAGCCCTGGGGTCACCTTTAGGACTTGAACAAGAATCTTGGTTTGTTCTCTGGCTGGGGCAGGGCGTGGAGAGAGAGGAAACTCTTAGGTATTGAACGTCTGTTGTGTCCAAGGGCTCTGCGGGTTGTCTGTTAACTTAAACTTTCAGGTAGTTTGTGAGTGAGGACCTGGACGCTCCGAGAAATTTAGTAAAGTTTTAGGAGTCACTCCTAAACTGTCCTAAGACAGGAAGTGGATGAGCCAAGATCTAAATCCCTCTCCATCCAACTTGACCCTCATCTTGTGGCACCACATCACACTGCACAATTTGAGGCAGTGCCCCACTGTGGTAGGGAGCCCCCATTCCATCCCTAGGTCCCTGGGACCGCTGTAGCCCCTGGTGGCTTGGGAATGTGTAACACCACACCTGGTAGTTAATGGCCAATGACTCCCGCTGTGTGACGGGCACATCATCAGGCACGAAGAAAGGAGATGATAGAAGTCATTCAAGAAGTGTTAAGTTGGCTTATGGATGCAGGGGACACCGGCATGAGAGACCTCTTACAGCAGAGCAGCACCAACAAATGAGTGTGCACCAATGTAGCACAAAAGTACCCATGCTAAGGGGGGGAATCCGTAATCGGGAGGTCAGACAGGCAGAGAGGACTGCTTGGAGAATGTGCACTTCAAAGCACGTCCGTGCGGCGTGTCGGGTAGAGAAAGTCGAGGCATTTAGGCGAGAAGGACCAGAAAATCTGCAGAAGGTAGCCAGCTTGCAGATTCGCCTGCACAACCTCGTGCGGGAAAACAAAGGGCGCCATTCATGAGACATCACAAGGGAAAGGAAGTGACTGGGGGCTGGGGTCAGGTGTCGCCCGTCTCCCACTTCATCCTCGGATTTTTCCATATGCATGGCAGTGAAAGGATAAAAATGGAGTTTGAGACATATCTTCGGAGGATGATGAACCGTTTCAGTAAAGAAGTCCGTGAGGACACACACAAGGTAAGGGCAGGGGTGAAAGGACAGTGTCCTCTCTGTCAAGGCAAGGTGGTGTGGTGCCAGAACTTTGGTCTCAGTGAAGCCTGGGAATAAGGAAAGGGATCGGCGTGGGTTGAGCGGTGGAGGAAGGCTTTATTGAAGAGAAAGAGCAGAGGACAGAGGCTGGGGGGACTGCCCAGGCCGAGCTGAGAGCACATGGCGGGACGACCAGTGTGTCTGCATCTTGGGGGGTGCGTGCATCGGAGGCCCGTGGAGAGCGAGGGAAGGGCACTTTGATGTCCCTCGGGTCGGCAGCGGCAGCCAGAGGAGGTAGAGACGGCAGAGGTGGAAGAGACCCGTGTGTCTGCAGCAGCTGCAGAAATATGGAGGTGAGGTGAATGCAGAGCAAGGACAGTGAAGAGATGAGACGACCCCCCCCCCCACAAAGCCTTGAGGAGTATATGAGATAGCTGTGCTGCTTGTACCTCTTGGTAGAGGTGAAAGCAGGGGAAGAGTTAATACAGCTCCCAGATTGTAATCTTCAGTGAGGGGAGAAGGGTGAGCCACTGACTCAAACGGGGTGGTCATAAGTGGGTTTGAAGACGGTTTTGCAGGGAAAATGATGTAAAGCTGTGGGGCGATGGGGAGCAGTCCTGTGATCGTCTCATTAGGTTGGGGAGCAGTTGGAACTCAGGTGAAGGGCAGACGTGGGGTCTGCAGTGGGAGGGGCTGGGTTCTTCCAGGGCTGGGGGGCTAGCAGCGTGGTGAACCCGTACCGACCCCCAGCTTGGACAGTTGCTGGCGCTTGTGCAGCCTCGACCTTCTCTCCCCCAACTCACTTTTCCTCCCAATCTTTTTGGAGCAAACCCCAGATGTTGTAGAACGTCATCCGTAAATCTTACAGCATATATCTAAAAGACAAGGCCTCTAAAAGAAAAAAAAAAAGTTTTTATTTTGCAATTTTGAGATTTGATTATTTCTGTGAGGGAATAAGTTGGGAGGGGACAGGGTGACAAAGTCTTGGGAAATGGCTGACATGGAATTTTTCTTTCTCGTATGTAGAAATAACAACAAAGAACTCCTGCCCACAAAATGTCACTCAGTCTGGCAGCAGAAACCCCTCCGGTTTTCAGCCTACCATCTTCTCCTTTTTCCCAGGTTCACCTGTTGTGCCTGCTGGCAAATGGTTTCTATCGCAGTAACATCTGCAGCCAGCCAGATCTGCTTGCCATTGGCCTGTCCATCATCCCAGCTCGCTTTACCAAAGTGCCACCTCAGGATGTGGATGCCTGCTACCTGTCGAACCTGGTGAAATGGTACGGCCCTCCAGCCCGTCCTGCAGAGCCCCAGTGTAGGACTTATGCCTCTCAGAGTCTGGGGGCAGGTCAGTTCCACACACCTTCCCCGAAAGGATCCTATATGCCAGGCCTTGGGCACAGCGCTGAAGACAGAGAAGTGTCAGGCATGATCTCTGCCCTCGAAGAGCTCCCAGGCTGGCGGGGAAGACCGGTGCACTTAGTTCATCAGGGTAGCATGCTGGTAGGAGTGCTCAGGAGGGGATGTGCCGGGGCCTGTGGGTGTACGGAGCAGCTGGGGGTCTGGGAAGGCAACCAGGGATGTGAAGTGTGACAGGGTCCTCAGTGGTGAGCAGGGGTCAAGCCGCTCAGACTGGGAAAAGCAGGGCATAGGCAGCCGAGGCTCATGTTCCTTTACAAGACCGTCCCTTCTGATTTTCTTGGCTATAAAAGAATAGCGAGCATTCCTCTTTGCCATGACCTGTGACACAGGGAACGCCTGGTTTCTTTCCAGGTTCATTGGAACATTTACAGTTAATGCAGACCTTTCAACCAACGAGCAAGATGGCCTACAGACCACATTGGAAAGGAGATTTGCTATTTACTCTGCGCGGGATGATGAAGAGTTGGTCCACGTAAGTGGTCTTCCTGGCAGCACTGTTCTTTAGGACTGTTAGCAAATGACCATGGCAGTCATGTGCCAGATACCGTTCCAGTGTTTTCCATGTTCTTACTCAGTCCTTGTAAGATAAAAAATAGGTTCTGAAGCTCAGAGAGGCCAAAAAACTTTCTCAGGGTCATTCCGTTGAGAAGCCCTGGAGTCCAGATCGAGACCAGTGACCATTGCTTGCCGTCCTGGAGTACAGAGCACTTCAGTTTTGGTCAGGCGCCCTCGACTTGTTTCCATTAAATATCCAGAAATTACGTCCAGACATCCCAGGGAAATGGTTTTTCAAACACTGGCTGCCGAAATCCTTCAGGAAGTGTTTTCCTCCCTTCCAGTTTGAGCAGCGATACTGGCCGGCTGCTGTGCGGCGAGGAGAGTTCTGTCCACCAGGATGTTGTTGTGTCTGAAAAACAGAGGTAGAAATGCAGTTTTACCCCTGAAAGATTCCTGTTAATCACGTATGCTTGTATTTGAGCTCCAGCTTTTCTCTTTGTTCAGGGCAAGAGACCAGACTTCTTGGATCTTAAGAGCCCAAATGACAGGCATCTTTACCCGTCTTCTGATCTGGCTTGAAAAAGTCTCAGATATCTGACATGGCCAGGAATCATGCCAAAATGCCACCTCCCAGGGACAAGCATTAATATTTGAGTTCTGTCCTCCCTGTCTTTGTTCCTGTGTGTATTTGCAAAGTATTTTCCCACCCCAAAATGATACCGTGTGCCCATTAAATAGTTACCCAACATTCTGCTTCCTCCTCCCTCTCCCTCAAGCACCTGGCAGCCACCGGTCTGCCTTCCGTCTCCACGGATTTACGTGTTCTGGATGTTTCATGTGGAAGCAATACAACCTGTGACCTTCTGTGACTGGATAGACCACATGTTGTTTATTCATCAGTTGGTGGGCATCTCGGTTGTTTCCATCTCTTGGCTGTTGTAAGGAGCACTGCCGTAAACGTGTGCATACGTGTACTTACTCGAGCTCTTGTTTTCACTTCTTCTGAGGAGTGGAGTTGCTGGGTCATTCCGTGTTTAACTCTTTGAGGAATCGTCAGACTTTTCCACAGCGGCTGCACCGTTGCACATTCCCACCAGCAGGGTGCAAGGACTCCACTTTCTCCACATCTTCGCCAACGCTTGTTGTTTTCCTTTAAAAATTTTTTTTTTTTATTGTAGTCATCCGAAGGGGTGTGAAGTGGTATTTCGTTGTGGTTTTGACTTACGTTTCCCTGGTGACTCATGATGGTTAGCGTCTCCATGTGGTTATTGGCCATTTGTATACCTTCTTCAGAGAAATACCCAAGTAAATCTGATGCCTGTTTTTTAATTGGGTTCTCTGTCTTTTTTTTGTTCAATCGTGAGAGTTCTGTATGTACTCTAGACACTAGGCACCTGTCACATATGCAGATATTCTCTCCTATTCTGTAGGTTGTCTTTTCCCTTTCTTGATAAAGTCTGTTGATGTGCAAAAGTTTTCATTTTGTCAAAGTTCAGTTTTTCTGTTTTTCCTTTGTTCCTTATACTTTTGGTGTCATATCTAAAAATCCATTGCCAAATCCAAGCTCACGTAGATTTCTTCCTCTATTTTCTGCTAGGAGTTTTATACTTGTAGACCTCTTACATATAGGTCTTTCATCCATTTTGAGTTACTGTTTATATATGATGTGAGGTGAGCGTTCACCTTCATTCTTTTGCATGTGGAGACACAGTCGTCCCAGCACCCTTGGTTGAGGAGACCATTCTCCCAGCTATCTGTTGTGTTATCTTCACTGTTGGCCGAAGAGACAAGATTTTCAGTGGGGATTGCATGGTCTTGGCACCCTCATCAAAAATCAATTGCCCGAGGATGTATGGGTTAATTCTAATTCCATTTATCCACCAGGACTCCTTGTCTCCTCTATTCTGACAGTTTCTCAGTCTTCTCTTGTCCTTGCTATCTTGATACTTTTGAAGAGTACTGCTTAGGAATTTTGTAGAGGGTCCCTCAATTTGGATTTCTTTGATGTTTTCTCACCCCCTCTGCTTTTAACTTCAGAAGAAACGTGCAAAAGTAATTTTTTTTTTTTTTTTTTTGTCACAACATGGCTCTTCACGGAAAACTCACCCTCTTATTTCTGGCTTTCTCAGCTGGGCATTACAGTAATTCAGGAGAAGCGGGTCCCTGAGGTCCGCATGGGAAGATCTTGCTCAGATACTTTGTCACTGTCGCTGTTTTGGAGGTTTATTCCCCCAACCAGGCTCCCATCCTTACAGGGTAACAGATTTTTAGAGTTGCAGCCTCCAGTTGAAAGACTCCGTGTGGGAAAAATGGAAAATGGAGTAGACTTTGGGGATCTGGTGATAATGATGTTTTCTGTTTTTTCTTCTTAGAGTGATGTCATTTAATTATTTTCTTTTAATCACATGCACGACATATGTTGAATACAGAACAATCAGAAGATAGATAAACTGGAAAAAAAATCACCTGTAAACACCCATATCCCCAAAATGGGTCCTTTTCTAAACACACTTATATGTTTATATTTCTATACTTTCTTTTTTTTACAAAAATTAACATTACACATAAAAAGCAAACCATTTTTCTACGAAGATAAATCTCTCCAGCATTATTATTATTATTATTATTTTACATTATTTTTCAGAGAGAGAGAGAGACAGAGCACAAGTGGGAGAAGGGGCAGAGAGACAGGGAGACACAGAATCCAAAGCAAGCACCAGGCTCCTAGTTGTCAGCACAGAGCCCGACAAAGGGCTTGAACTCACAAACCATGAGATCATGACCTGAGCCAAAGTCGAACACCTAACCGACCGAGCCACCCAGGTGCCCCTCTCCAGGATTATTTTTAATAGTGTGGAGGTTTCCAGACTCTCTTGCTTGGTTGTTTCTGACTTTTCCCCGTTATAAAAATCTACCCACAAGAAACAACATGGAATTAGTTAAATCCTCATTTTTTTTTTCCTTAGAATAAATGTGTCATTGTTTTTCATTGTAGATATTTTTACTGATTCTCCGGGCCCTGCAGCTCCCCACCCGACTGGTATTGTCTCTGCAGCCGGTTCCTCTGAAGTTACCTACAGCAAAGGTGGGGTTCTCCCAGAGGGTAGTTGTGTCAATAAGGAGGGAGAAATTCTCGCACTTCACAAAAAAATTGGTCGTTGGACTTTTCTCAAGGGTTGGTATTCACAGGGCATGGGCCTCTTGGACCTGCCTTGCACGTCCCCTGTGTTGGGAAGACTGGACACCAATGGGCCTCTGGCAGCCTGAGCTTGATGGAGCTTGAGGTGTAGAGAGGGGCCTGAGAGAGATCTTGGCTCCTTGGTGGGTTAGTTTCTGCCGTGAGGTGCAGTAGAAAGGCCCCATCCTCCTCTCCTTCCTCCTCGTCAGTGTGGAGTGATAGCGGGTGAAGGACTGCATTCCGCCATCATCTAAGGAGGAGGCTCGGCGCTGTACTCACTGCACTGTTAGCACGGTCTGAAATGTAGTGTCAGAGGTGGATTATTTTTGTTTTTAAGTTTACTTATCTATTTATTTATTTATTTTGAGAGAGGGAGAATGAGTGGGAGAGGGGCAGAGAAGGAGGGGGACAGAGGATCCATAGTGGGCTCTGACAGCACAGATGCAGGGTTCGAACTCGCAAACCATGAGATCATGACCTGAGCCAAAGTCGGCTGCTCAACCGACTGAGCCGCCCAGGCGGCCCTGAAATTCTGTATTCTTAATGCAACAACTTTATTAAGTCTGTCAGTATTTTGTTTGCAAGATACATTATGTGCCAAAAAAAAAAAAAAAAAAAGGTACGTTGTGTGCAAGGTAGGTATTATTGCCAAGGACACTGAGATTCAGAGGTTCATACGTACCTAATGATATGTTTATGGGTACATACGGAGACGTTTATAGGTGTTTACGTATAATAAGCCTATATGTAAAAAATATTTGAAAGCAAGTGAATAAACGTCTGCATACTTTACTGGCACCGTAGAAGAAAGGAGAAACAGAGCTGGGATTGGAGCCCAGGTTTGTCTGTTTCCGGTGTTCTTTTCCGCGGGCCACACTCCAGAGTGGAAAGAGTCACACTGTGGCCTGTCTAAGGTGCCTTGGATTTCAGTGAATGCTGTCTTACAGTCCTAAAGTCGAGCCAGCCTGTCACTGTCTGAGCTGGGGACATCCTGTGTACATGGGTTCTGTAGCCGGTGACTTGGGCCTGGTAGATTATAGGATCTCCTATCATTAGCAAAAAAAAAAAAAAAAAGGAAAAAACAAAAATTCCTCTTCTGTTTAAGGGAAAGAAAGCTTCCAAGGAGAGATCTACAGAGGGTCCCGGAGGCTCCTTGGAAACTTCCAGCCCAGTTCCGGAAAACCAAGCTAAACCCAAGAGCGGCAAGGGGACCGGACAAGAGGGCACTCCTTCTGCGGGCACTGGCAGTCCGAGCGCCAGAGGGAAGAGGAGCAAGGCAGCCGCGGTTGGGAAGAAACGGCGTGGGCCCTCCTCCAGTGAGGAAGAGGAGCGCAAGGCGGGGGGGCAGGAGGAGGGCCCCCGGAGACGTCGGCAGGGCCGGGAACGGCAGGTGGCCTCCAGGGTGTCGTACAAAGAGGAGAGTGGGAGTGAGAGGGGCAGCAGTGGCTCTGACTTCGAGCTGTCCAGTGGGGAAGCCCATCATTCATCCGATGAGGATTCTGAGCCTGGCCTTCCCAGGCAGAGGAGGGCCCCGGGCCCCCAGAGGACAAAGGCAGGGTCTAAGAGTGACTCCAGGACCCACCGTGGAAGGCACCCTAGGCGCTCTGGCTTTCCGGCAGCGTCCACGAGCTCTTCGAGCAGTAAGAGCAAGCGAGGCAAGAAAATCTCCAGTGATGGTGAGGGGGCACAGAGAGGGACAGCAGCCGGCAGAGACCAGTGGCTGGAGGTGTTCTGTGAGCAGGAGGAAAAGTGGGTGTGTGTGGACTGTGTGCACGGTGTGGTGGGCCAGGCCGCGGCCTGTTACAAGTATGCCACCAAGCCCATGACCTACGTGGTGGGCATCGACGGTGACGGCTGGGTCCGGGATGTCACCCAGAGGTACGACCCAGCCTGGATGACCACAACCCGCAAGTGCCGAGTTGATGCCAAGTGGTGGGCTGAAACCTTGAGACCGTATCAGAGCCCGTTGGTGGAGAGGGAGAAGAAGGAGGACTCAGAGGTAAGGCTGGCGGGGAGGGAGGAGGAGGGGACTCAGAGGGAAGGCAGGCAGAGAGGGAGGAGGAGGAGGACTGAGGGAAGACTGGCAGGGAGGGAGGAGGAGGAGGGGGACTCAGGGAAGGCGGGCAGAGAGGGAGGAGGAGGAGGACTGAGGGAAGACTGGCAGGGAGGGAGGAGGATGGGGACTCAGAGGGAAGGCCTCAGCTGCCACAGGTTCGAGGCCCATCTTGGTGCACCTTATATGTGCCCAGCCCCACGTGGGGTTATCTTTGAGTGTGAGCTCCTATAATTATCACAACAGTACTATAAAGCTGGGATGATTATTGCCTTAATTTTACCAGTTGAAAATGTAGGACCTGAGAGATAAACTGCCTTCGTATTTGAACTCGTGTCTATCTGGGTTTGAAGGCATATACTGTGTGTTTTTAGTTATTGCCTAGTTGTAAATTTGGAGCTTGAAAATAATTTATGCAAGTCCTATAAATTGCACTCCATGAAGAAAAACTCATGAATGTGATGATCCTCTGTGTCCCCGCCTGTGCCCCCCCCCCCCCATGCACACTCAAAGGAGCACACACACACAAATGTCCCTCCTCGGATCTAGAACACTCCTCTCCTGGGAAGGGAGGGACTCCGGAAGGCACTCTGGGAAGCAGACTGCTAAGACATAGTACAGTGTGTGTGTGTCCTAGGACCCCCCATTGACCCAAGCCCCTTATGCATGAGTTATGTTGGGTAGAGCTCAGCCTTTGCCCAGATTTGCCAACGAATTAGTCCTACCTTGTCAGGACCAGTGAAGCGTGGGTTTATGTGCCACTCCCCCTAGCCACGCAGTTCACTCTGCTGAGAGTTCAGTCTGGCAGCGTTCGGGCTCATTTTACTCAGAAGTGATGGGGAGGTGGGAATTGTGCAGGTGGCGTCCTGATTAAAGTGTTTGCGGTGGAGGCTGACCGTGCTCCTACTCCCGACCACTCCGCCTTGCCAGTCCTTGCCAGTCCACGAGGGCCGTTTAGAAAGATGCCAGGGAAGGCGCAGGGGCCTTTGGGGAATAGGATGTGAACTACAGCAGGGGAATCGCCTACTGAGAAATCCAGAGCCTTGAAGAAGGGCTAGGAGAACAAGTACTAGTTATAGCAGACTAAGCCGAGTCACACAGCGTGAATGGCCCCTTTGAGTGTTCCGGGAGAGCAGGGTCAAGTACACACGCGCTGCAGGCTAGTGGTGTCACTTCCGCGTGCGGCCGCCTGAAGAAACCCCGTGTGTCTTCCCTGAGGAACAGAGTAGGCGCTGCTCTGCGAGGGCTGCCAGGGGTCTGAGCGCTGAGAGTGAATAGGTTAGGTGACCCTTCCGAGCTGCCACGAGCCACAGAATTACATGCTTCTGCAGCTTTTGATTTATCTAAAATCTACTACCTGGGGACGTTACTGTTACTGGTGCTTGTTAAACCTCTGCTCCACTGTTTCCGAACAAGGAGGTCTAAGGATCGCCCACCTCAGACCTCCCCTCCTCTTCCAGACATGCTCAGTGTTGTCTCTCTGGCCTTTGCAGTTTCAGGCAAAGCACCTGGGCCAGCCTTTGCCAACGGTCATTGGCACGTATAAGAACCACCCTCTGTACGCCCTGAAGAGGCATCTCCTGAAATACGAGGCCATCTACCCCGAGACAGCCGCCATTCTGGGGTATTGTCGAGGAGAGGCTGTCTACTCCAGGTGCGTGAGGCGGCCCGGTGGCTTTGTCTTCCCGATGGCCCTGGACTAGCGGCCTTCTGGGGCAGGGGGCTGCTAATGTCGGCCCTTTAGTCAGAAGGGTTGAGCTTTCTGGTGTGTGTGCACGCCGTCCCACGTGGGACGTGGGTAGAGGGATTGTAGCTTAAAGATGAGAACAACAAGGATTAAAAGACCAGCAGGTGAAGAAAGGTTATGGGGAGAAATATAAAGTACAACAAGGTCTGTATAAGAATAAAAAAACATACCCATAAAATAGAAGGAAGAAAAGATTTGATCATGACAAAGTGAGTGGATATTTTAATGGGGACAAAGCTTCTCTCCGGGAAGATGAAAACGTTCTGGAGATGGATGGTGGGGATGGTTACTCGACAGTGTGAATGCAGTTGATGCCACTGAACTAACTGCACACTTAATCACGGTGAAGATGATGCATTTTATGTATATTTTCTCCACACCCAAAAAAAAAAAAAAATTGCCAGGGAATAAGAGAAAATGAATGTAAAATACACACAAAATGAAAACAGATCACTTTAATGTCAATTTAATGTGTGGAACAGAGAAATGTAGAAGCAGCACTTTTAAGAAATAGCAGATGAGAGAAATAATAACTAACAGAAGTGACTTTTTTAAAACATGGTAATGCAAGACCAAAGGTAGAGTAGAGGAAAGAGAAAACCAGGAAACCGGGAAATCACACGGGTGGGTGGAGTGAGTCCTGTGCGCAGGAGTCAGCCCTGCAGGGAGACGGCCACAGCCCCTGTTCAGGGTCTGTGGTGGGACTTCGTCTTCCAGCCTGCTCAGGGCCTCAGCTACGATGACGAGAGGCCCCCGGGGCCCGGCCTCCCTAACCCAGGCAGTAAGGCACAGGCTTCCTGACGCGGTTGCGAGAGAGGAGGTCTGATAGGAAGAAAGTGCCAGCATGATCCGCAGGAACCACCATGTCCGCCATAGGAAGAAAGCATTAGAGGTGGACGGTTTTTCTGGTAGTAAAAGACACCAAGCAAAGTGTGCCATTTAACCCTTTGAGAGCATACAGTCCGGTGCTGTTAAGTACATTGACATATAATGCACACATAATGTACGTAATGTACATATATGAACGTATAATGTACATTTAAATATACAACCATCCCCCCCCCCGCATCTCCAAAGCTTTTTCATCTTCCCAAACTGAGACTCTGTCCCCGTTGAACACTAACTCCCCGCCCCCCTTCCCACAGCCGCTGGCACCCACCCGCCTACTTTCTGTCTCTGTGCATTTGACTCCTTTCAGGACCTCACATGAGTGGGACCATGCAGTATTTGTCCTTGTGTGCCTGACGCCCGGGGGGTGGACACTTGTTGCTTTCCTTCCTGGCTTTTGTGAACCGTGCTGCTGTGGACAGGGGTTGTGCAGCTGTCTCTTTGAGACGCTGCTTCCGGCTCCTTGGGGTGTATGCCCAGAAGTGGTGTTACGGGATCATGTGGGACTTGGGTGTTTCACTTAGTGAAGAACCGACACACTGTTTTCCACAAAGCCTGCATTGTTTTACAGTCTCCCCAGCAGAGGACAAGATCCCAATATTTCCACACTCTTGCCGACACTTGTGTTCTGGTTTTTGTAGTCATAGCTGCCCTCCTGGGTGTGAAATAGGGAGCCGAGATTTATTCTGACAGGGCTGTGTCCACTTCCCTGCTGTGCTCCTTGGGAACATCCAGATAGTGCCCGCCTGCCCCGCCTAAGACCGTGACCACGACATAATTACTCCTTTGGGCAATCGGAGATGTGCTGCCTTCGGCAGGAGTGTGGGTAGCGCTCCCAGCTCGGACAGGGATGCTGTGGACAGAGGAGCGCTGCCCCCGCGCTGTGGACCTGGAACGTGTCTGGTCCTCCAGCAACCTGGCAAAGCAGAGAGGACAGAGCTCATTACCCCTGATCGACAGAGGAGGACGCTGAGGATCAGGAAGGGAAAGTGGCTTGTCCTGGGTCACTCCGTTAGGCAGTGGCACAGAGGAGGCAGTGCACCCCTTGTGCCCCGTCCTGTGCCGAAGTTCAGCCTCAGGGCGTTCGGTGAAGGGCCTGATTTCTGCACTGGGAGGGCACTCAGTGCCCTTGCTCACTGGAGCCGCGCTCTGGGCAGAGCTCAGGGCTGCCAGCTGAGGAAGAGACAGCCGTGCCCTGTCAAAGAAGGCGCAGTGAGGACGGCAGTTGAAACTTGTTGGAAAGTCGCCTTGCAAGGCTCGGCTATAGCTCTTAGCCCTGGAAGGAGAGTGAAACCAGAGGCTGTCTCTAATCAGGCTGCTGGGAATTAATGACTCTCTCATGTGCATGGATCTTACTTCCGTGGTAATTCATTAGCTTAGTATAGTTTCCGTGTAGTCTTCCTTGGGGTTCACTGCCCCTTCTTTGGACACTCGTCCCTGCCCCCATCTCTGTGTTTAGCAGCAGACCAGGCCTTCGGCAACCACGCACTCGTTCAGGTATCTTGTCCTCTACAAGCTGCAAAGGGACTCTCACTGTGGGAGAAGGGGGGAGGCCTTGGCATGAAGCCTAACACAGACAGATAACTCCATCAGGTCAGGACCTGTAAGTAGATGCATCCCCCCAGAAGATAGGAAGTCCAGGTTAGCTGTTTGCCTAACGCAGGTCCCCCAGTTCCCTCAGGAGCAGGGCCTTAAGGAGAGAACTGAGGGCTGAGAGCATCCTTCTGAGAGGCTGTGTGAGGCCTTGCCTCTGTGCACACAGTGTTTCTTCGGTGCCTGTGAACTGAGTTTGTCCTGTGTCTCCCCCTGTTGGTTCCTGCAGGGATTGCGTGCATACCCTGCACTCCCGGGACACGTGGCTGAAACAAGCGAGAGTGGTGAGGCTGGGAGAAGTGCCCTACAAGGTAACCACTGGGGGGCGTGCGGAGGGCAGAGGCGTGGGCACTAAGGGCTGCTGAGTGCGCGCCCAGGAGAGGGACCCAAGTCTGACTTCTCTGGCTTGAGAAAGATTGGAGGAAGGGAAAAGCATTCATATATGGCTTACTTGAATGAGGAATTTGCCAGGTATGGATCATTCAGAGCATGCAAGAAGTTTCATGTTTTTGAAGGGTTGGAAAACAGAGGCTGCAGGTGACCCTTTACAGAAAACCCTTCCCTGGAGCAGCTCATGTGCCCAGGCGCCAGTCCTTAGCCCCTTACGCTGCGCCCATACCACTCCTCCTTGTAGAAGTTATGCAGCCTTGTAGCCAGTCCTCCTGAGTGAAAAATTTGGCCACTAGACCTCCTTGGGGAGTGTGCCGGGAGTCCCAAACTCCGCGCCTTGCACGGCACGTGACATAGGCAATTTCCGGGTGTGAATCCTGGCACTGTCACTCACCTGGCCGTGGGGCCTTAGTGACTTCATTTCTGAGTCCAGTTACCCCGTGAGTGGTGAAAGTGCAGAGCATGGCATGGCCAGGAAAGGCCGGGTCTGGCCCTCGGGAGCTGCCGCTGCAGGTGGACACTCTATACCTCCTGGGCTGCTCCTCTGTAAAACGCAGTGACAGAGCCTACCTGCTGGCTTTGTTGGCAGAGCTGAATAAGCTAACACAGAAGCACTGGGCCGAGTGCCCGGGACAGGGAGCACTCTGCAGGTGTTGGCTAGTGGTAGCGGCCTGAGGGGTCCTGGTGGTACTAGGACCTGTAAAGGGGGTAAAAAAACACACCCGTCTCGGGTTTGTTGGGGCGGTTAAATGAGGCTGCGGCTGTAAAGCACTCAGCACAGTGGCCCGTATACAGTCAGTGCTTAGGAAGTGGGTGTCTGTGTCGTAAACTGGCTGTTCCCTCTGGCGTAGATGGTGAAGGGCTATTCCAACCGGGCCCGGAAAGCCCGCCTCGCCGAGCCCCAGCTGCAGGACCAAAATGACCTGGGTCTGTTTGGCAGGTGGCAGACGGAGGAGTACCAGCCCCCTGTGGCTGTGGACGGCAAGGTAAGGGCGGTGCTCAGTGGGGTCAGGACCCAGGCCACTCCATTCTGCAGCTGGCTTGACCTGGTGTTCCCCCCCCCCCCCCCGCAGGTCCCCCGGAATGAATTTGGGAACGTGTACCTCTTCCTGCCCAGCATGATGCCTGTCGGCTGTGTCCAGCTGAACCTGCCCAACCTGCACCGCATAGCCCGCAAGCTGGACATTGACTGTGTCCAGGCCATCACTGGCTTCGACTTCCATAAAGGCTACTCCCATCCCATGTGCGTGCGGGGCCTTCCATGGAGGCCAGGAGGGGCAGGGCGTCCTGGAGAAGGGGCAGGAAGTCCGTGTGAGGGTGGAGGCCATTTTCCGGGTTTTACTCTGGATTTGCAAAGTCAGCCTTAGCACTTTACCTTTTACTTTCACACTTCTACTCTGGCTTCCAACCAGAGGCAGCAAAACTACTGAAACCAGCATGCCGATGATGCTGGATGAAAACAGTTTCCTGGGGGTGGTGACAGCATGCTTCCTGCTTGGTGGCCTCTGTCCTCCCATGGGGTGGGGGTGGGAGCCCTCTTCCCAGGTGTCTCAGGCAGGCCTGGGGAAGAACATGCAGTGTTAGGGTCCACAGGCCTTCCTTTGCACGGACGGTGCTGCGGCTGGGATTGTGGGCGGCTGATGCAGGGAATCCTTCAGGGCTCTGAGTGCCTAGGAGCCACCTGCTGGCCTCCACGAGGGGGGAGGAGGAGAGGCCAGAGCAGGTGGCAGGCTCGTAAGACGATCCGCGTTGCATCCCCACAGAACTGACGGCTACATTGTCTGTGAGGAATACAAAGACGTGCTCCTGGCTGCCTGGGAAAATGAGCAGGCACTCATCGAAAAGAAGGAGAAGGAGGTGAGCAGCCTGGCCAAGGTGGGCCTGGGTGGGGGGCCTGAGGTGCGAAAGCAGAATCGCAGGGGGACGCAAGCCCCAGGTGGGGCAGGGGCCTCACTTGCACCGTGAACGAAAGGAGACTATGTGCGCTTGAAAGCTCTTTCCAGCTCTTGCACTTTGTGGAAGGCACCCTAGGGAGCCAGCCCCAGTGAACAGGGTCCTGTCTGCACCTCACAATCCGCCATCGTTGTCCACAGTCTGCCTGGATCCCAGCTCTGGGGACTCTGCACCTGCTGGCCACACCTGCCTCTGTTGAAAGGAATCGCCCGTGGTCCAGGTCTGCATGGCCTCCTCCTTGAGGATGTTAGGGTCGCTAACAGTTCACAAGAGGCTTCTGTTTTGCTGCCTTTTATGTGCCTCATTTTATAAATCACACTGATTTTTTTTTTTAATGTTTATTTTTAAGAGCGCGCGTGCGTGTCGGGGAGGGTCAGAGGGGGAGACAGAGGATCCGAAGCTGGCTCTGCACTGGCAGCACAGAGCCCGATGTGGGGCTTGAACTCACGCACCATGAGATCATGACCTGAGCTGAAGTTGGATGCTTAACTGAGCCACCCAGGCGCCCCAGTCACATCGATTTTGAAACAGACTTGCACAACTGAGAAACTCACTTAAGCTCAAAATCTTATTTCAGATCTTTATATGTTCACAGGTTCCATCTTGACATTTTTCCTGAAAATGTCAGTACTTAATGTTTTGTGCCCTCCGTTTTATTCTGCCTGCAGAAAAGGGAGAAGCGGGCCCTCGGGAATTGGAAGCTGCTGGTCAAAGGACTGCTCATCAGGGAGAGGCTGAAGATTCGCTACGGGGACAAGGTCAGTGTGGCTCCTTTGGAAAGAAGACAAGCCCAAGTGGGACTCTGAACCATGGGCCCAGATTCTGCCCAGAGATGGCTTATGTTTTGACACCATGGTCCTGTGTCTCTGAGGCCCCGTGTCCTTATTTTGTTGGGAAAGGTGTCCCTAAAATGAGCCTCAGCCGGCTCTTCGAGACCCCAGTCCTACCCTGACACCACCTATTCTGTTTCTGCACGAGCCAGTGCCCGCTCTGGGTCTGATCTCATGCTAAACCCATCCAGGGAGGGACCGGCACCCTGCATTTCTGTGTTTGACATGTCACCCTTAGCCTTGCAGTGTGCCCTGTGCCTGTGACCATCCTCCAGGCCCCGGGGTTGCTCATTTAATTCACATCCCCGAGCACCTGCCCCGGCTGGGCTGGCCTCTGGGCGCAGGTGCAAAGTTGACACGCAGCCCTCAAGGGCCTCCCCAGGGAGGCCCCTCCCCACAGTTATGTGGTGTGTTCAGTCTGGGTCAGACACAGAAATGTGCTCTGGGAACAGCTGTAACCACACCTATTTTCTTCCCCGTCTCCAACCCCACATGCTGCCAATTTGCCTTCAAAAAATATTTTGTTGCCACGCTTCTCCCTCACATCCCTTCGGTGACCTTTCACCAGGCTTTATGTTGACCCCGTCCACCTGTGTGCTTTCGCCTTCTGCCTCCCAGCCCTCCCTGCCCAGCTCCCCGGCCCGGCGGTCAGGGGGTGCCACCTCGGAGCATTTGGCACTGAGAGTTGGTCCTTTGCAGTTGAAGACATTAATGCGCTTTTTCCCAAGTGAGGTAGAGTAGTAAGTGCAAAGCACCAGTCCGGTGATCTAGACTCGGCTGTACGCTCCTGGAGAGCAGTTTCCTGCATAAACATCTTTGCGATTCCCAGCACTGAGCCCAGAGCGAGTTCTCCAGTACTTGCATGGAGGAGTCCCCAGTCTGAGGAAGGCTCTTCCCTAGCCCCATGTGGTGCCTTTGTCATCCCAGAGCCACTGGCCCTGCGTAGGCTGCTGCTGGGGGCTCTACTGCCCCTGACGGGGCTCCCTGCCACCCGACCGCTGACCTGGGCCTGCCCTTCCCCTCCACTGTCCCTCCCTCTCCAGAGTGAGGCCGTCGCTGCCCAGGCACATGCGGGAGGTGGACTCTCTTCTGATGAAGAGGAGGGGACCAGCTCTCAAGCAGAAGCGTCCAGGATCCTGGCTGCCTCCTGGCCCCAAAACCGAGAGGCTGAAGAGGAGCAGAAGCCACAGTGCCCTAAGAAGACCAAAAGGGAAAAGAAAGCGGCAGCCTCCCACCTGTTCCCATTTGAGAAGCTGTGATGGGGGTGGCCACCTGTCGTACCCTGTGCCCCACAGGCCCCACACCTGCCCTGGGAGCTGCCCGGGCCCCAGGGGCGGTGCTGTCTCCTCTGAGAAGGCACAGAAGCAGATGGGGGCAGGGGATAGACGGTCAAGCTCAGGTGGTCTGGTCTGGCCCCCGTCCTCGTCAGATTCACCCCGGGTAGGGCTTCCCACGCTTTCTGCTCCCCCGCCCTATGCTTTGAGCTCCGGAGCACTTCCCTGGAGACTCGCCCACCTAGACGTTGCTCATCACATCTTTGGAAACGCGAGTCAGTTCTTTTACAGAAACCACTGGGCAATTTAGGAAGACACCGGTCCTTTCTTCCAAGTGGATCCTTCATCTGTCAGACCCTCGTGCGTGCTTTTCCCTCTCTTGCAGACCTGGGGCCCTCTCTCTGTGGGCCACTCACTTTCCTTCAGGGTTACTACCACTGCCTAATGCCGCCCCTCTGTGGTGTGGGAGAGAGCAGAAGCAAACGCCCTCATCTCAGATTATGGGATTGTCGGGATATGCTTTTCAAAGTAACAGTTCAGGGTGGCAGACGACTGGAACAAAGAGCTGAAATCAGGAAAGAAAACGAAAACACTGAGAGTTAAATGTTAGTGAACGTGGATCAGTGTTAAACTAGATTTTATTCATTATGGGATAAATTTATAAAAGCTCTATGCATTGTAGATATTCAAGAGAAGTAACTTTTGTAACATTTTGAGGAAAAAATAAAGCATTTATCTAAAAAGACCGAGCTCTGCGTTTTCTTCCAGATTTCACGTCAGCTAAGAACACCTGCATGGCAGAGTGGTTTTTCCACATGTTGATACTCAAGGTCGGGTTTTGTTCTCAGGTTGACTGGGAACTAACTCATCGTTACACAAACTGACCTTTTTCTTTCTACTCTTAAGCCAGGAGAGATGTTACTTAACCTTTGATAGGAGCAAACTTCCAGCCAGTTCTATCCAAGGGAAACAAACAAAACACTTGGGGTGTGACTCATGCGGCAAGAGCCTGGCTGGAGGGCTGGTGTTGAGAAACAAACCGGAGTTGCCGTGGAAACCACAGAGCCTCACACTTCCCGCACGCTCTCCTAGAGGTAAGCGACTTGTTTTGTGGGAGTTGAATGGCAGTGGTCCCGCGGATGAGGAGAGTAGGTTTTGGGAAGTAACTCAGCTGCTTCACATCTTATAACAAAAAGGACACACGCTGCCGGCCCCAGTGTGGACAGTCAGCAGCTGTCCGTGGATCCAGAACAGGAGGCAGTGGGGCACCCGGGGGGGCTCAGTCAGTTAAGCGTCCTACTCGTGATGTCAGCTCGAGTCACGATCTAACAGTCAGGAGGTCGAGCCCCGCGTCAGGCTCTGCACGGAGCTGCAACCCCTGCTTTGGGGTTCTCCCCCCTTCTCTCTCTCTGCCCATCCGCGCGTGCACTCTCAAAATAAATAACATTTAAAAAAAAAAAAAAAAAGAACAGGCAAAAAGTGAAAAACTAACATGCCACACGTCAGGCATTTCGTGGGCTTTATCTCATGTAGTCCTTTCCACGGTAAGGGAGAAAGGCATCGGGGCCATTTTATAGATGAGGAAGCTGAGACTCAGATCATGGACGTGGCCCAGCGTCACACAGCCACAGCCAGGCAGTGGCACACTTGGGGCTGGAACCCGGGTCTGTGCCAACCTAACGTCCAGGGTGCCTGCTGTGCACTGTGCCACACCGTGGCTCCATCCACCTCTTCTGATGCATTCTGAAGCTGCGTGAAGTCTGAGTCATTTACTTTGAGTCAATCCAAAACAAAGCATGTGTTAAAAATGACAAGTTGCCCTTTTCAGAAAAATTGAAACCCATTTTAACCACTAAAAGCTACTTAGAACGGAGTTCTAAAAACTCACAGTCCTTCATCAGTTCTACAGCTGAACTGTTTAAGATAGAAATTTCAAAAAAAAAAAGTAACAGCAAGGTCCTATAAAAGCTCTTTTGAAATTTATTTTGAATTTTTATCAAAAATACAAATACGATACAAATTTCATGATTTCCCAAAGACTTCAAACATTTCTTAACATTATTTTGCTCTTTAAGAACACTACTGAAATTCGCAGTAATTTAAAATCTGTAGTAGAAAAAATTACACAAACCAAATCCCACAGAGTTTGTATTCAGCCACCATCTAGTTGTATTGTTTTCCAAAAGCATCCTTCACGAGGAGACACTCGATGACAACTGCTCACGTGATAAGCAGTGGTGAATACTGTTTCGATTCTTAAATCCAGCTAAGTCCTCTTTGGGGCCAGCTGTTCTCTGCACGAAGAACCTGAAGTTACACCACAGATCTCCCAGGCCGATGAGAGATTGTTAGGTCTCCCATCACTCACTCAACTACCAACTAATTTGCTAAAGCGACCGCTCCCAGCAAGGCAGAACAGTTTCCAAGTAATAAACAGATAAAGGATATACGAAGGACCTTTTGAGACATCAAGGTGACAACACACTTTATGCTTCAGAGGGCGTGAGAGTAGCTGGGAAACAGCAGGAGCGCAATGAAGTGTGGGTACATTTTACTTAGAGAAGCTGTGGACGTGGGCACAACAGGAGTTACCCGGGGGCCAGCTGCTAGTGTGAACGCCTCCCATGGTGAAAGGCATGAGGCCCGGGCGCTGCACAAGCGTCAGGTATCAGATTTCTGGTTTGGGGTGATGGGGGCACGAGGGAGCCCACTCAGGATGAGAAAGCGTCCAGCCTTTTCCTTGAACGGTTGACTGAAAACTCAAAACCATCTTCAAGTAAATCGGTAGTTTCTGATGCCAGAGGATAAACGGAAATGCCTCTCTCCACCTTCTCCAAATTCCCCTCTCCTCCCAGAGTGGGATCCCTTCGCCAACGCTGGCTTCAAAAGCACCTTGGAGCCTCCCAGTGACCAGAGTTCTGACGGAGGTGACTCTTTTTTAAGCAGTAAGTCACGCCCCCATTTACACCTCTCTGTGCCCTGAATTAACTTCAACTGACAGATTAAGAGGAGTTTTTCTCTAACAGTCTGAAGTGCTCATCATTCAAGCAGTGTTTTGTGTTTTTAAATCTTATTTGAAACAACACCCTCTTAGAGTAGGAAAATACACATGAAGCGTAGCAAAGAGAAACATAACAAATGAGAGCTTTGGAAATCCTACACACTAAGAAGTTTCTGCCAAACTATCAACTACGTGTAAATAAAGCCCAACAAATATCCCACGCTTCTTCACTGTGACCTCGGTGGCTTTTCTAAGTACCAAGTCAGGTGCCGTGCCCGAACTGGGTTTGTGGTGCCCCGCGTGGGGGCCCGTGCCCGGTCTGTCCGGCACCGCAGCACGCTCAGAGGCCGCTGGTGACGGTGGCCACGCGGGATCACGGGGCAGGGGTGGCTGGGCAGAGCCCTGGCACTTGTCTCCAAGGGTGAGGGTGAGGGGCCGGTGAGTGTTAAAGCAGCAGGTCCGTGTGGAGTGTCACCAGCTCACTGTTGGCAGACATCAGCCAAGCGAGACGCGTGAAGCAGCCACACGGTCCCGAGGGAAGGGAGGGAAGCAAGCAGAATGGATGCCTGTCGCCTGTCACACGGCCAGCCGGGAGCTGCCGCCTCTGCTCACCAGAGCTGCCTGCTGGCGAGAAAGAGGGTGGGAAGACGCGAGCTGGTGGGCACCAAACCTGACGTCCACGCGCACTGCGAGGCGTGGCCCCTTGAGGAGCGGAGCGGGCGCAGAATCCAAAACCGATGCGGGCTCATGCTGGGGCGAGGAGCGGGGTCACGGGGGCGGGGGGTGAGCTGGATCCTGAGGAGCACGCGGGTGTCGGGCGGCGGCCAGGGCCTGCCTCACTCCAGCTTTTTGGCCGGCACCCGGGTCCGAGCAATGACGATGGGCACCAGGGCCAGGCAGCCAAGGAAGAGGGCCCACAGGGGCCGGTAGAAGAGCCAGCCGGCAGCCACGGTCAGCAAGGTGAGCGAGGTGGCCACGCAGAAGGCGAAGGCTTTCAGGCCAATGTTGACCAGGTCTCGGAAGACGGGGAACCAGTCCACTGTGGGGAAGAGAAAGGTGGTGAGGCTTCCGGGGCCACGGTGCTCTGCATCGCACGAGGTCAGCGGATTGTTCCCGTGTCTGCGGACCAGGAGGGGCCCGTGTCACCAGGTGAGGAGGAGGGAGGGAGGGGCCACGGTGGCGCGAACAGGCTCCCGTGAGAGCTGGAGGACCCAGAGGAGGAAGGCACACCACACACCATGCGCCGCCCCAGGAGAGCAGGCAGGTGGGAGTGCCTTGGTGCCATCGGTCTGGGAAGACATCTGCCTGTAATGGTGGCAAGTTACGCCTGCTTCACACCTCGACGAAAACTGTGGGCGGGACCTTCTGTGGGTGCCCAGGTGGGTTTCTCGGCCATTCGGGTCATTACCTGTGTGCACAGCTCTGCGCTGAGGGAAATAAGTCAGCTTAAGCTGGCTCCCACCTCAAGGATCTCACGGGCCACTGGCCCCATATGGTAAAGTCTAGGGTCCGGCTAATCCATCTGGAATTACCCTGTCCTTGGCCTGTCTGCCCCTTCAGGTAAGCATTCTATAGCTGATGGCAGTCCACAGGGGGAATCTTCACTCAGTTCCAGGAAGCCCCAGTGGTCTGGCGCTATGAACAGAGGACCCTGGCTCAGCTTGGTCTGTTCCCACACATACCCCACCTTGGCCCTCACAGTAAGCAGGGTTCGTGTTTTTGTGCATCGACCACGTATCAGGCACTATGTGGACCGTCTCCTCAAACCCTCGTGCCTGCCCTGGGAGGCTGTACTGTTTTACCCTCATTCTATCCACAAGGGCACCAAGGCCCAGGGAGTTCAACTTGCCTAATGTCTTACAGCTAGAAAGTGCCAGAGCCAGGAACCTTGTCTGTGCTGCCCACGGCATAGTCTCCAGGGCCTAGAGTGGTATCCTGCGTACAGCAGGCACTTAGTAAGTGCTTACTGACTGAATGCCGGAGTGAACGAATGCTGGCTCGTCGCTTCCCTGATCGGTCCCTGCTCTGACGTCTGTCCTCGGTCTAGAGCGTCAGCATCCCAGATGAAGAGCAAAGAGGAGGATCGTGGGCAGTCAGAGAATCAAAGGGCCCTCTGAGACAGATTCCCACCTCCTCATCTGGCAGTGGGGGGACTGAGGCTCCGAGAGGGGAAATGGCCTAACCCAAGGTCGCGTTCAATGCAAAGGAAAGGTGGAGAATTTTGATCAAATTCTAATCTCTCCCAAATGGCACGCAAGATGCGTCTGGCTGGTTTGAGCACAACTCAGCTGTCCCGAGAAAGCCTTGGAAGGGAGGAAGTGTCCTTTTCCCTCCTAGCCTGGGATGTACTGCAGCCAGACCTCCTACCCCCCCCCCCCCACTGGAAAGGGTAAATGGGGGAGAGGGTTCTGTTGGGGCCTGGCGAGGGCTGGACGGAATTATCGGACTGGACAGACACACTGGGGTAAAGGCTTGGACACAAGTCCCCTGAGAAGCCCCGTCCGCCCAGATCAACAGTGTGGGGCTAGTGCTTACTCGGTCAACCGGGGCCTCAGTCCTGTGCCAGGTTGGGTCACTTGGCAACTGCTGGGCTCACGGGTGCCGAGTGAGCGGCCCAGCACTCTGCCTCGCACTCCAACTTGCTGGCTGCCCCGAATCTAGCCCAGGTCTTAGGGTGAGGAAGCATAAAAGTTTTGGGGTGTTTCCTATTTGCCAAACGTTTCACAAAACTGCACATTAGGTGTGAGGTGACTGACGCTGAGGCAGGAAGGGGAATGGCCCGAGTACCCAGAGCTCTGACATGACAGACCTGGCTCACTGCAAAGCCTGGCCGCTCTCCCCGTCGGGGCTGCTCACTTGTGGAATGAAGGGCTGAAGGAATGAGCGGGTCAGCTGGGGACAGATGGGCCGGACCCTCAGATCACAGGAGCCACACCGAACCCTCCCACACACTCCCTCCCAGGAGGTGGCACCCCACCCCGCGCCCGCCCCCAAAAGCACCTGTCCATCATCTCTGTCTTCCTCCGCCCATTCATCCCAGGGCTGTGCACTGGGACTCAGACATGGGCCAAATACCCGGCCTCTGCCCCAAAGAGCACCACAGCAGGCCGGAAAGGGTTAGAGATGGTGTGAGAAGTGCAAGGGAGGCATGTGGGCTGCATGAGGGTGAGCAAGATGCCCCCGCCTGTCCCTGCACACCTACCCAGCGTATACAGGATCCGCGTCATGAGGTTGAGACCCATAAACATGGCCATCCAGCCGGCGGCCCGCAGGCCCCATGTCTTCAGGGAGTTGCTCTTTTGTTCTCTACGGAACACCTCCTGCAGGGCAAGGCGGGGGAAGGGGCGTCACGTCTCATGTCTCTGAGGGGCCACCAGCCTCCCTAGCTGGCAGGGCAGGTGCCAGAGGGTCCATCCCAACCCAGGAGCCGTTTGGCCATTTCTGAGAAGACCAGGGGAGGTAAGGGCACGTCTCCTGCCCGGGCCTAGGTGTCTGCCCATCTCGCACAGCACAGGATGGGGCAGGAGACCTCTGTGGAAGGGAGGAGTCCTTAGCCCACCACCTCATCCGGAATGAACCCCAACCTCCTTCCTCCAGGGGTTCCTTTCTGGGGTCATTTACCACCATCCCCAATAGTGCATCCTGTGTGACGCTTCACCTTGGCCGCTCCTCACATGGTTCTGGGCACCTCGCTCCGTTTCCCCCCTGCTTCGCAGTCTCCACAGCTGCCCCCCTCCCTCTGCCTGCCCTCTGCACGCTGGAGTTTCACAGCGCACCCTCCCCGCGGGTCCCAACCATTTTCTCGGCGCCTCCGTGCCAGAACACCACCCTGCCCACCCCGCCCCATGGTTTCTAGCTGCAGCCCGGGGCCTCCTGCTGTTCACGTGCCATCCGACACCCACACTGCAGCCTCCCCCCAGCCCCCGACCTGTTCCTCCTGTCTCCACCTCAGCAAATGCTACCACTGCCCACCGCCTGCACAAGCCCAAACCGGGCTGTCAGACTCGGCTTGCTGCTCCCCACAAGGACCACCTCCCATCCGGCCTGTCAGCAAGTCCTGTCAATGCTGCGTCCACATTTCCCCAGAACTCTCACCACAGTCACCCTCACCAGGACCGCTGCAATAGCCTCCTCCTCTCCGCCACCTCCTCCCCATGGCAACCTGCCGAGACCCTGGTGCCTGTCAGGGGTCCAGGTCAAGTGTCCTTCTGTCCCAGGGCCTTTGCACATGTGCTTGCTCTGCCTGGAGCATGCCCAGCCAGCTCCTACACATTCTGCCAGTGCCAGCCTTAATGTCATTTCTATAGAGAGCACCCCCATTGTCTATGACAATAACGATAAGGACAGCTAACATTTAGTGCTTACCACTTATCAGTTGCTGTCCTCGGTGCTTTACAAGTACTGCCTTACTTAAACCTCAAAAAAACTTCACAAAGTAGACACACTTATCTCCATTTTACAGATAAGGAAACCAAGGCTCTGAATAAATGAATAATCTTTACAATAACCAAATAAGATAAGGATCATCATTGTTATCATCCAAGAGGATAAACAACTGGTTCAAGGTCCTGTAGCCAGTGGAAGACAGAGCAGGGCTTGAGTTAGGGCCAGCTCGTGTCCACACTTGTCCACACTGAGCCCTCCTGCTGCCAGGGCTGGAATCTGGGCATCCTGACTCACGGGGTCTGGGTTTCTCCTCAGGGCCCTGGCCACCTCGTTGGCTCCGGGCCTTCTCTCCCTGCTTCCCGGAGACCCCAGGCCCTGTGCTGGAGGCCCGGGGTGGTCAGCACTGCCTGAGCCTGCCTTCCTGGGAGTTAGCAGGCCATGAGCCCCACCCACTCCTCTCTGGGGGCAATGGCTCTGAGACCTGGGCCTCCACCTGCAGGAGACTGAAGTGCGGGATCGGGCTGGGGCTGCAGGAGAGAGAGAAGCCTGGGCAGGGCCTCCTAATTTTAGAGACTCCCTGAGAGCTGCCATGGAAAGGGTGACTCACGCCCGCCCAACTGGGAGGTGGCAGCCCCACCCTGAGGCTGGTCACCGGGCTCCTGGGTGGCAGCCTGCCCATACCCTGGTCCTGGCTGGACAGAGGACAAGGTGAGGCCCATCATCACCTGGGGCCAGGGGCCGAAGTGAGAAGGACGATAACAGTCAAATGGGCCACAGCTATGCCTGGACCCCTACCCACTGCCTTTCCTTCTCAAAGCTTTATGGACTGAAAAGTCCTGCAATCCTGCTCCAGGCACATATAGAATTTCCCACCAGTGATACACTGTGTTCATCAACAATGTAAAAACAATTTTTCTGTTGAAGAGAAGGGTTTCTGCCTGGAAAAGAGGGGCTAACTTTTAAGGCATGCAATCGAACTAATCAAAAGTTAGGGACTTAGGTGAGACATGACCCTCCCCATTGTACAGATGGGGACTCTGCAGCTCTATCATCCCGTCTGTTTTTCAGAGCATCTGCCTCCCCTACGCAGCTCTCAGCACACGGTGTCCTCACTCGCTCTTTCTTCTGATGGGTCCCTCCCCCCAGGAGGTGGGAAGCCTGAGGAGGAGGGGTCTGCTGTGCCCCCTGTTCTATCCTCGGTCGGCATCCTTTGGGCCTATGCCCAAAGTACGATCCTACACACAGTCCGCTGCCCATATGGGGAGATTCCTGCTCCTTCCAATTCTTTTTCTTGCCTCATTGCACTGGCTACGCCCTCTAGTGTGGGAGCTTATTAAATAACCACGGGAGGGGAGAGGGAAGGAGGGAGATGCCTGCCCCTCCATCCCACAGACAGGCAGCAGCAACTCACCTCTGCCGAGAAGTCCCCATGGTGCAGGAGAAGCAAGGTGTCCCCAGACTTGGTGGAGTATGGGAGTAGCTGGTCACCCCGCTGCCGGGCAATCACAGTGACCTGATGGGAGAACTCAGTGTTAGAGCTGAGGGGACTGGCGGGCTGGGTCCCAGCACCCCTCCGCACTGAACGCCAACTGGGGGAGACAGTGAGGAGACCCGTGCCAGCCCGGAGCCCCTCTCTCCACCTATCGGCCTGGGGCACACCTGCCCCCCAGAGGTCAGTGGAGCTGCTTCATTTCAAGCTCCCGGGAAGACCCTGGCAAAAAGAAGCATGTGTCAGTGTGGGGCAGGGGCTGGGGCCAGGGGTGGGACTGCATGTGACAGGGTCAGGAACCGGAGACCAAGTATTTACAGAGCAAAAACTGGGGGCTGGGGGCTGGGGGCTGGGAGGCAGGGGTGGGGGAAAGAGCTGCATGTGATTGGAAGAACTTGGGCAGGCATGATTAGGAGGTCCCCCTACAACAGCAGTTCTTAGCCTGGGGCCCATGGATGTCCCCGGATGGCTGTGGAGCACACGGAGCTCTGAAACTGCTCCAAGGCACAGCCGTCTGTGTGCGGGTGTGAGCACATGCACACACTTCCTGCAGGAAGGGTCCAAAGTGTTCACGGCATTGTACGTGGTGCCTGTGCCCTGGAAGGCCAGGACGCCCTGCTTGGGTCTGCCCTGGGGAAGCCACTTACCACGTGAGCTGGGCCCAGGTCGGGGTCATCGCCGCTCAGCCCCGCGTAGGAAAAGGACACGCGCAGGTCTCCGACCTGGGGGTGGGAGAGACGTGGGCTGACTGAGACCGGGAGCAGTCAGCCTGGGCCTGTGTCCCCAGCACCCAGAGCAGAAGCTCTTTTCCCACCTCCACACCTCGGCCCAGGGGCTCCCATCTCAAGGCTTCTCCCCTCCAATCTCATTTGGCCAAGTGGATGCAACTGAACCGAATCAGAGTCCCAAGCAGGAATGTGGCTCCTGTGTGTTGTCCGGGGGCTGGCACTGTAAGGGCCTCCACCTCTGCTGTGTGAACAGCCCAAGCCCCTGTGTACCTCCGGATACTTGGGGTTTTCGCTGTGGTAGAAATAGTCTCCCCGGCGAATGATGTCCACGTGCGGGTCCTCCAGCTTGGACAGGCTCAGTGGCTTGAAGTTGTCGACTTTGTCGATGAGGCCTGAGGGGTGTGCGGGAGTCACAAACGATGCTGTGCAAACAACGCCCCCGAGCGGTACACCCTTCAGCCCGACCGCCTTCCGGGAGCACCCTCCCCAATCCCTCCTTCCGTACCACAGGCCCCTTTCAGTCTCCATCTCCTCCAGGAAAGCCTCCCCATCCCCCTTTCAGCCGGTGGGAGTGGCTGCAGCTCTGGAAACAGCCCGAGCCCTGCACCTGTTCTGCCTCAGATCCCCCTACCTGTCCAAGCCTGGCTCGCCTGCTGTATGCATTGCACTAGAGGCACAGCAGCCACTGACTGGGCAACAGGGCAGATGGCAGACAAGCCAGGCCCCAGGGCACAGCCCGTCCTCCCTCTCCCTGGCTATTTGGGGCCTATGTGTCTTCTCTCCCACTCTATTGGGGCAGGCCCAAGGATAGACCCAGGTGGCTGGTGGTGCCTCCTTGTCCCTGGAAAGCCTCTCCTTGGTGTCACCTGGGGGGCCTACAGTGAACCACCCTCTCCCTCACATAGGGCAGGATGCCGGCTGGGGCTCACAGACGGAGGCCTTGGGGGCAGCCTTATCTCTGCGGCTGGCTCTGGGGCTGCTTGAGGAAGGGCTCTCAGCTCTGTCTGGTCAGATCAGGCACCAGGGGTGCCTGGTACTTATTCTCTGGAAGAGACTGTGTTTCAAAGGAACCTGGCTCAGGTGGGGCCGCTCTGCACAAGTCCCCCACCTCCTGGGGGTCTGCCTTCCCTCTGGCCCCCAGCCCAAAGTACGATGCCGGGAAAGTGCAGGCTGATCCCACATCCAGGGCAGTGGGGACCCCAGCTCCTGGGAGGTGGCCAAGTAGAAGTACAAGGCCTCTGGGTGCTGTTGGCTCATCTGAAGGGGCCAGAAACTTACCCGCCGAGAGGAAGAATCTGCCAATTTGGACAAAGGGGGCTGTAGCCGTGAACGACTCCACTGCCATTGCGCTGTGAAGAGAAGGAGCTGTCGGCGGAGCGGGGCACTGGCTGGGGGCTGTGCCGTCTCTTTGGGTTGCGCTGGGCAGGTTTTCCACCCCGGGGCTCCTGCAAGTCCCGACTAGCCCAAGCACTGCGGAGGTCTTGTCTTTACCACCTGATCTACCCCTCGGACGCTCCTGTCCCCTCGCCTGGTGGAGCACCCTCCTCCTGTCTCCTGTCCCCCAGAGCTTCACATCTAGACCCCTACCAGCCTGGCCCACCCCAGCCACCAGTCATCACATGGACCCTCTGTGGTTCTCTACATCATCCCTGACCCTTCCCAGCCTTCCCAGCCCCAGGTAGCTCCCAAGCTCAACTGTGCATATTCAAGACCCTTCCGGGCACAGGCCTGCCCGCGGCTCCAGCCACGCTCCAGCGCCAAGCCCATCTCACCACCCCCGTGTCTCTGAGCTAACTGCCTTCTGCCCAAATCCTACAAAGGCCCAGATCAAATGCCACTGCCTCCTGAAAGCCCTTCCTGATTGCCCTCCCATCCCCATGGCTGTTAACAAATGCTTCCCGGATACTGTATGTGCAAGTGCCTCTCAGCACTCAGTCCAGGCCTTACATTCGTGACCTGTTGGACCTGTGGGGGTCAGGAATCGGGATTTCCCTCCACATTCCCAGTGCCCAGCGCAGGAACTGGCCTCAGAACTGTGTCCCAGACTTTCATCAACTCATGAGGCAGAAGCAACTCAACCCCATCACTCTGCTGAGGAAGCTGAGGCTGGGGACCCGCCAGTGGCCGGCAAGGCTGTGCTCAGGGCCACCTCTCACCTGGGGTTTTTGTGGCCAATCTCTCGGTCGAAGTTTCTGCTGTTGACGATTTCTGACCTCCACTCGGTGTCTGTCACAGGGAGAGGGAACTCAGGAACCATGGTAAGAGTGGCCACATGTCTGAGGCTCTGTGTCCTTTTATCCAAGCCCTTGGCCACTCCAGGGCCAGAGGGACAGCTCCTGGAGCCTCAGTGGACACATGACAGAGCCAGACTCTGAGGACTGACACCCAGCAATCCCGACATCTGGTTCCACGCCTTCCCCACTGCCGTCAGCCTCGGCCAGGGGCAGAGACCACATGTGTGCAGGGATGGTGGGGGCCCGGTACTCACTGTAGGAGTACCTTGTCTCTGTCTTCACCTGCCCGTCCTCGGTGTACTCCCTGTGGGGAAAGCACAGGGCACTCCAGAGTTAGCCTGTCACCCCCAGGGCAGTCCCATGTCTAAGCTTCTCCAGCTGGACACAACTTGGGCCCATGAGGTCAAAATCTCCAAATGGAGCTGGTCTTGTCTATACCAGCCAGAGACAGGTGTTTACTCCTGGGCAGACAGCCAGCTCCATCCCTCAAAGGCCCACCCTGGAGAAAAGAGCTTTATCCTCCTAGGCTGAAATGTGGCTCCACTTGGCTCATGCCAAGGGCTGCAGCCCTGCCCTCTGGGCTCAGACACCTCGCTGCACCCTCTGCCCCAGGCCAGCCCCACGGAGGGCCCCTTGCAGCTGCCCTGGCTCCCCTAACCACCTCCCCATCCTCACTCACAGTCCACATTGCTTGGCTCCAAGTGACTCCAGCCTAATGACAGATGCCCTCAGACTTCTGTCAGAAGGGACAGGATGTAACCCAGTGCCACCTCTGCCCCGTCATGGGAGACAGCACGGAACCCACATGCAGGAAAGCACTGTTTGTGCCTGGATCCAGTCATGCCTCAAGCCTGGGCAGCCCTGCGTAACTCCCTAGACACGGGAGCTAACCCATCCTCCCACTCGCATTAGGTTTTCTGCCACCTCCAAACAGAAGATCATTGGCTGATAACTTGGGGATGATTCAACACTTCTGATAGGAAGATTTAAAAAAAATTGTTTTAATGTTTATTTATTTTTGAGAGCAAGAGGGACACAGCATGAGCCGGGTAGGGGCAGAGAGAGACTGGGGGGGGACACGGAATCTGAAGCAGGCTCCAGGCTCTGAGCTGTCAGCACAGAGCCCGACGCGGGGCTCGAACCCACAAACCGCGAGATCATGACCTGAACTGAAGTCGGACGCTTAACCAACTGAGCCACCCAGGCGCCCCCTCTGAGAGGAAGATACCATACTTTAAATTCCAGAAGTGTCCAAATAAAGAGCCACCTGCATCTGATCCTGACATCTGACGTCTGCACCTCTTATCCTGGAGTTTTCACTCCCTGCCAGCTCACCGCGACTCCTCCGTTTCCACCCACTGGTACATCTCCACGTGTCGCCGCAGCTTCACAGCCGGAAGGTTGACCCCATAGTTTGGATCCGACAAGAGCTTCAAAAAGAATCAAACAAATCAAACACACAAGCAACACAAAACTCAGGACAAGGCTCATACCAGCCCAGGATGCCAGAGGAAGCCGGACGAAAAACAGGCAGGGAGGACAGGGCCCGGAGGCAGGTACCACAGCTGCTTCGGGCGGGAGGACCGGGTGACGCTGCCTGTCCCGAGTCCACAATGCCCAGCGCCTGGGGCCGGGAGCCTCACAGCACCAGCTCGGGCTGCACGACCAATGCCCTGGCACCAACCACGGGGTATTTAGGGTTCAAACAGGAGAGGGAGGTCTGATCACCAGAGTACCTTTGGGCCTTGTGCTAGACACACGTGTTATCGTAACTGCTAAAGCACCTTTTCGTGAAGCTCCTGCCACGTGCTGAGCACCGGGCCAAGGGGTTGGCCATCTGATCCCACCAAATCCTTGAAGCCAGCCCCCCAGTTTGTTACAGTTATTGTCTGCATTTTGCAGAGAAAGATGCTGAGACTCAGGACTGACAGGTCCGCACAGCTGCTGAGTGGGGCAGCCGGGAATCACACCTGCGTGTCCCTCTCCAAAGCCCATGTGCTTAAAAGCCCCAACCAGACAACAACCAGCGATGTGCCCCGAGCCTCCGGCGGGTCAGAAAGCTTCACCAAACCTACCTTGGACGTGCGCAGGGCCCCGATGATGTGCACCAGCCTTCCCTCATTCTCTGGGGCCACACTGTGGATGCTGTCAGGGGTCACCACAAGGGAGAGCCCCTCGGCCAGGGAGGTGGCTGTCTTCAGTGCGCGGCCCTGGGAGCAAAGGCGAGTGGGGATTTCACCTCAGATGCGGCTCAGCACAGTCGTGCTTACCGCAGTGTATCATGTCAGGATGGGGCCTCGGGAAGCATGGGGCTTATCTCCCCATTTCACAGCTGGAAAACCAAGGCCTGGCAAGCGGCACAGGTGAACTGGAACCCAAGACTCCTGCTTTCCCAGGCAGTTCTCTTCCTGCCACACTCTCACCAGTCTCATTGCTACCCTGTGCTGGTGCTTCTGTCTGCTGTGTGCCCTTATGCCATCTCTCTCTGCCTTCTCCCTCTCCCTCACCTCCCAGTCTATGTGGTTTAGATGGGCCTGTCTGTAGTGCTGTCCAAATCACGGGACCCAGGCTTAGCCAATCGGAACACGGGTTCATCGTCCTCAGGGATTAGTTCAGAGAGAGGACTGAGATGAGCCAGGACACTGAAACATCTCCCTGCAACTTTTGCTAAGTTGGTCTTGGAAGAGACGGGGCTGCTAAGCTGGTGGGATGTGACCCTGCAGTTGTTGGCCATCTTTACCACCACAAAGGAAAAGCCCGCCAAAGAAGAATCCATAAAGAGAAAAACAGGCAAGAGTGGAAAAATGGAGATTCCTGGTGACCCAACATGAACACCTGGATCCAACCACGCCTGAAGCTGAGGCTACCCCAGGATTTCAGGCCTGTGCACCAATGCACTTGTCTTCCTACTTACGACAGTTGTGACATGAGTCCTAAGAGAAAACATTCTGACTAATTTAGCACTGCCACCCCCACCCCCGGCCCTGCCTGTGGTAAAATCTAGGCCCTTGTCACCACATCCAGCCTCTGGACTCATAGCCTTTGCTCTCTAATACTGCACAGGGGAATCCCAAACATTTTACCTCGTTGGTGAAAATTAAGTAGAAGGAGAGCAGGAAGGTCATGAGCCCCACAAACATCCCACCCGAGGTCTCGCTGAGCCGCTCCAAGAAGCCTGGCTGGGGGTTGCTTGTAGTTTTGACATGTTCTCTCCTGTTACTTGTACTGGAATACTGAGAAAAAAAAATATTAAAAAAAATCAAAATGGAAATTAGTTTTTTAAAAATAAGTTGAATTCTGCTATTTGTTTATATTCAGTTTTCACTGAAATTATATACAGTAAAAATGCACAGGTATTAAAGGTATAGTTTGATGGGCATACCCCATCTGACCAACATCCAGATCAAGGTAAGAATGTTTCTACCACCTCAGAAAGTTACCTTGTGCCTCTTTCCTGCCAATACTCCCCTCTCCCCACCCTCTAGTGGTAACAAGTATTTGAATTTGTATCATTATAGATTAGTCTTGCCTCTTACAGAGCCTGACGTAAATGGAACCATCATACAGCACAAATTTCTTTTCTGTCCGGATTCTGCCTTGGCATAAAGCTTTTGAGGTTCAACTACATTGTGGTGTGTGTATCAGTAGCTCATTCCTTTACGTGGCTGAACAGTATTCCACTTAAGAATATACCACATTTGTTGACTCAGTTGCCAGTGGGTGGGTGTGTCGGTTGTTTCCAGTTTTCAGCTGTAATGAACAATGCCTCTATGAACATTCACCCAGAAATCCGAATGCAGATACGGTGCTTTCCTTTTCCTTGGGGAAAGTGGGTAACAAATACCCACAAAGGAGTGAACTTGTTGATCATAGAAAAGATGTATGCTTTTAAGAAACTTGCCAAACGGTTTTCCAAAGGGGTTATCAGAGATATATTATTAATTCAATTCAACAAACGGTGGCTCAGCTTCCCGAGGGCCACGCTAGGGCTCATAGCGGCGAGGGAAGGGGAAGACGGGCTGCAGGGCCATCGAGTTACAGGCACAAACAGTACTAGGCCATGCTGAGTGTCTGGTGAGGAGCAGATCCAGTACCAAAGGAGCGACCCCTTCCAGCTGGGAGATCACAGCAGGCTCCCCAGAAGAGGGGGCATTCGATTGGGATCAGAGAGGCAGATCCTGGGATAAGGGCATCCCCAGCAGGGGGAGCCACTGAGCGATGGTGAGGAAGCAGGAGGTGGTCCTGGGAGCACGGCTGCCCATCTGCTCTGGCTGGGTTTGGGGAGGCATGGGCTGGAGGGGAGATGAGGATGGCTAGACACATCCAGGAGGGTTCATGGTAGGCTTCAAACTCCAGAGTCAGTGGGTCAGGTTTTGTACAGCCAAGAAGAGAAGCATGGTTTGAAGTGTCCCCTGCTGACTAGCATCGCTAAGAGCAGAACACTGGAACCAGAAGAACTGGGTTTGAATCTAGGCCCTGCCCTGTACCGGTGATGGCGCCTTGGGTGAGCAATTAACCCCTTTATGTTCTCCATTCGCTCATCTGCAAAATGGGGATAATAATCCAATCCATAGCGCTGCTGAGACCAAAGGACTGAATTATCAGACAGCTCAATGAGCAGGGCACAGGAAGGAACGCACAGGTACCCACGGCTGGGGTACGCTGACCAAAGTCACAAAGGTGTAAAGTGGTTCTGAGATGAGTGATCAGAGTGGGCCAGGCCCCTGGCACAGGGGGCCAGAAGAGAGACTCGGGTCAGTTTCTGCTTGAACAAGGCTGAGGCCACATTCTCTGATTGTTCCCGAACGCCCCCAGCCCATGCCTCCCAGAAACCAGATGTCCATTGCATTCAGAAACGGTCTTAACTTTCCACACCACTGGGGAACATGAGTGGAGCTGTTCGATGCAGGCAGGCAGGTGACCATCATCCATCATAATGATGACAACGGCCAAATGCCAGTCTATTACAGGCCAGGCATGGGAAAGCTATCGCTATCCCATTTCACAGATGAGAAAATCGAGGCTCAGCAGTTAAGCCCAGATCACTCAGCCTCTAAGGGGCAGAATTAGGCTTCATATATGGACAGACCAGAGGCCACTCTCCTACCACTTTGCTCCAAGCTGCATTCCTCACTTCCTGGGCTGTAAGAAGAGTTGAACACTGGGAACCTGCTGCAGAGAGGGTCAGGGAAGGGAGCCAGTCCTGCTGCTCGCAGTGCAGCCCAAAACTTGGAAGCCAGAAGGCATGACTTCCTTCTGGGCCTCCCCTCAGCATACCTCTACGAGCCAACACCAAGGAGAGGAGCTCATGGAAGGCCTTGGAGGGAAGAAAGAAAGGCACTGGAGGATATACCTCAACCCACAGGAGGGGTAGGGTGGGCAGTGACATGCCACACCCAGCCCACATTCCAAACCAAAATCCCAGTAAATATGGAGGGTCTGGAGAGGAAGATGATGGCGATTTCCTGCAGCCACACTTCACTACCCACTCTGCCATCTCCCTAGCCTGCGGGGCACCCTCGGGTGCCTCTCTTCCTCCCCTTCAAGGCCACCTTTGAGCCCCTTACCTTGATGCTGGCTCCTTGATATGTGTTGAACACATACGTATATCCTCCGTGAGCACTCCAGGCTCAGAAGCAAAGAGCAGTGAGTGATGGCACAGTGGTTGATACGTGGGCCCTAAAAACTACTTGTTGCATCAGTCGCTCTACCTCTCTGATCCTGTTTAGTCACTTATAAAAAGGAGATGGTTACCAGTGCCTCTGTCCCAGGGCAGTTTTGTTGTTATACTGATTAAGAAGCTGTGGCACCTCCCCGCTCCACCCCACCATCATCAGATCTTTCTTCCTCACTGGGCCTGGTGGCTCCTGTAAATGTGCACCCAGCTACTGGATGACTCAACAAAGGTTTGGCAGCAGAAGATGCCCAAACTCATCCACATTCCTTGGACCAGGTCAGGTGCCACTGTACCCAAGATAGTTTCTGCCCACCAGGGCCACCCGAGCCAGACTGTGAAGACAGATTTTTCTCATGCATTAGGCATGTACCAGGCACCGTGCTAACCACAGACTGACTCCCTTAAACTTCACAGGAACAGATCCCACGAAGAGACACAAAGCCAGAGCGATTAAGGCCACACCGCTTCTGAGAGGAAGAAACTGGATTTGCCCCCCAGGTCTGCCTGACTCCCAAGCCTGCTGTCTTTGGACAGCATCTTCTCACGAAGTATCTGGCCAAGCTGGCTGTCAGGCCCTGGGCAAGTGCCTTGTCCTGCTGGGGAAATTCTCCATCTGTAAAATATGGTGGTGGTGGCGGTGTGGGGGTGGACAGAATCTACCTCTGGTTTCCTGACTGCTGGCTCCCCTGGCAGACCCTGGGTCTCAGACTACCCCTGAGGCGTTTCTAGGTGCAGCATTCACGGTTTCCAGATCTCCCAGACAACTCCAACTGAGGCGGAGTACACTAGGGCTCTGGGTGAAACAAACCCTGCCTCTTCAGGGGCGTGGGGCACAGAGAGGACCCAGGGGTCTGGCAAGAGGGTGTAACAGGTCAGGGGAGAGTGGCTAGGACGCTCCAGCAAAGCAGGAGGGAGGGAGCGTCTGGGGCTGGCAGGGCACCAGGGCTGGCTCCAGAAGCACTTTCACAGAGGAGGGGAGTGGTGAGTCACCAGGCTTCTCCCACACCCAGCGCTCCGTCGGGAGGCGCTGCTCCTCCCACGGCTCGGTTTGTTGAATGAATGTTGGGCTTCATTCGAAAGGTTTCCGAGAGACAGGCTGGCTGCAGGTTGAAAGGGCCAGCAGCCTTTTGAAGGGAACCACCTTCAGCCAGGACCTCTCTAACCAAACACACCCTAGGAGGCCAAGGGGCCCGGCAGTGGGGAAATGGTCCCTCCCACAGTCATCCTAACTCCTCTACTCTCAGTCTCGCCCGCATCCCTTTGCAGCATCTCTAGCCTCGGTTTACACGCTTCCCTAGGGCGCGGAGCTCACGGCCCGCCCGCACAGCCCCGTCTGTCCGCTGATGGACAGCCCCACCTGAGCCGTGTAGGCTTCCCCACCCTTCCCGCGGACCGACTCCCTCGGAGGTCCCGTCCAGCTCCCAAAACCCGTGTGTAAACGGGAAGCCCAAGGGCCCAGGTGGGCACTGGGAATGAAAGGAGGGGCTGCGGGCAGGCGCCGCGCACAAGGCGATCCCAGTGCTGGGAGCAACGGCTCCCGAGTCTCTCTCCCCGCAAACGCACAGCCCGACGTCGAGGTCCGGGCAGACTGAGAGAGATGAACAGACGGGTTAGCTGCCGGAAGGCCGAGACAAGGGCATGCAGAGGGAGATGGACCGGCCGCACGGAGGAGGGCCAGGCAGGCAAGATGGACCTAGACGGCCCCTTCGGGGAAGAGGCCCCGGGAGATGGGGAAGTCTGGGTGGGGTCCGGCAGACCAGGAGACACTCACGTTCGCGGCCATGGTGAGACCCGGCTCGCCGCTCACCCTCGTTCTGCTCAGCTGCGGAAGGGGTTGATGGCCTGAGTACAGAACTCAGCGGCCTACCACCTACCGGACAGCTGCGAAAACCCGCGTGAACCCCAGAATCTGGGAGGACGTGCCCCGTGAGCCACAACTTTTCTGCTCCTGCGCGCCGCAAGCCTTCCTGGTAAATGTAGTCTGGGATCAGGTGCTTTAGCCACTGAGTTGCAACACGCACGGTACCTCATTGATGCGCCTGTGCACTGCAAGCCATTCTGGGATATGTAGTTCTTATCGCCTGAAAAGTCGCCGAGCCG
The DNA here is from genome assembly GCF_007474595.2 of Lynx canadensis. NCBI lineage: Eukaryota > Metazoa > Chordata > Mammalia > Carnivora > Felidae > Lynx > Lynx canadensis. The sequence goes on from NC_044304.2 coordinate 55,435,883, forward strand.
CGCGCGGCTTCCTGGGAAATGTAGTTCCCGGCTGAAGGGGAACAGGGTTTGGGGCTGGGAGGGCGCGCAGGCAGGCGCGCGGCGGGCAGGCCTGGAGGGGGCGGGTCCGCGTGGGCCTCGGAGCCTCCCGCCCAGCCCGAGGAGAGGTCACAGCGGGAGCCTGCCGCCGCCTGGCCGCTGCCGCTATCGCCGCGAGGTCTGAGTGCCGGGGCTGCAGCCATGGCCTACTGCCGGCAGGAAGGTAGGGAGAGCGGGCTGCCATGGAGACGGGCCTACGAGGGCCTGCAGGGGACACGCTGTTTTGCCACCCCCGCAGCCCCACAGGCCCCGGCGCCCCGCGACCCCACTGCAGGGGCGGGCGACGCGAGGGGCGGCCCGGGATACCCTCCTCAGGACCCTTGGGAGGGCTGGGCGCTGGGGTCGCCACGTCCGTTTTGCAGATGAGAAAACCGAGACTGGGAGGAAGGAGGCTGGCCCAAGGTCACGGTGAGACTCGAACCCTGACCTCAGAAGGACCAGCACGTGGCGGATTTCATAAACCAGGCTGAGGGGGCGCGGGAAGTGCTGAGCACGCTTCCTCTGCCTCGTAATTGGGGATTTATTGTCACCGTCGCTCTTAACCGCACACCACGCCTTTCCATTTGTACCCGCCTTTTAACTGTCCCGAAAGAAAAGTTGCCACTCGGGTTAGGGCTGTGCTGGAGTGGTAAAAGTGCCACCAACGGGGACATTTATCGAGCCCCTACGATGTACCAGGCACTGTTCAAGGGGCTTTATATGGCTTTTCTCGTTGATCTCGCAGCGGTTTTTATAATTCTAGGCGAGGCTGTATTATCCGCGTTTTACCCAAGAGTAGACCTTAATACACAGAGGTGACTTAAGTCCTGGAGCTGGGGTTTGAGCTTCAGCAGTCTGGTCACAGAGCTGCACTATCCAGTTTGGTGGCCACCGGATTCTAGGGAGCTCTCTGCTGGGAACCTCCACCCCTCCACCCCTCCACCCCACCTCTTCAAGAAAGTGCCCGTCTCTCCACCTAGCTCCTCTTTGCTCCATCTGTTCTTATCTCTACTGAAGAACCCAGAGGTCTTTCGGCTGGAGTCCCAGGGCCTCCTCACACACTGCCACTAACTGGCTTTTTGTCCCTGAGCTGTCACCTGACCTCTGCAGGCCCCAGCTTCCAGTCTTCTAAAATGACAAGTTGGTCTTCATTCATTCATTCATTCATTCAGCAGATACTCATGGGCATCTTCTCTGTGCCTGGCGACAGGGATGGTGGACACATGAGAAGGTAAAGCCACAGAGAGAGTTAGAACTCACCCAGAAATCCTTTGGTGAATAGTCTGGTTCCCTCGGTTTAATTCAGGGATCTGAAGAGCAGAGAAGGAGATGACCTACCCAGGGTCACGCATCCAGTTAGGAGAACATTTCAATCTAAAATGTCAAGCCTTGGGGCACCTGGGTGGCTCAGTCGGTTGAGCATCTGACTTCGGCTCAGGTCATGATCTCACAGTTTGTGGGTTCGAGCCCCTCATTAGGCTCTGTGCTGACCACTTGCTCAGAGCCTGGAGCCTGCTTCGGATTCTGTGTCTCCTTCTCTTTCTGCCCCTCCCCCACTCACGCTTTGTCACACTCTCTTTCTCAAAAATAAATAAATGTAAAAAAAAAAAAAAATTAAACGTCAAGCCTTTTCCCCAGTACCTCATTCTGCTTCTAGACCTCCTCCTTTCCTGGGTCATAGAGCGATAATCCTCACTGATGTGTCTACTGAGTACTATTTTTATTGATTTATAACTGTGCCATGAACAAAAGTCCTCAGCCCTCACCACTTTGTTCGACAGTAGGCCTCTTGTTTTTAATTTTCTTTCTCTGGGTTTCTAATTTACTTCGTTTAGTGAATAATTTTGAGCTGTTTAGGTAGAATGAGGCTGTGCAGATGAGTAAGACTTCTTGCCCATGAGGATATCTAGGAGTCACAGGTTCTTTGGGAAGGAAAGGCTGTTTCCATCTGTCACCAAAGCATGGATCGTTATCTTTTCTTGGGTCAAAGATCTCTCTCTTAGTTTGGGGATGAGAATTGAAAGCCCCTGCCCGATCGGGCTCCAGACTGATTTCTAACTACCTGGTTACTGCTGAGCCACACTGGCCTCTTCATTGTTCCTCTGCCTGGTACATCTGTCTCCACCTCTTCCCATGGCTGGCTCCTCGTTCTGTGCTCTGAGTGAGTCACTTGCCGGTGCAAATTTACTTCGGGGGGTCCACTCACCACCCAGTTTGGGCATTCAAGGTGTTCCAGAGCCTGGACTCAGCCTTGCTCCCAAGCCTCAGACCACCCACCCTTTTCTGTATCAGTGCCACACTGTTCCTTTCTTTAGTTGCCTCCTTTTCTATTGCCATCTGCCCTCTCCTGTTCCTGAAACAAGCATTTATTAGGCACCTGCAGTGTGCCAGCCTCGGCACATGGTGGTGAGCACAGGTGACGTAATCTACTCCGTGGTTTGGTGGAAAAGATGGCCGCTCTTTCTGGAATGGATCTGCTGAAGATTCTGCTGTGTACAGATCCTGTGTTTGTGTGTGCCCATTCTGGGGGAAATGAGAACACCCATCCTGGGTTTTTCGGTTTTGTTTTTGTAATCTGCTTAATGGTAATAACCATTCTGTCTTCCTGTCCTCTGCTGGGGCTGGGGTCTTCCGAGTTTGGTTTATCCATTCACTTGTTCCGCAAATATTGATTACCCACCACATTCTGGATACTGTTCTAGGCTCTGGGGATACTGCGGTGAAAGGGATAGACAAATCCTTGCCCCAGAAGAGCTGATATTTCAGCAGGGGAGACAGGTGGTAAACAAATATAATATGGTAGGTGAGGAAAAGCACTTTGGAGAAAAAGAAGGCAGAGTAAGGGAGATGGGGAGTGATCAGGGAAGGTGGTATCAGGAGGTATAAAGACAGGGAGAGGGTGGCTGTGAGGGTATCTGGAGAGTGCTCCCGGAAGTGAGAGCAGCCTGTGCACAGGCCAGACGTAGGTATGCCCCCAGCATGTCCAGTAAAGGCAAGGAGGTGGGAGTGGAGGGAGCCAGTGGTGGGAGATGGGGTCTTGGCAGCAACAGATGCAGATCTTTTTGGATGTATTTGAAGGTAGAGCCAACCAGATTTTTTTATTTTTTTAATGTTTTATTTATTACTTTGAGAGAGAGAGTGTGTGTGTGAGTGGGGCAGACAGAGGGAGAGACACAGAATCTGAAGCAGGCTCCAGGCTCTCAGCTGTCAGCACAGAACCCGACACGGGGCTTGAACTCACAAACCACAAGATCATGACCTGAGCCGAAGTGGGACGCCCAACCAACTGAGCCACCCAGGCGCCCCTAGTCAACCAGATTTGATGATGGAGGTTAAGAGAAAAGAGTCAAGAATGGCTGTGCAGAGAGTAAAACTACCGAATTGGGGGTATCTTGGTATCCAGCTGCTCAGTTAGGCTTTCTGTTCTCAACCTCACCCTTAAGTCCTGTTTTCCAGAGTGGGCCCTGGGACCCCCAATTCCTGGCCCCTACCAGGGTCCTGGGGTGGGGATAGATTTTCTTCGAGCTGACTTCTCTTCTTGTGACTTTGGGTTTCTGTTATGTCAGAGAGCACTTCTCTCTCAGCTTTCCCACTTCCAGAACTGTACTGATCTCTCTGGCCTGTGATGGTCTCTTTTCTTGGCCATTTTATCCTTGTCATTTGCCGCTATTTAAAAAATTACTGTCTTTTGAGTGGGATTTAAGGTGAGAGCAGAAACTCATTTCACCCCTTTTGCTTAAGTCTTGTGATTCTTGCCCTGACCACGGGAGGAAGATAGGCTGAGCTTCTTGGGGACCTGTTTCCTGAGGCCCTAAGAATGTGCTTGAGATCACAGCTGTTATGTGCTTAAGCCCAGATTTGAAGTGCAGTGCTAAACTCTGTGATATTGATGCCACTGGGCCAGACCTTCTGAAGCTGGGTTTCTATCTCAGGCTCAGATCTGTGCTTCTGTTCTTTGTACACATGGTTTCTAGCCCTTACTGTTATTTGTCCATGCAACAAAAGGAGCATCATCTGGATACCAGGATTGGGGATACAAAGATATGTCCCTGCCCAGAAACCACAGTCCGATCGCCCAGGGGACAGTCTCTCCTCAGTTTTATGGTATGAATGTGTCCCCTCCCCTCCCAGTTTCATACATTGAAATTCTAACCTCCAAAGGCGATAATATTAGTAGATGGGGCCTTTGGGAGGTGCTTAAGAAATGAGGGTGGAACTTTCACTTATGGGATTAACCCCCTTATAAAAGAGGCTCCAGAGAGATCACTAGCGCCTTCCACCATGTGAGGACACAGCAAGAAGGCAGCTGCTATGGGCCCCTCACCAGAAGGTTATCATACTGGTGCCTTGATCTTAGACTTGCAGCCTCCAGAACTGTGAGCAATAACTTTCTAATATTTATGAACTATGTCGGTGGTGGTATTTTGTTAGAGCAGCCTGAACGGACCAAGACACCCATCCAGGGTAGGAAAAGTGCCACTCAGGGAGGCTCAGAATCCTTACATTCTCTGCCAGACACAGCTCAGCAGGACCATTTCCCCCACACTTCATTTCTGTCCATGAAGCCTCTAAGACTTAGCTTCAGCCACCAAATTCAACTAAAGGTATCGTTAAGCTTCAGCCTAATTTAAAACATGTAACTAAACATCCGCTAAGTAAAAAGACTAGTGGAAGAGGCAAGGAGCAGCAAGATCCAGGACTTTTGTCTCAAGGCACTTGGAATCTGAAAGATGGTCCAGATTAAGCTAATTTTGCTTGTGTAATTACAGAACTAAGATGCCAATGAGGGGACCAAACCTCAGTCCAGGACCCAGAGAGGCTGTGTTGCGCTCTGGTGAGAATAGCAGTCAGAGAGGCCTTGACTTCATCTTGTACACTTCCCAGCTGTGTGGCCTTGGCCTGGTAGAGGAATTGAGGACTCCCAACCTGGGATTTCATTGTCAGGGATGGGACTGCAGCTCAGCCCGTGTAGGGAGAGCTACAGTTTGACAAGCATGAAAGAACTGGTCATGGGAGAACAGAACCACAGGGAGAGCAGAGACCTCGGGTGGGCTGGAGGTTCAGTCCCCGTGTGTGCCAAGGGTCAGCTGTCCTTACTGTCCGTTATCCCTTGTGGGAGACCCTGTGGAAGCACGGGAAGGGTGCCTTCCCTCTGCCTCCTAAGCTGTCCTCTCTGGAGGTGTTGCTCTGGTTTTAGCCCCAGTACTTTTCCCCAAGCCTCTTCCTTAAATACTCGAGCTCAGTGTAGGCCCAAACCTTTTTCCTTGCTTTTTCTTAGCAAGCCTGTGACTAAACTTTGCTAAATGTTGTAAAGAGAAAACAACTGAAATAATCAGAGAAAATGCCAGCAGCTCTCAGAGAGCCACATTTCTGCAGACCCAGCCTCTGCCCCCATAGTAGCTCACTCTCTCCAGGCCACTAAGGCCCTGTCCAAGGGCCCATTGGGCAGGACCTGAAGTCTCCTTAAATGCCAGGCACCTCCTATCCCCTTCCAGATGAAGTCCCATTATCCCATATTTCATGGATCAGAATGGGTATTCAGTACCAAGTTCAAAGTACCATTGAACTTGTCCTTGCCCTTCAGCAGGTGGGTACCCGGTAGCTTAGAGGAAAGTTCCTGTTTATTCACTCAGCAAACATTTTTGGGGGGCAGGAGTTGCATCGGTATTTATTGTACAAAACATTTATTCCTGCCCAAAGCACACAAAGCTCTCAGGACAGCATCCGAGTCATGCTAAGTACCCAGTTGGGCTGTCGTTTTCATTCCCGTGTGTGTTTGGGGTGGGGGGCAGTGCGGGTCTGTGCAAAGGATCTCCACCGCGTGGTGTTTAGAGCCGCCCAGAGCTGGGTGCAAATTCCAGGCCCGTGTGAGCTCAGGCACATCACTTCCCAGAGCCTTAGGCTCCCACTTACAATGGGGCTCCTGCCCCAGGGCAGTGATGGGATGGCGGCAGGGAGCTGACACACAGGACCCAGAGAGCAGCTAGACCTAGTCTGCCCTCCAGGGACTGCAGGGGAAACTGATGAGCATGCAGTGTGTGGAGTGCTGAAGACAAGGTGCTCCCACCCACACCAGGACTATTGGGTGGACACCTGCTGTGTGGTTGGCTGATGGCTAGGGATTTTTAGGAAGGCGAGGTAGTGTTGACAGCTGTAAGGTATAGGGGAGAGCTGGAGGGAGTCGGGTAGCTGAGGGGACTGCCTTGCCATTCCAGCTGGGTGATTCTGAATAACCGTTCTGGGCCTGGTTTTCTGTTGTATGAAAAGCCACGGGTCACGCCCATCCTGGTTCAATCAATGCTGATTCCCTTTTCTGTGCTTACGCAGCCTCCCTTGAGAAGCTCCTCACAGAGCATGCATTTGGCTCCCATCAGTCTGAAAGTTCAGGACCCTCTGGCAAGCCAGGCACGTAGGGCCAGGGGCTATGGCCTGACCAAGGCAGTGTTCACAAGAAGTGCTGGCTTCCTGATGCTGGTCCTTGCAGGGCCTCAGGACTACCCTCCCACTCAGCCTGTTATGTTTAGGTTGGGTGATTGTTCTAAAAAAAATAACACACTGCAGATTGTCACAGAAGTTGCTAACATCAGCACTTCGGGAATGGTCTCTCCTCCCCCTAGTCATTCCACTTGTTGGGAAGTTGCCCCAGGCGTCGTGGGCTGTGGGGAACTGCCACAGTGTTCCCTACCATCATGAGCCCTTCTTTCCTGGCCATGATTAGGAGCTAAGAGGCTAGAGAGAGTCTTGACCGTGGGCACTCAACGGTAGGTGACCAGGATATTTTCCCACAGGGAATCTTCTCGGACACACTTAAGTGGCTATATCAGCCAGTGGGCTGCTGGCCGGGCACCCACATCACTGCCCTCTTCTCTTGTCAAAGTTCTCAGTCCCCTTAGACTTTGTCTGCATTCTGAACACTGTAGGTAAACCCCTAGGGGGCTAGAAGCAAGTCCTTCCCTGTCCCTTCCACCCCTTCCCTACCCACAGGCATTCGAGCCCTAGTGAGATTAGGTGGGGTCGCCGTAGTGAATCACCTTCATTCCACTAGAGTTGTCTGGAGGATGACAGCTTGTGGCTCCCCGCCGGGCCTGGGGAGGAGGGGAGACCTGGCAGGCTGATGAGGCCTTCCTAGGTTGGTGGGACATAATGGGGACAGTCAGAGCACCATGGGAGTTCTGAGAAGGGACTGCTCCTTTCTTGATGGGAAGAAGAAAGGAGTTGTGGCACCACTGAATTATCAGCAAATCTGGGGACTAAAAGCAGCATGCATTTGGTTGCATCGGGCATTTCATCTCCTGCCTAGAGGGTGCATATGGCATCTTCTTCCTCACTCGTGACCTTGGTGGACTTTTTGTTTCAGTTGTAGGCACTCAGTAGAAGTGGCTGCTAGACTGTCACACAGACTCAGTGATGCAGCCCAGGGAGGGCATTTTGATGGACACTCTTCCCTTTCGGGTTTTGCACGGGAAGTCTTCAAACTTGGTTTGTGTGGCTTCTTTGGGTTTGGGGCTGTTTGGCTGCTCTTGAGTGAAACCTTTCTTCCTCTGTTCTCCAAACGCTAGGGAAGGATCGAATCATATTTGTGACCAAAGAAGACCATGAAACCCCAAGCAATGCAGAGCTGGTGGCTGATGACCCCAACGACCCATATGAGGAGCACGGTGGGTATGACACACAGATCCTTCCTGGAGGAAATGTTCAAAATTCCTTTCCCATTTTGTCCTGGCCAAGGCTGGGTGTTCACGGGCCCCTCTCAGCCAAGGACCGTCTCCAGGGACTGTGAGCCCACCTCCCTTGGAGGTGCGAGAGGCTGTGCTGAGTGCCGTGCAGCTCTCGTGCTGCTGCTCTTCCCTGGCTGTTAGGCCAGAGCCTGAGTTTCTGCTGAACTGAAGTCTTCTGCCTCTTTTTCTTTTGAGGTTTTACACCGACTAAAGCTGGCTGGATGTTTCCGGATGACGAAGTTTTAGGCAGGGGGTGCGGGGCGGAAATGGATTCCAGTGCTGCGGGCAGGTTACGGCGACGGATCCTCCTGCTCGGTCCAGCTGCAGCCTGAACGCTGCCACATCTGCAGACCATAAGCAAGCAGGCGTGTGAGAGTCCTAACACCTTGTTCTGTGAGGTGGTGAAGCTCTGCTCTCTCTTTGTACGTGCTCCAGGAAGCACCTTCCACGAGATGCTCACTCGAGATAGAGGGACAGCTTTCCGGCAGCAGGACCAGCTCGCCTAGTCAGAACTGCTGCACACAGTTTAGTGAATGGTCACTTGGTCATATGGGCCGAGGGTGCTACTCCAAAGGCTTTAGACTGCTGGGCTCACTGGAACTTCCGCAGCGTGCGTAAGGCTGACGTGTGGGTGTGCGGGATTTATAAACAGTCCGTATCGTCAACGGTCCTCAGCTTGCCAGTCTAAAGCCATTTCTGACACCTGTGATGCGAACTAACAAAGCTTCCAGTGCTGGCTGGTGAGAAATACGGTTGAAAAGAGCTTGCAGCAGCAGCCTGCGGAGTATGAGCTCCTGATGGGAATTTCTCAGATGCTAGCTAAAGTGTGTGCTCTTAGGTGGGACACCTGACGTGTTACCCTTACTGCCTCTGGGGGTTAGAGCAGAGTAGAGCTGAGGTGTCTAGCACCCTGCCAGGGACGCTGGGAGGTACAGATGTTCTCCGGTGTTCGCATTCTGAGAATGGCAGCCATGGGAGTAATCTTGAACCAGCACCCTTACAAAGAAAAATAAGCCACGTGTCAGTTCCAATAACTCTGCCTCTCTTTAGGTGCATATTAGTTAAGCACATTCTGCAGGGCCTACGGGACAAATCAGGCCTTGTTTTGCCTCGTGGTGTTTTTCAACACTGAATGTGTTTGTGCTGAGACTGTGTGTCCCCTCCAGTTCCTGCCAGGCCTCATCGCTCCTCTTGTTTTCTCTCCTACCCACTTCTGTCATTTATGATAGATCTGCGTGGACCGTGAAGGCATTTGCCTTTGCAGCCCCTTCCAGTGAATGATTGTACCAAGAAGCACATTCAGCAGCGAGCCCTGGGACCCAGCTTCTGAGCTCTCAATTGCAAAATGACTCAGCAGAGTAGGCAGGCCCCCAGTTTATGCCAGCTGCCTGTATCGAGGCACCCAGTTCCGTGACTGAGACAGCACTTGGAATGGCTAAGAGTGTCATGACCAAGATGGCAGAAGTCATTTTCATAGACTCAGGAAGACTGGAGGAGGGTCTTAAAGATCCCCTGGTCTGGAGGGGAAACTGGAGGAGGAGGTAGGGACTGGCCAGGGAAGTTAGTAGCCGGCCTTTGGTTGCATGTTTGGAACCTGCTGCATCTGGGCTTGATTTAACATGTTGACGTCTGTGTGTTTCTACATGTTGTCCTTGAAATGCAGATTGGCACCCTCAGTGCCCTTTGTGAGGAGCTACCTCAGTCTAGCATGCCTTCCCCTGAGAAAGAATCAAACGAAGACTCCTGCAGAGCTGGGCTCTTTTTTAAAAATGTTCTTATCATAACGTCTCGCTTGGAAACTTATTGTGCAGGTTTCCTAGTTTTGAGCCTTTGGAGGGAGCGTTTGTATATGGGCCCCCTCATTTTATCGCGCTTTGCAGATGCTGCATTTTTCACAAATTGAAGGTTTGTGGTGACCCTGCTTCAAGAAGCAAGTCTTTTGGCGCCATTTCTTCAACAGCGTTTGCTCACTTCGTGTCTCTGTGTCACATTTCGGTAATTTTTGCAACAGTTCAAACTTCTTCATTATTGTATTTGTTAGGGTGATTCTGTGATCACTGATCTTTGATGTTACTATTGTAATTTTTCTGGGGTGCCATGAACCATGTCCATGTGAGAAAGGGGATTTAATCGAGAAATGTTGTGTGTGTTCTGACTGTTCCACCAACTGGCTCTTCCTCATCTCTGTCTCTCTCTCTCCTTGGGTCTCCCCATTCCCGGACATGACAGTACTGAAAACAGGCCGGTTAATAATCCGACAGTGGCCTCTAGTTGTGCGGTCTCTCATGTCACATCAGAAATTAGAAATGATTGAGTTAGCGAGGAAGGCATCTCAAGAGCCACGATAGGCTAAAAACTAGGCCTCGTAAACCAAACAGCCAAGTTGTGAATGCAGAGGAGAAGCTCTTAAAGGAAATGAAAAGTGCTACTCCAGTAGCACTTACAAATGGTAAGCGAGCAACTGAAAATCAGTCTGTAGTTGCACCCCTCTCTGACACACGCGTGCAGCTGAGCAGTTTGGTTAGTATGATTAACATCCCTGGAGGTTTTTCCCTGTTACAAGACCGGAACCACACCATCTGGTGTGCCACTAGCTTTTTCCCTTGTACACCATGTCTTGGACATCTTCCTGCCTGTGCAGAAGGATCAGCCTCCTCTCACCGGGCCTCACACCGAGCTGAGCTTCTGTGGGCAGTGGCAGAGCCAGAGGGGCCGGAGGGAGCTAAGTGCCTGTTTTGGGGGAGGGGACTAATCTTACCCATTTGAATGGGAGGGGAGCAGAGATCGAAAGAAAGAGATCAATACCTCAGCTTCTTAAGGTGTCGGGGCTTTGAAAAAGCTTCTCGCTAAGCAACCCAACGATGGCTGCTTCTTTGGATTAAACGGTTTCCAGTTTGTAGCTCTCGGGGCACAGCCACAGGCATCGCACTGGGAAGCGGCCTAGAATATAGATCAGTGTCGTGCATGGACAAAGCTGCCATGGTGGCCTCTCTCCAGCTGAGCCAAGGAATGCTGCATTTGAACCCAATCCAAATCCAAAGATAAGGGCCTACGAGGCGACAGTTCCTAGCTGGACAGTGTCCAGCACCTCCTGAGTAGCTTTCAAAGACTGCACTTGGTTTTGCTTTTTCAGAAACCGTAGAGAGCCTGTCTCACATTTTCCTTGCCCATCTTCCTGTTGTAGGATTGATCCTGCCAAATGGAGACATTAACTGGAACTGCCCGTGCCTTGGGGGAATGGCCAGTGGCCCCTGTGGGGAACAGTTCAAGTCGGCCTTTTCCTGCTTCCACTATAGCACAGAGGATGTCAAGGGGTCAGACTGTGTAGACCAGTTCCGGGCCATGCAGGAATGCATGCAGAAATACCCTGACCTCTATCCTCAGGAGGACGAGGAGGAGGAGGAAGAGGAGAAGAAGCCAGCAGAACGTTTAGAAGAGACAGCTCCCACTGAGGCCACTGCAACCAAAGAAGAGGAGCGGTCAAGCTAATGAAGGCCATAAGGCACTGGGCTCCAGTCCTTCTCCTTCAGAGTGATATGAACCTTTTGTAAGATGCCTTTTGGTCATTCTCTGAGAACGTGTCTTTCCCTCTGTTGTTCTGTGCACTATAATGTACAAAATAACTTATTTTGATGATCGGGGGTCTTGGTCCTTTGACATATACACTGGAAAAAATGTATGTGTGTCTCCTATAAACCTATCGGCAAATGTAGCTGTCACTTTCGAATTCTCAGATTATCCTGAATTTTGCCTCTTTGAAATAATGTGCTGACTATGCTCAGCAACTAGAAATCATTATCTGGGAGTATCTTGTGAGTGAGCTGATTTATTCTGATTGATTATATGCTCTTGTAGATTTTATACCCCTGTGGGAAATGAAATAGAAACAAAACCATCTTCCTTTAAAAATGCTGGAGTGGGGCCATTCCCAGTACAAGGCCAGATGATCAGATACGTATTTCTCATGAACCGTCTTGACCTTGAGTATGTGAGGAGGTACTATAGTTCATTTCTGATGCATTTTGGTTTCCATTTTCACTTTGAGCTCCAGGTTTTCCGTGTTTAGAAATTGGAACTGTGGACACTCTGATTCACAGTCCCTTTCTAAGTGAAGAGAAAGGCTGGTTTTGCTGTTGTTGTTCTTCCACAAGCCCTGGTTTGGGGCCTCTGTTCACGCTGGCTCTGTGTCAGCCTGTTCAATGCAATGTTCTTGAGAGGTGGGGACCTAATTGTTACCAAAGTAGCAGCCAAGAGAAGAAACGGCGTGTATTTAGTCACTTAAAAGGAAAATATGACTTTTATCTGGTGTTGAATGTGTCCTTTGTTTTTACTAACTAAAAATGTTTTTGCTATAAGGAAATATAAATATGAAAAGTTCACTGAAATTTCCTCCTTGAAGATACTGGTAAGCCAGTTTGAGTCCATTAAAATTTTCGGTGTTGAATTCATAGCAAGCCGGTTGTTTATCAGTGAGCAGATCCTTCACACAGACACTGCAGTTAACTTGTGAGGTAGGGAAGGTTGTTCTCTTGTTGAAGGTAGGGAGCTGCAGCCCTCACAGGTTAAGTAACTCGTCCAAGACAACTGTAGCACAAATTTCAGGCCGTGATGTAGTAATGCCTTGTTTGGCCCAGGTGTATTACTCATCTATTGCCATGGAAAAAGTTACCTTAAAACTCAGCAGCTTGAAACACATTTAGTAACTCACAGTTTCTGTTGGTCAGGGGTCTGGGCACAGCTTACCTGGGGTCTGGGGCTCAGAGTCTGACGAGGCTGTGATCAAGGGGTCAGCCAGGGCTGTGACCATCTCAGGGCTTGACAGGCCTTCCAGGATCACTCAGGTGGTTTTGGGCGGAATTCAGTTCTTTGTGGGTTGTTGGGCTGAGGGCCTCAGTTCCTGGTCACGTGGGCCTCTGCTTAGGTCAGCTCATAACATGGCAGGTGGCTTCCATCAGAGCAAGCAAGATAGAAGGCGCAACTTATGATCACAGTGATTTGTGCCAGCTACCTACATACACAGTGTTTTCTGTCTGTGCTTTGTTAACTTTGTGATGCAGGCCTGTGCAGTGTATTAGCCAGCCTTCGAGCAGAACATTGTTCTGCCCCTACTGTTTTTGTTCTCAGTAAGTTCTGTGATGGTATTGACTTTAACAGAATAATAACATTTTAGTAGCCCAAACTACTAGAAAGTAGCTCTTACATAAATAAAAGGCTTCTCATTCACCTGGACGAACCAAAGAAAAGTCACATGCATTAGATAATTTTACACATAACTTTCAAGATCTGCTGTAGGCCCAGAATGTTAGTGTGATATAAATAGATAGACCTTTTCCTCTAATCAACCAAAGGGGGTAAATAAAGAGCACACAGTTCATCAAAATTGGGCATTAAGACAGAGTAGGGTTGTTTGGTGCTGGGCACAGCTTGTCAATAACCAGTGTTGTGGCTGGACCAGCCCTTGTGGGTCTTACTATGGTTGCAAGATGCCCTATGGCAGTAACCATCAGGAAACTTTGAAAAAAATAAATAAAAGTTTTGTTACAGCACCTGGAAATTACATGTACCACATAGCGAAGTTGAGGGGAAGCTGGAGGAAAAGACAGACAGTGAGTGAGCAGGCCTGGGGTTATGCTTTTATTGGGGTTGAGGAGGGCAGGGCCTAGGGTTTCATGGGCTCACGTTTTACTAGTGAATTTAAAACACAAAAGTTGGAATTTAAAGCTCGGGAAGAAAAAAAGCAAATGGCCAAAATGGTCAGTTATAGAAACCAACTAGGATCCCTAAAACTAAGGAGCCTGGGACAGAAGGGAGGACAACCTGGCTCTTTACGGTGTGGTGTGGCTGGCAATGTGTTTATTTGAGATCGCCATCTTTAAAGTGGCTCCCTAGGCAATGAAAACTCCAACCAGGCACTTAACCTTACAAAAAACAAACATTGTCAGGGCTTCCATTTCTAGGAGTTTCTATGGGCTATTAATTGAATCACTCTAATTTCATATATGTTTGAAATATCTCATAATAAAAAATGAAAAAGCATATGCTAAGCAAGAATGTTTAAGCACCTCTCGTTACCTCAAGTCATAGCCAAAGGATTGCTGTCTCACATAAATGGCCCTATAGAGATTTCTCTAAAGAAGATATGCACATTTGCATATGAAAGGTGTTAACAGCACTGGTCGTTAGGGAAATGCAAATCAAAACCACTATGAGGTATCACCTCACACCCATTAGGATGGCTATGATTTAAAGAGAAAAAGAAGTAGGCATATGGAAACATGGGAACCTTGGGGTTTCCTCAAAAAGTTAAACATAGAGGCACCTGGGTGGCTCAGTCCGTTGATCATGGACCTGACTTCAGTTCGGGTCATGATCTCGCGGTTGGTGAGTTCCAGGCCCTCGCAGGGCTCTGTGCTGACACCTCAGAGCCTGGAGCCTGCTTCGGATTCTGTGTCTCCCTCTCTCTGCCCTTTCTCTGCTCATGTGCTGTCTCTCAAAAACAAATGTTAAAAAAAATTTTTTTTTTTTTAAGTTAACTATAGAATGAGCATATTACTCTTAACTATGGGGAACACACTGATGGTTACCAGAAGGGAGATGGGTGGAGGCGGGGTGAAAAAGGGGAAGGGATTACGAATACACTTATCATGATGAGCACGGAGTAATGTATAAAACTGTTGAATCACTATATTATACACCTGAAACTGATATTACACTGTGTGTTAACTAAGAGGAATTTAAATTAAAACTTAAAAAAAAAATAAATACCTGCAGGTATGAAAAAAATGGAAAACTTAGAAATATAAAAGATCATCGAAAGGAAAAATTCTTCAAAAGCTGAGATCAAGTTTAAACTAGTTTCATCACCAGTAGCCGGTGATTTAATCAATCATGGCCACATAATGGAACCTTTGCAAAATCCCACAAATTACGGGGCTTGGAAAGCTTCTTTACCAGAATAGAGCACAGTTATATACAGAGATTTTTTAAGAACAACTATTAAATATTGAAAATAAATTGCACAATTCCAAAATAAGTCTAACATAGATCTAAATGAGAGTAAGAATAATTGAGAGAAATAACCAGAGACAGTTACTAAGAATTGCCCAGAAAAGCAGAAAGACTTTGTCCTCAGGTAGGTTTTGCACACTCGTAGAGAAGCTACTGATAAATCAAGGATAAAGAAAAAAAATCTTAAATATCTACAAGGGAAAGAAACAATTTTTAAAAAAATCAGTAAGTGAAAATGAAGCAAAAATGAACTATTGGGACTTCATCAAGAATTATCTACATATATATGCTGTGAAGGGAACTAAATATCTTAATGATATATTCATATATACATATATGGCAATAAGTTTAAAATGAAAAGCAAGGAAATAATGATAATAATCAAGATAGCAATCCATTTGGGAGACGTTTTTTGGTTTTTGTTGTTTGGTTGCAGGCATTTAGAGAAAGATACACAGGGGCTTCAAATATATAAATAGACTCCCATTTTTTTTTATAAGCTGAGAGGTGGTTTTAATAGGGCTAATTCTATTTAATATGATAATAATTATTCTTTAACATACTGATTCCCAAATTAAGAGGTAAAAATGGAAACAGAGATCCCTTGGAATTCATTTTGGAACATTTGTAAGGACATCACAAAATTGGTATTTCTCATGAGATACTATGGTCTAACAAAGTTTTATATAGTTAGTCTAAAAAGTTTTTCTTTCATATACAAGTAGTGGTTTTTCTGGTAATTTAACAGATTAGAAATACAGAAGAACTTTCCACTACTAATATTTTATAAGCCATGTATAAAGGAACCTTTTTAAAAATGCAGAACAGTTTATAAAATAGTATGGGAAATCCTCAGGGGGCTAAAATGAAGAGGGATCTGAAACTGAGAAGGTGGGATTCCTCTTGAGTCATTTACTGAACCTGGAAATGAGGTTCTCATTTCAACAGCTATGCAGAGCTGTTGGATCTCAACAGCTATGCAGAGACAAGAGACAATATCATTAATACATACAAGGTAGAAAGGAGGAAGAAGGACTCCTACAAAAAGCCTGTCTTCAGAAGGATTGATGTCTTTAGCAAATATTTGAGTTAGAATCCGATAAAGGAATTTAACAATGATATTACTCTGCCACTTTGTTGGCTTCTTTTTGGGAACAGAATCTTGCATTCACATTGGCTTGGGGTTCAAATTCATCCCGATGTGTAGAGTCCAGAAAAATCTAAACAATAGATGAATCTGAAAATTCCCCAGACTTCTGCATATATTGGAGGACGAAAATTTAAATGCCCTCTGGATAAGTACATCTCAACTAGGATATTCAGTTTCCCTCTGAATTAAAAGTTGCCAAATGTGAGGGCGCCTGGGTGGCTCAGTCGGTTAAGTGTCCGACTTTGGCTCAGGTTGTGATCTCACAGTCCGTGAGTTCGAGCCCTGCGTTGGGCTCTGTGCTGACAGCTCGGAGCCTGGAGCCTGTTTCAGATTCTGTGTCTCCCTCTCTCTCTGCCCCTCCCCCACTCATGCTTTGCTGTTTCACTCTCAAAAATGAATAAATGTTAAAAAAAGATTAAAAAGTTGCCAAATATGAAACTAAACTTAAAATTTAAAAATGCTAAGAATAGCCCTCAAGAACTAAAGTAGAATTATATTTGTGTGGATATCAGATATTGTTTATTAGGTAGAGTCAAACATTCTTTAAATGCTTAAGGACATACAAAAATTAATAAAATATGAACAAAATATGTAATTATAAACTACTATAAGGCAGATTAAAAAAACAAAACTCTTAGGAACAAAAAATAAATAAACTAAATATAATACACTGTCAATGGATGTGTGAAACAGCAGTTTAAACACAGCTGAAGAGAGAATTAGTGGGCTAGAATATTGGACTGAAGAGATTGTTCAGGGTGTAGTTCATAGAATGTGGAGATGGAAAATATGAAAAACCTTAGGGGATATAGGAAATAAAACAATAAGGCTTAATACACACTGAATTGGAACTTCACAAATCACGAGTAGGGAAAAGGACAAGTATTTGAAGCAATAAAGACATAGAATTTCCCAGATAGGATAATCACATACATGGATTGAGGCTTAATATGACACATACAGCAATAGCATATTAAGACACAATAGAATGTAGAAAAGGAATGTAGGTACGTTTTAGTGAAAATATAGAATATTTTAATACAAGAAATTAAGACTACCAAGAGTGGAGGGAATTTTCCTAAAAAGAAAAAGAAACAATCTTTCCTAAAAAGAATTTTCATGAAGACAACATAATTCTCAAAAAAGTGCCAAAATTATCTACCATGTGCTTTATAGCCATATATTTACATATATTAGGATTTCCATGCTATGACAGAAAATGTATAATTCCATATTTAATCATTTTTTTTCAGCGAGAAAATTCTGTGAAATATAAGCTTGTTCTAATGAGAGTGGAAACATTTTTTCTTAAGATATTTCTATTGCTGTTTTGTTAAACACTGACCCTTCCTCCCCCATATGGTATGCATAATCTTTGTTTGTTTCAGCACAGTGATTAACACCGAAGGACTGTGCCATAGCCATTGGCCGCGAGCATCTGGATACACACCAAGATTGGGTCATTTGTCCATGTCATGACCATGGAAAATGAAATGATGAAGTCCACACAGTATATGATCACAAAACAACTCACTAGCAGCAGAATCATCTGAGTAGCCCTTTTTTTCTGGAGAGCTTCTTGGAGAGAAACCCTTGCTGTGAAGACATTGTGACTGCTGCTTATGTCTGAATAAGAGAATGATCATGTATCGACTTGATGGGACCATAAGACCCATGAAGAAGGTCTCTCTGAATGCTATCAGCGTGAAAAACATCCCCTGTGGAGGCGGCTCATGGGCCAAAAGGACCAGCACTCAGTGAGGAACAGAAGACTAGCCTGGGTCTCACTGGGCATGTCTACAGCATGGAGGAACAGGTTGCTACATTGTTCAGGATCCATAAGAAGAGAAAGAAACACAGGATGGGATTTGGAGATTTAAGTGTGAATTTAGCGAAGCAGGAGCTGCTGGGGATGATGGTGATGGCCTGAAGCACACTCAAAAGGCAGGTGGCCCAAATGGGGAGTCCCCTCAGTACCTTGTAAAGGAAGACAATCACTTTACATTTGAAGTCACTCTGGATATCCCGTGTCCCCAAAATGTCTGTAGACACAAAGAACCCTATGGTGAGGAGTACCATTATATATATTATAGCTAAGTAAGTAATGGTCAGGTCAGTGAACTTGGGCTTGGGTCCCACAAGGAAAACTCAAATGTGGAGGAAAAGAAGTAAGGTGTTTCCTGAGACCCCTGTACCAGCTTGAGGATAAAAGGCATTTTTTTTATGGCAATATAACTAGAACGTTTGTTCATCGTCGTGTGAATGTT
This sequence comes from Lynx canadensis, assembly GCF_007474595.2. Taxonomy (NCBI): domain Eukaryota; kingdom Metazoa; phylum Chordata; class Mammalia; order Carnivora; family Felidae; genus Lynx; species Lynx canadensis. The sequence goes on from NC_044304.2 coordinate 55,454,083, forward strand.
AAAGCAAATAATATTATTTCTGGAAAGAAAAACAAGAGATTTTGCAACAGTAGTGCTTTCATTGACATTCTCTGACTCATCACATCACACATTTTCAATCTGTAGAATCATCATTTTAACCCAAATAATTCTACATAAATATGACTTGCTCTTAATCAGCATCGGAGTGTCACCTCAAACACTGATTCCTCCCATGCAATCCTTTCCGTGTACCTCCCTTTCGCCTCACGGTGGCACTAACATCACACCCTTCTCTGTGAGCCCCCAGTACCTAGCCTCTCCTTTACGGCACACATTATTACCCTATTTAATGGGGACCTTTCATTTACTTTCCTCTCTCTCCTGCAAATTCCCCAAGGGCAGAGATGCTCTCTTGTCTTTGGATCCACAGCATCTGGAACACTGATGCTTATATAAGTTGTTCACTAAAGCTTGTTGATGTAAATTTTGGACAAGAGAAAGTAAGAATCTTCCGAGTAAGCAATCCCAACAGGACCAGTCTCCCTGTTTATTTATAGAAACAGAGAATCATAAAGGATTTAGTCGGTTGTACCCTAGATCCACATGGCCTTTGTTTAAACCCAGATTCCACCCCTGACTAGCTGGGTGAACATTATCTGCTCACTTAACTTCTTTCATCTCAGTTAACATCATAAGTTAAAAGGGGGATAATACTAGTTCTTTCATCATAGCACTGTTGGAGGAATGTATAAGTCAATATATAAAAAGCATTTAAAATCTTAAAAAAAATGTTTTTAAATGTTTATTTATACTTTTGAGAGAGAGAGAGAGAGCATGAGCAGGGGAGGGGCAGAGAGAAAGGAAGACACAGAATCCAAAGCAGGCTCCAGGCTCTGAGCTGTTAGCACAGAGCTGGATGCAGGGCTCAAACTCACGAGCTGTGAGATCACGACCTGAGCTGAAGTTGGATGCTTAACCGACTGAGTCACCCAGGTGCCCCCATATGAAAAGCATTTAGAAAATGTGTGACATACATGAAGCACTATAGAACTGTTAACTATTGATTTATTATTTATCACTACCTAACTTTGGCTTGAAAGAGTTTATATATGTACATATAATGTATGTATGTGTGTATATGTACATTATATATAATATGTATGTTATACATATAGTCATATTTCCCCTCAGAATCTCCATGTGAATAGTAAGAATGGTAGAATAAATGATTCTAAAGATCTACCATAGCCATATAATTTTACCAATATAAATTTTTTTTAATGTTTATTAATTTTTGAAAGAGAGAGCATAAGCGGGTGAGCGGCAGAGAAAGAGGGGGACAGAGGATCCGAAGTGGGCTCCACGCTGACCGCAGAGAGCCCGATGCAGGTCTCGAACTCACAAACTGTGAGATCATGACCTGAGCCAAATTCGGACGCTCAACCGACTGACCAGGCGCCCCTATCGATACGCATTTCTAATGGAAGCCAGAGGCACTGGGAGTCCATGCCCTTGACATAATGCTCATGAAGTCAATGCCAAAACCATTGAGAGAAATACACAGAAACAACTGGCACAGTGAAGGGAGGCCGGATATCCCGTCTGTGGAATATGCAAGTGCCGTGTGCCTGGAAGAGGAACACTTAGGTCTTTAGGAAGCGTGATGCTCTTCTTTGACTGTCAAACTGTTCTATGGAATAGATCTTTATATTAAAAAAAGAGCAAGAAACACCTTTGGGATGAATAAAGGAAGCTGACCCTGATGAAAGGTGGAGCGAATAGTCTTCCTTGCTACTGGAATTTACTGCCCCAAGGCATTGCTATGTGTTCTGTGAAGAAGTAGCAAGATAGAAAATGGTGCTGCAGAGTGAGGAGATGGGAAAACAGGAGGAGCTGTGCCACAAACGCAGTGCTAAGTTTAGCTGGAAGCCGAAACATCAAGTCTGGAGGTGTCTTTGTAGCAAAGAACGAAGTGGGACTTTCATACAACCTGCCAATTCTTTTGTATCTCAGCAGATAGCAGAAGGGTCTCATAACAGGTGAATGAAGCAGTCAATTTCTAGGAAAACCAAGTATTTAAAATCTATATTCCAGGCATCGGTACAGGACCAGTCGAATTCAACCCATCACACTCTTCAGAACCACAGCTGGCACACACATCACCAGTGAGGGAGAGGATACTCCAACATGAAGTTTAAGAACAACTGGGAGTCTTCTCAGTTACTTGGCTGCTATTTGAATGACACAGGACGTTCTGATATTCTTTACCTAAGCTGTGTCTTACACTGTACTCGCTCATGCCCTGAGAGTCGCTTTTCTTCTCAAGAGTAGGAGCCTTCTTCGAGTCTTGAGTCTCGAGTCTTCGAGTCTCCTCCCATGTTTCCCAAGATTACATTGTTAGATATTTGGGACTCAGGAAGGGAAGAGCCTCCATTATCATTTTCTTCTCCTTCGAAATCAATTACTGGAGAATATGCTTGACTTAATTTACATATACACCCCAAATTTGAAATCTGTGATAATTCAATGACTGGATTAAAATTCTGCTTGGCAAATATTTGAGGAAGAAAGTTCTCAATGAGATCATCATTTGAAATTTGGGAGGAAGGGGAAGTGAAAACTTCTTTGGAAGATAAAATATTAATTATTATTATCATTATTATTATTTTTTTCAACGTTTATTTATTTTTGGGACAGAGAGACAGAGCATGAACGGGGGAGGGGCAGAGAGAGAGGGAGACACAGAATCGGAAACAGGCTCCAGGCTCTGAGCCATCAGCCCAGAGCCCGACGCGGGGCTCGAACTCACGGACCGCGAGATCGTGACCTGGCTGAAGTCGGACGCTTAACCGACTGCGCCACCCAGGCGCCCCTCATTATTATTATTATTATTATTATTATTATTATTATTATTAAGAGAGAGGGTACATGCAGACATTAGCAAGGGAGAGAGAGAATCTTCTTAAAAAAATTTTTTTTAATGTTTATTTATTTTTGAGAGAGATGAGAGAGAGAGAGAGAGAGAGAGAGAGAGAGACTCTGAAGCAGGCTCCCGGCTCTGAGCTGTCAGCACAGAGGCCGACACGGGGCTGGAACTCACGAACTGTGAGATCATGACCTGAGCCAAAGTCAGAGCACATCTGAGCTCATTATCTCATCTGTAAGACACATATCATCACATTAGTACTTCCTAGAGGTACTATGTGGGTAAATGCACCAAAAATGAGAGAGCATCTGGAACATAATGATCTCTATAGATGTCAGCTATTATTTTTATTATGCCGTCCTTCATACATTTGACTTGAGAGTATTGAGTTATTTTAATACTTTTTTTTTAGCTCTCTCCTTGCTTAAAAGAGCAAAAGGAAATGAGTACCAAAATAATAACTATCAATAATCTCTATTCATAGGACACTGATGGAATATATAGTCTTTTCTCTGAATCCACCAAAACAACTATACATCTTCTGTATTGTAGAAATGAATGCCAAGAAAACCTTGTCCAAGTGAGCGGAGTCCAGGTATCAATTATTGGCAGGGCCACATTTCCAATTTCTTCTCTCTCCTTTCATTAAGACTGTGGAATCAGAGTGGTAACACTTGAAAACAAAAATAAATAGATTGTGTTAATTCCTTTCTAAAGATTTACGTAGAGGTTGGTTCTCCACTCCCATCCTGATAGGATGTAGGAGCTCAAGTTTTCACTTGAAAACTTCCTCAAGTAAGCAAGGACATTTCTCCAGAGTTAAGGAGCCCAATTATAAAACTTATACTAGGTAATTTGGTGATTACCTACACGTGGAGATTTTTATTGTGCAATGCAGACATTTTCTTTAATTCAGCTCTTTATAAGGCTAAATATAATGTGAGATACATAATATTGTAAAATAGGTCCAGACACATACTCTCGGATTTGTTATCTGAAAATCAAGAGTGTAAGGCTAAATTGTTTTCACAGCTACTCAGGGTAGTTGTCCTATATAAGTTACTAAGGCATAACTAAAATGGTTATGAGTCATGAACATGGGATGTAAAACTTCAGAGCCTGGGTGGGTATATGGTCTAAAACCTTTGGAAAACTATGGAATTCCATAGTAAGAAATAGAAAAACTTAACCTTTTCCCTAAATATTGAACTAGTAAAGTGATACAATTTTCTCTGTTCATAAATTCAGCAAATTAAAGTTTGCTTCTATTATATGTCAAGAAGAAAAAACAAAAATATTAATCTATTTGTGCAGCTGTCTCTGAGTTTTATTGGTCACACACTATCATTAAGCACATGACCCTAAATGGTCTCCTCTGTTTTTCATGTACTTATGAGTGACATACACATATTTCCTGTACATCTATTTCATGGAAGTATGTAAAAACAAATTTTTTAAAGTATATAACAAATACACTGATCATGTTTTAAATAATAACACTAAATAAATATATAACGTTTAAAATATATATTTAAAAGAATGAAATAGGGGCGCCTGGGTGGCGCAGTCGGTTAAGCGTCCGACTTCAGCCAGGTCACGATCTCGTGGTCCGTGAGTTCGAGCCCCGCGTCGGGCTCTGGGCTGATGGCTCAGAGCCTGGAGCCTGTTTCCGATTCTGTGTCTCCCTCTCTCTCTGCCCCTCCCCCGTTCATGCTCTGTCTCTCTCTGTCCCAAAAATAAATAAACGTTGAAAAAAAAAAAATTAAAAAAAAAAAGAATGAAATAAGGGGCACCTGGGTGGCTCAGTTGGTTAAGTGTCTACCTGTTGATTTCGGCTCAGGTCATGATCTCACAGTTCATGAGTTCAGGCCCCACGTTGCAGACAGGGTGGAGCCTGCTTTGGATCCTCTCTCTTTGCCCCTCCCCTCCCCTGCTTGTTCTCTCTCTCTCTCTCTTTCTCTCTCAAAATAAAGAAATAAAACTTAAAAAAAAAAATAAACTAAAACATTCTAAACTTGTCTTTTCTCATGTATTTCTGTGAAACACAGGCTTTGCTTTAATTCGGTTTTTAAAAATTGAGCCTTACAATTTGTAAAGCTGGCCAAGTAGCATGTCCTAATGGTTTATAAATTGAGGATATAGGACTATATTACTTTTTCAGCATTATTTAGGGGGCAACAATAGCCAAATTATGGAAAGAACCCAAATGTCCATTGACTGATGAATGGATAAAGAAGATGTGACATAATTATACAGTGGAATATTACTCAGCCATCAGAAAGAATGAAATCTTGCCAATTGCAACAACATTGTTGGAGCTAGGGAGTATTATGCTAAGTGAAATTCTGTCAGAGAAAGACAAATACCATATGATTTCATTCACATGTGGAATTTAAGAAAGGACACACATGAACGTAGGGGGAAAAAAAGAGAGGCAGACCATAAAACAGACTCTTAACTGTAGAGAACACACTGAAGGTTGCTGGAAGGGAGGGGGGTGGACAGATTGGTTAAATGGGTGATGGGGATTAAGGAGGGCAGTTGTGATGAGCACTGGGTGTTGTATGTCATGAATCACTAAATTCTATATCTGAAACTAATATTACACTGTATTTAACTAACTGAAATTTAAATTAAAAAAAAACAAGAAAAATCAATAAATGTTTAAGGAAAGGCAGGAGTGTGCGTGCATATGCCATGAATTTACCTCGACATTTAGGATATCATGGTATATGTGGGTCATTACCTAAAACCACTGGTAAATATTGTTTCTTTTTTTTTTTAATTTTTTTAAAAACCCACTGGTAAATATTGTTTCTTTTTTTTTTTAATTTTTTAATGTTTATTTTTGAGAGAGAGACACAAAGCATAAGTGGGAGGGGGGCACAGAGAGAGACACACACAGGATCTGAAGCTCGCTCCAGGCTCTGAGCTGTCGGCACAGAGCCCAAAGTGGAGCTTGAACTCACAAACCATGAGATCATGACCCGAGCCAAAGTCAGACACTTAACTGACTGAGCCACCCAGGTGCCCTAATATTCTTTTTCCCAGGAGAAGAAAAGTGGATCTCTTTTCTCCAGAGTATTGATCAGGAAAAGTGATACAATTGAATACATTCACAAACGCCCACTTACATTAGCTCATACGAAGTGCCAGAAAACAAGAAATAAAATTCTAATCATCCAAGTGTATCCAAACTTCTTGGATCATACACAACTGTATTAGTGAAACACACACTCCAAATATCTATGTTCTTTATTTGTATGTTGATTATAATTATAAAGAAAAGTATATACTTACTTCTGTGCTTTATTAGAAAATATTCTGGAGAATATGAACATTTCATAAAAACAAGCTAAAAGAAATTCTCTTTGTGCGTCCTCTTACAACTATCCTTGATCACGCTCACCACCTGACTCGCACATCACTGTTTAGGTGAGCAGGGAGCAGAATATCAATTGAGCGATCAGCAGGCTGATCTAGGAGACCCTCCTCAAATAAGGCTCTTAGGAGTGGGTGATGCCCAGATAGTGCCTGCCTTGCCTAACGTATCAAGGACAAAAATCTCATTTTACAAATTGGAGAAAAACAGATGTCCTCAAGGTGACTTGAGGTTCTGATCAAAATGACATAAATCACAGGAAAAATAATATGAAAGAAAAATCTGAAACAGATCATACTCTAAGAGCCACACTGTGAAAGAGGAAAAGAAGGGCTAAGTGAGCAAATCAAAAGAGAGAAGGAAGCAAAACAAAATAAAATACAGTGGGAGTAAGAAATGTCAAGGCGAAAAACGAACATTCATATGGGAAAATTACCACCAAGAGCCATTAGAACTGATAATGAAGGCTGAGGTTTCTTCAGGAGAAAGGGAACACAACCCTTTAAAAACTTGATCAGGGAAGCAGTCACTTTAGACACTGTGTCATTCTGCAATTACCTGAATCACGAATAATCATGTGACACAGTGTCCTTCCAATCGGCTGCAAAGTAGTGAAGAATGCTAAGCTCACTGCACTGGAGTCGGTGGTCAGAGAAGTGGAGAATGTGGTGAAGGAGGAAACTCTTCGCCAGACCCCAGTGCAAATTTGGGCAGTATGACCTTGTGAGTGGGACAGATTACAGGGGGGAAGGAAGAACGGGAGAGCACATCTGCTTTCACTGTACAACATGAGCATAAAAATGCAGACATTTCTTAGGATGGAGATAATGTCTAAATAATATGATTTATCTTCAGCACTTACTTACATACAGCAAAGAGCATATCATCATATGGGTCAATTTCACCTTCATTGTCATCATTATAATCCTCTTCCAGAAATTGAAGTCAAAATGAACAAAAACGATCTGGGACGCTAGACTAACAATATACTACCCATGTGGATTTACTGGACACAATGCTCTACTCTGTGGCACAGGGACCAGGGAGGGAACTGTGGGCAACAGCTGGCACAGTCAGGGAAGGCAAAACCACCACCACCCGGATGTCAGTGTACAAAGCATTGGTGAAATACACCAACTGTAAGGGAATGAAAACAGGAAACCTGAGGAACATTTGAATACATGAATAGCAGCAATTTCCAAAAAAAACATGGGTGAGAATTACTCACTGCTTTCGTAAATTTCAAGGATTGTGAGGTTCAGCTCAGGGTGGTCTCTTACACATGGGTATTTATAGTATCAATATTTTTACATCTATTTTGAGAAAAATCAAGAGAAGAGTAATTATTATTCCAAAGTAAAGAAACAGGAAAACCCCAGAGGTGCTTTATCATGAATACGAAGCGAAGCAGTCATTACTGGGAAACCCAAACAGTCCTACTTGAGAATTGGTTTCCACGATCCGCTCATTAATGACATAAGAGTAGTCTTTCTTGCTGAACAGTTTTCCCTTTAATTTAACATCATCTTCTTTTGGATTTTAGTTAATAAAAAAGGGGATTAGTTCTCATTTATCTCATAATAAACTCATGATAAGATACAGTTTGGAGAAAGAATCTAAAACCCAAGCATAGAGATCAGGGCAGATGAAAATATTCTGTTCCAAATTTTCCTCTTAATGAAATGGGTTCTGGCACATGCTCAACGAAAAGTAAGGGGGTATTTTTAAAATGAATAATACACGGAGAAGAGATAAATAGACAAAACAGTCTTTCTCCTCACCAAATATTGTAAGATTATATGCTTAGGTCTTCTGCACATAGGCAGGGGATGTTTCTATCATCATCACTGTGTTTTCTTTATTTTTTGTCTAATTGCAGCCTCATTTTCACTGTCCTCTGATGTGAAGTCTCCTAACTGCTAGAGCACATGGTTAAGTACTGTCAACATTAATTTGAAATTTGTGAAATTAAAACTGGGACAAGAAAGATCTTCATGAGAAAATACTGGTAAATATTTTGTAGGAATGTAAGGTCAAACTCTCTTGATAAAATGATGTTTTAAACAAAGAACCTCATTTTCTTCTGAAGACTTACATTATGTTTTAATAATCCAAATTAGAGGGCACTTATTAAAGAACAGTTGATTGATTTATGAAGATGAGAGAAGCAAAACTGTATTTTTAATGAAAACTCAGAGCTAAAATGTATCCCTTTATGAGGAATACAAATATGCATTACTAATGTTCTGCTCTAAAATGAGAAAATGGGGCACCTGGGTGGCTCAGTCAGTTGAGTGTCTGACTTCAGCTCAGGTCATGATCTCTCAGTTCATGAGCTCGAGCCCTGCTTTGGGTGAGCCCTGCTTCTCTCTCTCTCTGCCCTTGTTCACTTGTGTGCACGTACGCTCTCTCTCTCAATTAAAAATGAATAAAATAAAATAAAATGACAAAATGTAATATCTTCCTTGAGAACTGAAATGGCAAGGAAATAAAAGTAACTCTATTCAGGGGCGCCTGGGTGGCGCAATCGGTTAAGCGTCCGACTTCAGCCAGGTCACGATCTCGCGGTCCGTGAGTTCGAGCCCCGCGTCGGGCTCTGGGCTGATGGCTCGGAGCCTGGAGCCTGTTTCCGATTCTGTGTCTCCCTCTCTCTCTGCCCCTCCCCCATTCATGCTCTGTCTCTCTCCGTCCCAAAAATAAATAAACGTTGAAAAAAAAAATTTTTAAAGTAACTCTATTCAGAAAAATATACGCATAACTGAAATTAATTCAGTATTTCAAATGGAAAGGTTGACTATTTTTAGGAGTCACTAAATTAAAGGACTAAATATACTTACAAGAACATGTCCCTATTCTATTATACAGAACATAATCTTCTAAGCTGTGGGAGATGATTAGAGCTGGATGGCTAATTAGAGGCTACCAAAAATCTTACTGTAGAGACCCAATTTGCCTCTTTCCCCAGCCTGCCTGGGATCCTGCCCATGTACTGATTCCAAATCTGTGGAATAAAGAGGCACTTATCCGGATGGACGTGTGGGATGATCTTTGTATGTGAGAAGAACCTGCATGGTCAAAAGGAAAGAATATCCTTACTTCATCTCTCTGTAGGCCCATAATTTTAGTGTCTGTATAAAGGTGAAAAGATCTGGCTGGGGAGGACAGAACCGTGGAGTCCCTAGTAGAACATTTTACCTGTCTCTTAATCATACTTTATTCTCTCCTGGAAAATAATCTGGGAAGATCTGTGCTCAAAACTTTTCTATAAAGTTCCTTGCCATATCTGTGTGGAAAGATCAGAAGAGTCACAATCATAGTAGAAAATACCAGTTCTTTCATTTTGATCCTAAAATCAAATTAGTACAATCCCATTTCATTCCTTGTAATGCCACTCACTGGGGTGAGGGATTCCTGCCACCTGCTAGGAGTTCACAGTGGCTCTGAGTGTCCTCTTCCTGCAGGGTGTGATGGGCATCCTCACGCCTAGATCAGTTCTGAGATGGAGCATGTAGCTTCTGAGTATTAGTGGTCATGTACTTCATGATTTCCAAAACCATAGTTTCAGTTTTCAAGCTATGAGTCAATTTAATAAATTAATTTTTAAAAGAAAATACAAAAGAGAAAAATAGAGGCAGGGCTGGAGGCTTAGAATTGAGGTAATCACGGGTATACTGAACGTAATTAAAGCTGAAGCATAGCCCATCTCAATTAAACTGTCTGAGGAATCTGAATAATCCAACCTTCATTCTAACTAATGGAAGTAGGAAAAATCTTGTGCTTTCTCTGAAATAAACAAGATAATATAATGCTTCAGTATCAAATGCAGTTTACACAAAATTATATAAAAAATTATACGACTTGTGACTAAATGGGACCTTGTGACTTATAATTGAAAGAAAATATAATCACTAGAAGCAGACCCATGGATGTTTTGGTATTGGAATTAGGAGATATACTTTAAAATAAATATTATCAATATTTTAAGGGTTAAAACAGATATAATGGATGAAAAGACAAATTGTTACTAGAGAGAAATGGAAACCTAAAAGGAACTAAATAGAAATACAAGAACTAAAATATGTAATACCTACAATCTAAAATTTCAGATGCACAAGTCTGATGGAGGATTGGATACTACAGAAAAAAAGCTTCAAGGAACTTCAAAACAAATTAACAGACATCCAAATTCATGCAAAGAGGGGAAAAAAGTTTTAAAAAATGAAACAAGCATAAGTAAGGAAAGAAGTATTCTAAAATATGTGTCATTAAAGTCTCAGAATAAGAGGGGGAAAATATTAGAAGAAAACAATGGCCAAAGTTTTCCCAAACTTGATAAAACATGTAGACCAAGAATCTGAACAAACTCTAAGAAAAACACAAAGAAAATGAGACCTCAGGGGTGCCTGGGTGGCTCAGTCGGTTAAGCGTCTGACTTTAGCTCAAGTCATGATCTCACACTCCGTGGGTTTGAGCCCTGCCTCAGGCTCTGTGCTGACAGCATGGTGCCTGCTTTGGATCCTCTGTCTCCCCATCTCTCTGTCCCTCACCCACTCGTGCTCTGTCTCTCAAAAATGAATAAATGTTAAAAAAATTAACAAACAAACAAGCAAACAAACAAATAAAAAGAAATGAAAATGAGACCTCAGCACATTACAGTGAAACTGCTTAAAAACAAAGAAAAAATCTTAAAAGCGGCCAGAAAGTAGACACATTATAATAGACAAAAAATTGTAAGAATGAAAGACAATTTACTATCAGAAATAATGCAACCAGAAGACAATAACCAATATCTGAAAAGCTAAAGAAATTTTTTCTACAGATTTCTATGCCCACTGAAAATAATGGTTAATGATGATAACATTAGTGATATTTTTCCACCTATAGTAAAACTGAGAGCATTAATCACCAGTAGAAATAAATAAAATATATAATAAAAGATTCTTCACAGAATAAGTGATTGAAATATGGATCTACAGGAAGAAATGAATAATAAAAAATGGTAGATATGTGAAAAAAACCAAAATTATGTTTTTTCTCCTTTCTTAATTTCTTAAGTAACTAAAGAAAAAATAATAATACAGTAATACATTGTGGGATTTATAACATTTGTACAACTAAAATATAGGACAAAGGACATAAATGGGATAAAAGGAAGTGTAATGCAAAAGTTTTACATTTTATATATATACATATACACATACACTTACATTAAATATTAACTTAGAATATGGGATAGGTTAAGGATACATATTATAATCCCTAGAGTGGTAGTTTCTGAACTTTTTGGTCATAAGAACTCTTTCCACACTTACAACTTATTAATGATACCAAAGAGCTTTTGTTTGCATAGGTTATGTTAAAAACTTAATTTTTTAGAAATTAGACTGAGTGATTCTAAAAATATTTTATATTAATTCACTAAACAATAAAAGATTTTAGAAAACATTATGTTAATTAGAAGGTATTTTAATAAAGATAGATATATTTTTCTAAACAGAAACAAATCTACTGAGAAGATGGCCTTATTTTACATATTTACCAATCTCCTTAATGTCTGACTTAAGAGAAAAGAGCTGGATTCCTTTGTGTATTACTCTCTGCAATCTTTTACGGAATAGTATCATGGCTAAAGTATAAGGAGAAAATTTGTTATATAGATATGTCATGGGAAATGGAGGAGTATTTTTATGGCCTTTTCCGTGTACATTGTTTTTGAAACTGCATCAAAACTCACAGTGGTAGTTTGGCTCAGGTCATGATCTCACCGCTCTGGTGATGGATTCCCGGGTCGGGTTCTGTGCTGACACCTCAGAGCCTGGAGCTTGTTTCGGATTCTATGTCTCCCTCTCTGCTGCTCCCTCGCTCTCTCTCTCTCTCCCTCTCAAAAATAAACATTAAAAAAACTAAAAAAAAACAAACAAATAACTGGCTGCTACATGGGAAAGAGACACCTTACAAATAGCAAGCATGATGTCTGAGATGTTATTCCGTTTGCAGATAAAATGGGGTATTTCATAATGATAAAAGGGTTAAAACAATTCAAGAAGACACAGTAATACTATGTGTACAACTATTTACAGAACTCTAAAATACATAAAGAAATAATGACAACACAAAAGGAAGATGTTGACAAATCCACAATTACAGATTTTTTAACTTTCCAGTTATTCATAGAATTATTTAAGACCAAAAAAATTAGTAAGAAAAGCAAAGTTTTGAATGACACATTAGTCACCTTGACTTGACTGATTTTTATAAAATACTCCAAGAAGACATAATGATCCTTAATGTATGTGTGGCTAACAACAGGGCATCAATGTATATGATCCATAATTGGTAGAACTGAGAAGAGAAACAGATGAATCCATTATTATAACCGGAGACTTTGATGCCCTTCAATCAGAAATGGGCAAATCCAGCAAGCAGAAAATAAGAAAGGACACAGTTAAACTCAGCAACATCAACAATCAACTACACATAATTGATGTCTATAGACTACTTTATTCAACAAGGGCAGAGTATACATTCTCTCAAGTTCACATGGAACATTCACAAAGACAGAGCACATCCTGGCCCATTAAACACATCGTAATCAATTTTAACAAGAGATGTCATACAATACATGCTCCAGAGCTCTGATGTAATTAAACTAGAAGCCAATAGCAGAAAGATAGTGGGAAACTCCCAATTATTTGGAGATTAAACAACTACTTGTAAATAACACATAGTTCAAAATAGAAATCTCAAAAAGTTAAATAGGACTAAACAAAAATGAAAATACAACTCATCAAAATTTGTGGTATGCAGTGAAATAAGTGCCAACAGGGGAATTCAAAACACTGAAGGCATATATTGGAAAAGAAGAAAGATGTAAAAACCAATAATCTAAGGTTCCATCTTAAGGAATTTGAAAATAATGAGCCAATTAAACTCAAAGCAAGCAGAAGTACAGAAATAATAAGTTAGAGCATAAATCAAATGAAATTGAAATAGAAAAATCAATACAGAAAATCAATGTAACCAAAATCTGGTTCTTTGAAATGATCGATAAAATTGATAAATCTCTTACCATAAATGAAAGAGAAGTCATCGCTACTGATCTAGGTATATAAAAGAATATTATGAACAACTCTAAACTTGTAAATTTGATAACCGAAATGAAATGGACTAATTCCTTCAAAGACAGGAACCACCAAAACCCACACGAAGAGAAACATAATCTGAATGGGTCCCCATCTATTAAATAAATTGAATCAATAACTAAAATGCTCCACAAAGAAGAAAGCGACAGGTCTGGATCATTTCACTGGTGAATTTTACCAAACACTTAAGGAAGAAATTATACCAGTATATACCAATTCTTCACAATATCTTCCAGAAAATAAAAGCAGAGGGAAGGGTTTCTAACTCATTCTATGAGACAGAATTACCCTAATACCAAAGCCAGATAAAGATATTATAAGAAAGGAAGCTACAGAACAATACGTCTTATAAATATAGATGCGAAAATCTTCAAGAAAAGATGAGCAAATCAAATCCAACAATGTGTAAAACGATTTATACACCATGACCAAATGGGATTCATTCCAGGTGTGCAAAGTTGCTTCACATTTGAAAATCAAGAAACAGGGGGGATGGGCTAAATGGGTGACAGGCACTAAGGATGGCACTTGTTGGGATGAGCGCTGGGTGTCACACGTAAGTGATGAGTCACTAAATTCTACTCCTGAAACCATTAATACACTATATGTTAACTAACTTGGATTTAAATAAAATGTTTAAAAGAAAAGAAAATCAATAAACACAAACCATCATATCAACAGGCCAGAGGAAAACAACATGTAATTGTATCAATGGATGCAGGAAAAGCATTTGACAAATTCCAACACCCATTCATGATAAAAGCTCTCAACAAAGTAGCAATAGAGGGATACTTCTTCCTTCTGATAAACAGCAGCTACAAAACACATACAGTTACCATCATAGTAATGGTGAGAAATTAGATGTCTTCCCTGTACAATCAGGAATAAGGTAAAATGTTCCTTTCACAACTTCTATTCAGCATCATGCTAGAAATCCTAACTAATGCAATAACACGAAATAACAAATACATGGAAAGGCAATAAAAGGTATACAGATTGGGAAGGAAGAAACTAAATTGTCTTTGCAGATGACAGAATTGTTTGAGTAGAATGTGCCACAGAATCAACAAAAAAACCTCCCATAACTAACAACTGATTCAAGCATGATTGCAGAATACAGGGTTAACAGACAAAAGTCAATGGTTTCCCTATATATCACCAATGAACAATGAAATTTGAAATTAAAGCCACATTACCTTGGCACACAAGAAAGAAATACTTAAGTATAAATCTAGAAAATATATGTACAGGATCTATTTGAGAAATTCTACAATACACTGATAAAAATAAATCAGAGAAGATCTCAATAAATGAAGAGTCCAGGTGGATGGATACGAAGACTCGATATCGCCAAGATGCCAATTGTTCCCAACTTGATGTTTCCATTCAAAATAAACCCAGTCAAGGGGCGCCTGGGTGGCGCAGTCGGTTAAGCGTCCGACTTCAGCCAGGTCACGATCTCGCGGTCCGTGAGTTCGAGCCCCGCGTCGGGCTCTGGGCTGATGGCTCAGAGCCTGGAGCTTGTTTCCGATTCTGTGTCTCCCTCTCTCTCTGCCCCTCCCCCGTTCATGCTCTGTCTCTCTCTGTCCCAGAAATAAATAAACGTTGAAAAAAAAAATAAAATAAAAAAAAAAATAAACCCAGTCAAAATCCCAGCTACGTACTTAGTGGATATTGACAAATTGATTCTAAAGCCTATATGGAAATTTTTAAAAGATCCAGAATAAACATAAAAATACTGCAGAGGAACTAAGGCTGACACTATCCAATTTCAAGTCTTACTATAAATCTAAATAATCATGATGGCATGGTGAAAGAATTGACAAATAGTTTCATGGGAAAGAATTGGGAGCCCAGAACGAGACCAACAAAAATACAGCCGACTGATTTTTTTGACAAAGGAACAAGGCAATCCAATGAAGAAAGAACAGTGTTTTCAAAATTTGATACAGGAACAAGTGGACATTCATATGCCAACAATTAATTTAGACACAGACCTTACACCTTCACAAAAGTTAACTGAAAATGGATCACAGACCTAAATATATAAGTAAAAAATACAGAGCTTTGGGAATACAACACAGGGGAAAATGTGATGACCTTGGGTTTGGTGATGAGGTTTCAGATTCAACACCAAAAGTGTAATCCATAAAAGAAAAAAAAATTAAGTTAGACTTTACCAAACTTAAACACTTGTGATCTCTGAATGATACTGTTAAGTGAATGAAAAATAAGCCACACCATTTTCAAATAACATAAAAAGGGACTTGGGACCGAAATGTACGAGAATCCTTAATACTCAACAAGAAGATAACACAGGACTGTATATAGTTGACTTCACAGGATTATATATATTTGCATACTTTAAAAGCTGCTGTCTGAGAGTCTGGCTCCCAGTCAGCCTTAAACTAGGTGCTAAATGAGATTCCTCCCCCTGGGACACTCAACATCACTCATCATCAGAGAAATGCCAATCAAAACCACAAGAAAATATCCCCTTGCACCTGTTAGAATGGCTATCATCAAGAAGATGAGAAGTAAGCGTTGTCAGGATGTGTAGGAAAGGGAACATTTGTACACTCTTAGTGGGGATGTAAATTGATTCAGCCACTATGAAAATCAATAAACTTCCTTTAAAGTGTTCTTTATTTTTTTTTTAGTAATCTCTGCACCCAACATGGGGCTTGAACTCAAGACCCTGAGATCAAGAGTTGTGTGCTCTTCTGACTGAGCCAGCCAGGTGCCCCAATAAACTTGTTTTAAAAAACTAATTTAGAGACTAGCTGGAAAAATTTTATTGTGACAGATTTGACAACTTTAAAACAAATGGACAAATGTTTTTAAAGACACAAATTACCACAGGTCACTCGAGAAGAAATGTATAAGTTGACTAGCCCATGGCTATCAAAGGAATTGAATTAACAATGAAAACATTCCCACGAAGGAAAATTCCTCTAAGATGCAGTTAGTGGTTAACCATACCAAATATTTAAGGAAGAAATAATGCAAATGTAATAAAATATCTTCCAGAAAATAGAAGAGTAGGGCACATTCTCAACTTGTTTTATTTAAGGCAAGCATTACCTTGATACAAAACCAAGAACATTCCCAACAAACAAACAAACAAACAAAAAAACAGAAACAAAATTCCTCATGACTATAGGCAAAAAAATTGTAAAAATAATTTAGAACACAGAATCCAGCAATACATATAAAAAATCATAACCTTTGAAAGTGCCATTAAAGAAAGATGACACACTTAGGAATTATTTTAACAAAACCTGGAAAATCTATACACTGAAATCTATAAAACTTGTTTAGAGATATTTTTAAGGACCAAAATAAATGGTGAGATACACCATAGTCATAGATCAGAAGACACAAAATTGCCTAAATTTTTGTTCTCAAATTAGTTTAGAGATTCGATGCAATCATAATCTTAGCAGTCTTTTCCACATACATTAATAAGCTTCATCTAAAAATCTACATGGAGGGGCACCTGGGTGGCTCAGTCGGTTAAACGTCCGACTTCGGCTCAGGTCATGATCTCACGGTTCGTGGGTTCGAGCCCCACGTTGGGCTCTGGGCTGACAGCTCAGAGCCTGGAGCCTGCTTCGGATTCTGTGTCTCCCTCTCTCTCTGCTCCTCCCCCACTTGTGTTCTCTCTCTCTCTCTCTCTCTCTCTCTCTCAAAAGTAAATAAATATTAAACAAAATTTTTTTTTGAAAAAAAGAAAAATGAATGTTGACCAGAACCTTACACTACAGATGAAAATTAACTCAGGGGGCGCCTGGGTGGCGCAGTCGGTTAAGCGTCCGACTTCAGCCAGGTCACGATCTCGCGGTCTGTGAGTTCGAGCCCCGCGTCAGGCTCTGGGCTGATGGCTCAGAGCCTGGAGCCTGTTTCCGATTCTGTGTCTCCCTCTCTCTCTGCCCCTCCCCCGTTCATGCTCTGTCTCTCTCTGTCCCAAAAATAAATAAACGTTGAAAAAAAAAATTAAAAAAAAAAAAAAAAAAAAAAGAAAATTAACTCAGGATAGTCACAGTCTTCAAAACTAAATCAGCTGAACTAAAAAGTCTTTTGGAGAAAACATCAGACCATATTTGCAATATTGTGTAGGCAAAGATTTCTCAGGACACAGAAAGCAATTACCATAACAGAAAAAATGATAATTAGACTTTGCAAAGACTACTCTTATTTATCATAAGTCAAAATTTCAAATATTAATAGGAAAGCCATATACTGAAAGAAAATATGTGAACAATATTTATCAGCCAAATACTTGTATCCAGATTCTTTAACAACTACAACTCGATAACAAAAAGATAAACAAACCATTAACATTGGCAAAAGACATAAGCAGACATTTCACAAAGCAAGATGTCTGGACAATAAACACTAGACAACACAAAATAAACACAGGAAGAATTGCTCACTTCGTCTTTAGAGACTGCAGTAAGTACTCCAGTGATATTCCACTACACATTCGCTGGGATATTTAAAGTTAAGAACCAAACAACAAAAATGTGGCAAGGATATTAATCAACCAGAAGTCTCACATATTTCTGGGAAGAACACAAAATGGTACAATGAGTGACACTTGGAAA
Organism: Lynx canadensis; assembly: GCF_007474595.2. Lineage (NCBI taxonomy): Eukaryota > Metazoa > Chordata > Mammalia > Carnivora > Felidae > Lynx > Lynx canadensis. The sequence goes on from NC_044304.2 coordinate 55,472,101, forward strand.
GTTTTTGCAGTTTCTTGCTGAGTCAAACGAACACCCTTTTACTCAGCATCTACATGCGGATTTATCCGAGGAAATTGAAAGCATGTCCACAAAAAAGCCAAACTTAGTTGGCGGATGTATTTGCTAGCTGATGTTCATCTGACACTACTGGAGGAGAGACCTCGGCCGTTGGCATCTGTGATCACCACCCCCCCACAGCTTTCCACTCTTGCTTGGAATGTCTGCTTAGCAGTCACAGAGAACACTTCCCTATTTCATTAACAAATTTTGTGTGAGAGAGAGAGAGAGAGAGAGCGAGAGAGTGCATGAGATGGGGAGAGGGGTAGAGGGAGAGAGAGAGAGGGAAAAAAATCTTAAGCAGGCTCTACACTCAGTGCATAGCCTGCTGTGGGGCTCAATCCCACGAACCTGGGATCATGATCTGAACTGACATCAAGAGTTGGCCATTCAACTGACAGCCACCCAGGCGCCCCAAGTTTCCATATTTCTGATCAGGGCAGCAAATGCAGACCTGAGGATGGATCCTACATGGTCTGGATTAGTCCACATCCATGAAAGACCTGTTAACGTTTAGGGCACTTTTTAAATGAAACCTTGATTTGCTAAATAGCAATGGTCTACATTTAGTCTGGGTAGGAATATATTCCCCCCCCCGCCACCTCCCCACCCAGAGCATCTTATTTTCCTCTCTTTAAACTTCTTTGAATGTACAGAAACTTTTGTCTTCTTTCTGATTCCCTTTCTAATGAATTTAATTGGGGAAAAAATGTGAGAATCACTCAAGATCATATCGTGAAAGGATTCTGCTTTTACAGGGATGTCCTTATGAAAGTCTGCAATGGCTTTACTGCCAGAAAACCCTCTGGTCAGCACCACACTGTTCCATCATGATGTGTTTCTCACCGGTGGTCTCAGAGGGATCAGAACCTGGATTTCTCAGTACCTCAGTCACAGAATGCAGAAGGTTCCCAGCTCTTTGCAGGCACCTGTTCCATCCCCCCAAAAATCTGGGGTCACCAATATGCAGGGGATGCATGTTTATAACCCAATGTGGGGCCACTGCAGGGATTCCTGGAAAATGAAAACCAATCGGCTCCAAATGGGTTTTGCTGCCTTCACCTGTTGCCATGAGGGATATTTTTATACCTAATTTGAGGACTTGTATGAAGCATGGAAATCATGGGATGCATGAGCAATGCTACCTAGAAACCATGAGTTTCATCTGAGAATCGACCTAGGGACGAGGGTGTCCATCACACTGTAGAGACAGGATGCTCATAGCCACTCTGAACTCACGGGAGGTGCAAGGAATCTCTTATCAAAGTAGTGGTATTGCAAAGTCTGACGTGAGACTGTACTAACTTGATTTTAAGACTGAAATGAGAAAACTTAGTAAGTTCTACCATGATTGTGTTCTCTTCTGATCTCTCCACGCAGATGTGGCAAGGGAAGTGATTGGGAAAGTTTTGAGCTCAGCTCTTCCCAGGAGAGAATCAAGTAGAGTTAAGAGACAGGGAAAATGTTTCCACTGGGGACCCCATGGTTCTGCCCTCCCCCATCCTGTCCCTGTCACCTTTCTATAGACACTGAGATGACAGGCCTGTAGAAAGACGAGCTAATGACATCCTTGCCTTTAAACTGTGCAGATTCTTGGGGCGCCTGGGTGGCTCAGTCGGTTGAGTGTCCAACTTCGGCTCAAGTCATGATCTCACGGATTGTGAGTTCGAGCCCCACATTGGGCTCTGCGCTGACAGCTCAGAGGCTAGAGCTTGTTTCAGATTCTGTCTCCCTCTCTCTCTGCCCTGACCCCACTTGTGCTCTGTCTCTCTGTCTCTAAAATAAATAAACAGTAAAAAAATATTACAAAAATATTTAAACTGTGCAGATTCTTCCAGTGTGCACAGGTCACCCTACATGTCCACCCAGATAAGTGTGAAAAACTTCCCCAGACTTAGAATCAGTGCCCGGGTAGGGTCCTAGGCAGGTGGTGGAAGTGGGCAAATTGGGTGTAATAGGGAAGTTTCTGGTAGCCTCTGATGAGCCATCCAGCTCTAACCATCTCCCACAGCTCAGAGGACTATTTTCTCTGCTGTGCACTGCGACCATTCATTTCTCGGAATAAAATGGCTTTCATTTATTTCCTATATCAGTTCAGAAGGTACATATTATTATATTATCGACTCATTTTAAACTAAAACCTTACTAATTCATATTCATACTCATCTTGAAAGGGCACATTTCAGGTCTGGTCTTTTATTTATTTATTTTTTTGGAATGTCAGAAATGTCTTTATTATTACTTGTTCTTATTAAGCACCAATTCAATACTGCAGAAAATTTCCAATTACCCTTCGACAATCCATTCTTCCCTCCCCCACTCAAATTCTTGATAAAGAGCTCTTCAAGCGAAGACACACTCTCTTCTCTCTTCTGTAAAAAACTTTATCAAATAAAGGCAAAGAAATGTGTTCATCTTGCTGTAAAATGCTGCCCATGGCTGTGGAAAAGTGTCTGCCCAGGCTCCTTTTATTGTCCAGGTCCTGAAAGACTCTGGTTCATGAACTGTCTCTGCACAAGCAAATCCACCACGTGCTGAGGGTCCAAAACTTTCTCACAAAGTCTCAGTCAAGTCTCTTGCTTCAGCTGCCGTAACGGGCCCTCATCACCTCATCATCCTGTTTGTTTGCAGGTTTGGCATAAATTGCATTAAGTGGAAAACCAGGCTCTCCAGGAGTGGGAAAATTAGTGAATCCCAGCATATATATTTCTTTCTCACTTTGGATTTTGGAATTGCACTTTTGGAGTTTCTTTAGACACTCAGAAATGCAGACAGTTATATATATCAAGGTTCTATCAGCTTCATTCTTAATCTCATAGTTTTGGAAGAAGAAGTAATAAATGGTTTCATCTACAGTATCTGTATCTTTTGTCTCTCTAGGGGCAGGTCCTTTGAACTGACTTCTGATAGGCAACAGTGCCATGTTTCCAATGAGTTTGGTGTCAGGGTCCACGAGAGAAGAGTGGTAAGCGGGCATCTGGGCACCGCCTGGGTTTCAACCTACAGGAGGAGGTTGGGCATCAGGTCTGGTTCTTAATTACTCAGTTGACGTCTCTCCATGACTCAACTAGAACTATTATTTAATAAGTGTCTTCTATAATTTGTGTAATTAAGAAAACTTAGATTCTTTATTGGGAAATAAGGTTCTTTGTTCAAAAAATTGTTTCACAAAGCAAGTTTAACCTCATAGTACTATATGATATCCACCAGTATTTTCTCACGAAACCTTTCTTGCCCCAGTTTTAATTTCACAGATTTCAAATTAATGGCATCAGCACTTAAGCTTGTGCCCTAACAGTTAGGAAATTTCAAATCACAGGACACTGGAAGTAAGGTTGCAACTAATTAAAAATAAAGAAAACAAAGTGATGATGATAGATGTCTCTTCTGCTTGTTTAAGAACACTATCTCCCAAAAATTTGTGAGGAGAAAGACTATTTGGGTCCATTTATCTTTTCTCTACAAATTAGTTCATATTCATTTAACAAATTCCTCTACCCCTTCCATTTATGGATATGCCAGAACACATTTCATTAGGAAGAAAATTTACGACTCTGATCGCTATGTTTGGGTTTTAAGTTATTTTTTCAAACTTTACCTTATGCATTTATTATGAAGAGGTAAACGTGAACTGATCTCCTTTCTTGTTACTGAAATACAAAGATTTTGGTGATAAATAAAAGTGAAATCAGTTTAGCAAAAAAGACATACTGCTCTTATTTCACCACTGTTTGGTTGATCAGGGAAACCAATTCGCATGTAGGACCATTTGAGTTCCTGAGGTTTGACAACTCTGTATTTGTGATGTAGTGCCTCTGGGATTTTAATGTTTCTTTAATTTGGAGAAATAATTACTCTTCTCATGATTCTTCTTCTTCTTTTCTTTCTTTCTTTTTTTTTTTTTTTGAGAGAGAGCAAGAGAGCACACACATGAGTGGAGGAGGAGCAGAGGGAGAGGGAGAGAGAGAATCTCGAGCAGGCTCCATGCTGCACATAGAGCTCCGAGTTGGGGCTTGATCTCACGATTGTAAGATCATGACCTAAGCGGAGATCAAGAGTTGGCCATTTAACCGAGTCACCCAGGTGCCCCCAGGATCCAGTGGTTTTAAAGCAATGACCACCTCAACCATGATTTCTTGAATATTAGTGCAAGTTCATGGCAACTACACACTCCTGCCTTTCCTTCCTTAATCATTTCTATTTGTAGGACTGTAGTCCCCTTAATAACACTGAAAATAATGGGAGTCCTTCACCCTAATGCATATGATTGAAACTTGCTACTTGATCACTTTTATAATGTTACCTATTTATAAAATTCTATATTTTCTTTTTTAAAAGTCTATTTATTTATTTTTGAGAGAGAGTGTACACGAGTGGGGGAGGGGCAGAGAAAGAGGGAGAGAAAGAATCCCAAGCAGGCTCCACACTCAGCACTGTGCCTGACAAGTAGCTCACGATGATGCTGAGATCATGACCTGAGCCAAAATCAAGAGTTGGAGGTTGAAATACAAAGATAAAGAGAGAATTCTGAAAGCAGCTAGGGACAAACAGGCCACAACCTACAAAGGTAAACACATAAGGGTAGTAGCAGACCTGTCCACTGAAACTTGGCAGGCCAGAAGAGAGTGGCAGGAAATATTCAATGCGCTGAATAGGAAAAATATGCAGCCAAGAATCCTTTTATCCAGCAAGACTGTCATTCAAAATAGAAGGACAGATTAAAAGTTTCCCAGACAAAAAAAAAAACCCTAAAGGAATGCATGACTACTGAACGAGCCCTGTGGGAGATCCCAAGGGGGATTCTGGGAGTGGAAAGCAGCAAAGACTACAAAGGACCAGAGACATCACCACAAGCATGAAACTACAGATAACACAATGACACTAAATCCGTATCTTTCAATAATCACTCTGAACGCGAATGGACTAAATGCCCCAATCAAAAGCAATCTATATGTTGCCTATAAAAGACTAATTTTAGACCTGAGGACACCTGCAGATTGAAAGTGAAGGGATAGAGAGCCATCTATCATGCTACTGGAAGTCAAAAGAAAGCTGGAATAGCCATACTTATATCAGACAAACTAGATTTTAAAACAAAGACTGTAACAAGAGATGAAAAAGGGCATTATATCATAATTAAAGTGTCTATCCATCAAAAAGAGATAACAATTGTAAATGTTTATGCTCCTTACATGAAGGAACACAAATATATGAATCAATTAATCACAAACATAAACAAATCTATACATAACAATACTGTAATTGTAGGAGACTTTAACGCTCCACTTACAACAATGGATAGATCATCTCGTCAGAAAATCAGTAAGGAAATAACGGCTCTGAATGACACATTGGATCAGATGGACTTAACAGATATATTCAAGTCTTTTCATCCAAAAGCAGAATACACGTTCTTCTCAAATGCACATGGAATATTATTCAAAACAGATCCCATACTGGGTCACAAAACAGCCTTCAACAAATATAAAAGGACTGAGATCATACCATGTATATTTTCAGATCACAAACCTACGAAACTTGAAATCAACCACAAGAAAAAATTTGGAAAGCCTGAAAATACATGGAAATTAACATTCTACTGAAGAATTAATGGGTCAACCAGGAAATTTTAAAATATATGGAAGTAAATGAAAACGAAAACATGACAGTCCAAACCATTTGGGATGCAGCAAAGGCAGTCCTAAGAGGAAAACACATTGCAATCCAGGAATCTCTCAAGAAGCAAGAAAAATACCAAATACAGGATCTAACCTCACACCTAAAGGAACTAGAAACAGAGCAGCAAAGAAACCCCAAAGCCAGCAGAAGAAGAGAAATAATAAAAATTAGAGCAGAAATAAACAATATAGAATCCCCCCCAAAAAAACCCCAAAACCCAGTAAAACAGATCAATGAATCTAAGAGCTGGTTCTTGGAAAGAATTAACAAAATGGATAAACCCCTAGCAAGTCTGATCAAAAAGAAAAAGGAAAGGACCCAAATAAATAAAATCAAGAATGAAAGAGGAGAGATTACAACCACCACTGCAGAAATACAAACAATAATAAGAGAATATTATGAGCAATTATAAGCCAATAAATTGGGCAATCTGGAAGAAATGGACAAATTCCTAGAACCATATAAACTACCAAAACTGAAACAGGAAGAAATAGAAAATCTGAATAGACTCATAATGAGTAAAGAAATTGATTCAGTTATTAAAAATCTCCCAACAAACAAGAGTCCAGGGACGGATGGCTTTCCAGGGGAATTCTACCAAACATTTAATGAAGAGTTAACACCTATTCTTCTGAAGCTGTTCCAAAAAATAGAAACAGAAGGAAAACTTCCAAACTCATTCTATGAGGCCAGCATTGTCTTGATTCCAAAACCAGACAAAGACCCCACTAAAGAGGAGAACTACAGACCAATTTCTGTAATGAAAATGGATGCAAAAATTCTCAATAAGGTACTAGCCAACCAGATCCAACAATACATTAAAAGAATTATTCACCACGATCAAGTGGGATTTATATCTGGGATGCAGGACTGGTTCAATATCCGCAAATCAATCAATGTGATACATCACATTAATAAAACAAAGAATAAGAACCACACAATCCTTTCCATAGATGCAGAGAAAGCATTTGACAAAATACAGTGCCCTTTATTGATAAAAACCCTCAATAAAGTAGGGATAGAAGGATCATGCCTCCAGATCGTAAAAGCCATATGCGAAAGACCCAACTTTAATATCATCCTCAATGGGGAAAACCTGAGAGCTTTCCCCGCAATGTCAGGAACAGAACAGGGATGTCCACTCTCACCACTGTTACTCAACACAGTATTAGAAGTCTTAGCCTCAGCCATCAGACAATACAAAGGAATAAAAGTCATCCAAACTGGCAAGGAGGAAGTCAAACTTTCACTCTTCACAGACAACAGGATACTCTATATGGAAAACCCAAAAGATTGCACCAAAAAACTGCTAGAACTGATCCATAAATTCAGCAGAGTCACAGGATACAAAATCAATGCACAGAAATTGGTTGCATTTCCATACACTAATAATGAAGCAGCAGAAAGAGAAATCAAGGAATCGATCCCATTTACAATTGCACCAAACCCCATAAAATACCTAGGAATAAACCGAACCAAAGAGGTGAAATATCTATACATTGAAAACTATGGAAAACTTATGAAAGAAATTGAAGAAGACACGCACAAAGGAAAAATATTCCATGCTCATGGATTGGAAGAATACTGTTAACATGTCAATACTACCCAAGGCAATCTACGTGTTCAACACAATCCCTAACAAAATAACACCGGCACTCTTCACAGAGCTAGAACAAACAACCCTAAAATGTGTATGGAACCAGAAAAGATGCCAAATACCCAAAGCAATCCTGAAAAAGAAAACCAAAGCAGGAGGCATCACAATCCTGGACTTCAAGCTATATTACAAAGCTCTAATCATCAAGACAGTATGGTACTGGCACAAAAACAGACATACAGGTCAACGGAACATGCACTAGCGACTGAGCCTATCAGACGCCCCAGTAAGAAAGTCTCTTGAAAACAGTAAGAGATAAAAGATACATTCCATATTGGGAAACAATGATTTGGATGACCATGGATTTCTCATCAGAAATAACAAATGTCAAAAAACAGGGGAAAAATATCTTTAAGTGGTGCCAACCCCCCCCCTCAAAAAACCCTCCCAAACCTGTTCTATATCCAAAAAAAATTTTCCTTCAGGAATAAGAGTAAAATGAATTAATTCTCAATTGAAGTAAAACTCAAAGAAGTATGTGCCGGCCAATCTGCTCAATGAGAAAGGCTAACGTAGTTCATCCTGAAGGGAAATGATCCAGAGGGAAAGCCAGTACTTCAGGAATTAAAGTAAAGCCCAGAAATGGTAAATAGCAAGATAAGTAGAAAATACGACCTCTTATTTCTTCCTAGATTTTCATTAAAATATACAAGGGCTGTTTAAAGCAAAATTTATAACACAGGTTAGTGGCTGTTTCACTCCACGTATGTGTACCACATAAGACAGCAGTGGGGTCATAATGAACCCACACGGCGTCCCAGTTCTGAGAATTTACATAAAGTGGTACTTTATTAATTCTAAGTAGATTCTAAAAAGTCACATACGTATATTATAATTCTCAGGGCAGCAAGAAATAAAAATGTTCGAAGACATATTGCCAAAATGCCGTGTGATAAGTTAGAATAGTGATATTATTAAACTGATTCAAAAGAAAGCAGGAGAAGAGAAGAATAAAAAACAGGAGAGACAAACAGACAATACATAAGAAAATGACAGCTCTCAATCCGACTGTATCCATAATTATATGAAATGTTACTAATATAAACAATCCAAAGGTAAAGATGGAGAGTGATTTAAAAAAAGAAGTCCACGACAATAAATTATATTCAGAAAAGAAAAAAAGAAAAAAGACAAGTCCATATTATATGTATTCCAAAATAGGAATACTTTAAAACAGGAAGTGAGAGACATACCATGTAAAGAGTAAGGAGAGGAAGTCCCGGGCGGTTATTCTAATATCAGGTGAAACAGACATAAAGGCAAAGCAATTTTTTACCTCTTCAAAAGTGGGATAAAATACATAAAACATAAAATTTAACATCTTAACCATGTTGAAGAGGCACTAAGCCCACATACACTGCTGTGCAGCCATCACCACTGTCCACCTCTAGAACTTTTCTCATCTTGCATAATTGAACTCTGTCCCCATGGAACACAACTCGCCGTTGCCCCTCCCCCAGCCCCTGGCGGCCACCATCCTATTTTCCATCTCTGAATTTCACTCTAGGGACCTCATGTAAGTGGAATCGTTCAGGATTCGTCCTTTTGTGATAGGCTCGTTTCACTGGGCACAACGTCCTCAAGGTTCATCCATATCGTAGCCTGTGTCAGTTTCCTTCTGACCCTCAGAAGTCCCCTTCCTCTGTTTCCTCTGGCCAGAACAACATGGTTTCTACTATTCACGAGAGAAAAGAAATGGGAAACTCATTCTCATGTAGGATGCATCTTCTGGTTTTGGCTCGCGCCACAATTGGCCTGCTTTTGCTGACTTTTCAGAGGCCTCGGACAGTTGCCTCTTACGGTTCCCCCAAAGATTTAGCTGTCGTTAGCAAAAACAACAGGTTTCAATAGCAGAATTGGAACTCTTCCATCAAATTTCAATTTAAATTTCTTCCACATTATTTTTATAATTTTCATATGGATATGATGTAATGAAAGTTTTCCTTCGTATTAGTTTGGACTTCAAATTCTACGAATGTGAGTGATTTGGAATCTATACATTCTCTAGTTATTTCTCAAGAACAAGAAGGAAGCAAATAATAAGTCATTCATAAAATAGTCCCAAGAATAAGATAAGCTATATATGAGTGAAAAATCTAAATTTTCAGAACATTCAGAAACCTAATTTCTGGTGAAATTAAGTGTCCAGATACTGTAATAACCAACAGACCAGATATTGTAATAACCACATATGTAATATAAGTATGAAAATATTAAAGACATAAATATAAGACTTAAAACATGAACAAAGATCCAAAATACTCTAAAAATGAACCAGATTTTATGCAGGGGAGCAAGTTTCCCATTTCTTGGCTCCCATGCATTTTTTTTCTCCTGAATTGGCCCGGCAGTAGTAACAGAAACCACATCCATCTGGCCCATGGATACAGAAAAAGGACCTTCGAGGACCAGAGGGTGTGGGAGGGAACTCCAGAGGAGAGAACCAGAAAAGGGGTCCTAGTTCCGTGTAGGCCCGGCAGTGTCCCAGCCAAACCCCTGACCACGTATGGCACACATACAGAATAACAGAGCAATGTGATCTAGTACACAGAATCTGAACTAGACATATAGGTTGATGGACCCAAACCAGGTTGATTGCCTTCTTCAGCAAAACAACATCTCAAAAGGCATCTACCAGGCCTGAGAACACAGCATAATACTCACAATGTCTAAATATAATTCAAAAGGACTCAATATACAAACAGGAAAATGTGACCAATTGGAAGGGATAAACACAATCAACAGATGCCAGACTTATATAGATGTTGAAAATATATTACTATTTAAGTCACTCTGTTTGTGGTCATTTGTTAGAGCAACTCTAGAAATCTACCAGGGGTTTTCTTCTGATGTGGAATAGAGTGTGACTTCTTGAAGAATGCTTTACCAAATTCATTGCTTTTATAAGGATTATCATCTCTGCAGAACTTTGGTGGCTAAGGAGTTTTAACTCCTGGATCTATAGCTTCTCACTTTCATTAAAATCAGAGGGATTCTTCATAGTATGACTTGTTTGCTCTCTTCCCTGTGAAGGCCTTCCTACTTTTATCACACTTACGGGAATCTCTCCACTTTATTAATCCCTTGAGATCTTATGAGGTTTGTTATGACTGAAGGTTTTCCCATACTGATTACATTTTAGAAGTTTTACTCCTGCATGGCTTGTGCAATAGCACAGAATAATTTCCCACATTCGCTGTGTCCGTAAGAATTCACTAATGCCAGCAGTTTCTCTCATCTTCGCCTAAACTACGTTTGAAATGCCCTCAAACAATTACGGGATATTTTTCTTAGAGGAATAAGCTCAGAGCTCAGATGCAACTGGGTTTCCACTTTGACCATATTCATGTCCTTCCTGCGCAGTCCAGTGCTTTCTTGAAAATGAATACAACTGGCTTGAAATCTCCTTTTCCATAAATGGTACAAATAACTCTTCTTTGTGAATACTCTTGTAATCTACCTCGGCATATGCTTGGTCAGAAGAGCCCTGTTGTCTGTTTGATACTCTGATTTCAGGTCTACTTTTCCAGTACTAAAACTCTCAAGTGCAAACAGTCCCTTCCCTGTCTGAAAAAGTACCCATCCTAAGCCAACTGGTACAAAAATGGACAAAGCGGGGAAGAGAACATTTGAATTATTTCAGATATGATCTCCTATGATGCAGCAAACCCATAAAGCACACACAAGAAGTTAGCAGAAAACTGGAGTGCTACTAGAAACTAAGGAGCTTAGAGAGATGTCAGGGAGAATGGCAGAGTTAAGTACCTCCAATCCCTGCTTCATAAAAGCAATGAGGACATCGGCAAAAAATAGTCCAAATCAACCCTTTCAGACTCTTGAAATTAACCAAAAGCTTGTAATAAGAGAGCATTTATTCAAGAAAGGCGGCTGGATGTGGGTTAAGCACAGCACACTCTGGGGCATTTAAATTGCTCTATTCAGACCCTCTTCTCCTTGTCTGTGGGTATTTTTGAAAGTCAAGAGCCAGCAGTCATGGTGAAAATCCACAGCCCAGCAGCCAATGGAGGGGAAAGAACCGGATGGAACACATTCAAAGCCCCATTCCAAGAGAATTATCTTTATTTCATCTGTCTGGAAGTTCCTGAGATAACCCCACTCGAAAGCTTTCTCTTTATTTTATCTTCCTCAGGATTACCCACAGTGAGAAGCCTTTGTAACAGGGCCCTGGGTCAAAAACAATCAGCAGCAGTTCAGCCACGTGAGGTGGTGATAACAGGAGGAGGTAAAAATCAAGCTAACCAAAACCTTCTAAAAAGTATAATCTGGAGAAAATCTGGAGAACAAGGGTCAATGGGGGCTCCAAATTCCAGGGGAATCTAAAAATCACGAGCACATACAGGGTATTGTTCACACTCAGGGCTACAGGTACGCCAGGAAAGGCATGATGAGGCCGAGTTCTCTCGCCTGTGGCCGGTCATGATGCTTTGTGCAAGCAGGGAGCAAAGACTAAGACAGGATTATAAAGTGACTTGCAGTGTTGAAGCCAATGCCCCAACACACACAGTGCCGCTCAGTCAACTCCGAGACATATTAGCTCCATGCTTTTAAGAAAATCTCTCTCCAACCAATTACCAGCTGACCGATGTGGTCAAATAGCCAGTATTTCAGTGGCCACAATGAGAAAAAAAATATTACGGACTTTACAAATTCAGCCGAATCCCACGGCCCCAATATTAGCAATGTTAACATCCTGGGCAGGTATCCTTTTATCCTGTTTTCCTTAGAGAAATACTACCTATAGTTGCTGCCTCTAAACTTAAAAAAAATTTTTTTTAACGTTTATTTATTTTTGAGACAGAGCACGAATGGGGGAGGGGCAGAGAGAGAGGGAGACCCAGAATCGGAAACAGGCTCCAGGCTCTGAGCCATCAGCCCAGAGCCCGACGTGGGGCTCGAACTCACGGACCGCGAGATCGCGACCTGAGCTGAAGTTGGACGCTTAACCAACTGAGCCACCCAGGCACCCCTGCCTCTAAACTTTTTAAATAATGTTTATTAATGTTTGAGGCTGGGAGGGGCAAAAGGAGAGGGAGGGAGACACAGAATCCAAAAGAGGCTCCAGGCTTGAGCTGTCAGCACAGAACCTGACACAGGGCTCGAACCCATGAGCCATGAGATCATGACCTGAGACAAAGTGGGATGCTTAACCACCTGAGCCACCCAGACACCCCTGATTGTTGCCTCCAATTCCTTCACTCCCATTCTCCCAAATCTCATCGTCCCCCTTGGTGTCTTTGTTCACTGCCTCAGTGAACAGTGTCTCATTTTGAGCACAAGGTGGTATCATCCTTCTTGAAATCACCTCTTCTCTGAAATCCCTGTCATTACATTTACCTGGTTTGCCATCTGCCAGACTGAATGCCCTTTCTGTCTCCTTCACGCACTTCCCTCTCTCTCTAAAGTCTGTGTGCCCAGGACTCAGGGTGAGGTCTCTATGCTTCTGTCTGCACCTGCAGTCTCATGGCATTAAATATTATCCAACTCCTATGACCTCCTGTCTTCTTCCTACCTGGAGGGCTCTCCCCATGGATATCTAAGAGTATCTCATGCTAACAATGCAAACATGGAAGTCCTCCTGCCCTGGGGAAAAAAACTGTCTCTGTTTTTCCTGCCCCAAGTCTCTTTTCCTCTTTGTCCAGGAGCAGGTGACATGAGCCTTCTGTGTTGTTGTCACGAGCATGCTATGAAGGCGTACGCTCAGAAGACACACAAGTCGTGTCTTTCCACGAGGCCAGTTTAAGTCAGTCATCAAGCAGGGTTAACATAATTCTAAAGCAGGTTCAGGATTCCCAACCCAGTGACATTGCACCACGTGATTCACTTGGCTCCTTACACGGCACACAAAGGAGAACACTAGACAAGTCACACAACAAACGAGCTAACACACGGGGGGTAGGAAGCTAAGGAACCAAACGTGAAGTCAGTGTGTGGGCTCACAGCCGAGATGAGGCCTCGGTCCGGTCCGGGTCAGCTCTCAGCACTTACTGCTTATTATGTTCAAGCAGCGAGGGATCCCAGTTCTGTTTGGAGATCAGTCAGGCGGAGCCTTCGGCATCAGCTACCTTTCTGAAGTGGTCAGGCAGGGGTCAGTGTCTGAGGAGTCCGACAGCTTGCTGCCAAAATCCTCCCCCTTTAAAGGGATTTCATCAGCGTTGGGCCCCTGCAGACCTCCGCTGCTTCTGCCTGTTCTCAGTTTTGGGGTGTCATCAGCTGGCGCTGGTCTCAGGGATATCTGGTAGCTGCAGTACGCTTGGCTGCTTGTGTCATTGCTTGACTCAGGGACCTGCTTGCTCTCTACAATTATCAGCAAGGGACCTGCTTGCTCTCCACAATCTTGCTCTCTACAGTTATCTAAGCCAAAAGCTCAGGAATCATCTTTAGATGCTTTTCTCCTGTATCTGTCATACCTATCCATCGGCAAACCCTGCCTTCTTTAGAGCCAAAATAATATACGGTAAAACCTTGGTTTGCGAGCATAATTCGTTCTGAAACGGGCTTGTAATCCAAAGCACTTGTATATCAAAGTGAATTTCCCTGTAAGAAATAATAGAAACTCAGATGACTTGTTCCACAACCCAAAAATATTCATACAAAAATGACTACAGGGGCGCCTAGGTGGCTGAGTTGGTTGAGCATCCAACTCTTGGTTTCGGCTCAGGTCATGATCTTGTGGTTTGTGAGATCGAGCCCTGTGGTGGGCACTGTGCTGACGGTACGGAGCCTGCTTGGGATTCTCTCTCTCTCCCTCCCTCCCTCTCTGCCCTTCCCCCACTCACGCTTGCTCTCTCTCAAAATAAACTTAAAAATTTTTAAATGATGATAATACTGTAATATAATACAAAATAATAAAGAAACTATAAAATATAAAGAAAAATAAATTAACCTGCACGTACCTTTGAAAAACTTCATGAGTGGTGTGAGGGAGACAAGAGAGAGGAGGGTTATTGTGTAGGACAACTTTCATTATCACTAATGGAGTCACTGCAATCTATTGACTCAATGGAATCTTTTTTTCTGCATGGGGGCCATTGTATACGCTTCCATGAATGTTGACTACAGTACCGTATTAATAAACTCCTGTCAGATGCTGTATTTAATGTAACTGGCAACAAGGCAGCAGAGGAAAGGGTCTATGTCTGCAGGCAGCCTGACCTAGAATGAAGCAAAGCATTCCTAAGCTTACTCTTGTATGGAAAAGCAAAGGACTGTCCATAGGTGCTTTGAAGTGACAAAAAATACAGGAGTGCCAGTTGTGGGCACCTTCCAATGTTCTGAAAAATCACGGATTTCTACCAAACATCATGGTGTGAGACTGAGCATCTGAGCATGGGAGATGATCACCCACAATCCTGCAGGGAGAGGGAGAGAGAGAGAGAGAGAAGAACCACTGGCTCAGTTGTGATCACATGACATTCAGCATCACGTACTACTACCCACATTACAAGACATTGCTCGTTTACCAATTTAAAAATTTGGGGTGCCTGGGTGGCTCAGTTGGTTGAGCGTCCGACTTCAGCTCAGGTCATGATCTCACAGTCTGTGAGTTTGAGCCCCACGTCGGGCTCTGTGCTGACAGCTCGGAGCCTGGAGCCCGCTTGGGATTCTGTGTCTCCCTCTCTCTCTGCCCCTCCTCTGCTCATGCTCTGTCTCTCTCTGTCTCAAAAATAAATAAAAACATTAAAAAAATAAAAATAAATAAAGATAAAAAAATAAAATGTATTAGAAATGTTTGCTCGTCTTACAGAACACTCCCAGAACAAGTTACTCGCAATCCAAGGTTTTACCGTCTACCCCAAATCCAAGCACTTTTAGTCTATCATCTAGTCACATGCCATGACACAATATACATTCTACTGATACCCATGTCTATTGTGGCAAGATCTGCCAGGTGCTCACAAATCCTCACTTCCCAATCTGCCTGAACTTACTTCAGACCACATGACTGGGTTCATGCTGCTGGAAGAAGGAAACAGGTAGCATATGCTGCCCCCAGCTTCAAATGTCCCCCTCAGTCTTCCTCTCACAGGCCGGAAGCAGGGGTCGAGGAGTTGGCAGAGCGACAAGCTGTTCCAGCCCAGACCCCAAACCACCTTCCGGGGTTGCTGCCCAGAGTTGCCTCCCGAGCACATCACACCATGCAGTGTGAGGAATAAACTTTTTTATGTTAAGCAACTGACATTTGGGAGCTTTCTGGGCACTGCAGCCGGCATGTACCCTAATGGACGGACACGTATAAAAAGCACATGTAGAGACCGATCCACGTGGACCAGTAGCTACCTCTGGGACGGCGCTTGAACTGGGTGCATCAGACAAGGTGAACCTCAGCCTAATCTACAATGTTTTTATTTTCACAAGGATAATGAATGTATACATTTTAGGTGTTGATAACAAATTTAAAAGACAATCCCTGGGGGCACCTGGGTGGCTCAGTTGGTTGAGCATCTCACTCTTGATTTTGGCTCAGGTCATGACCCCAGGGTTGTGGGATTGAGCCCCGTGTTGGGCTCTATGCTGAGTGTAGAGCCTGCTTAGGATTCTCTCTTCCTCTCTCTCTCTCTCCCCCCCCCCCCGTCTCTTAGCCCCTCTCCCCCACTTGCATGTTCTCTCTCTCTCTCTAAAAATAAAAAAAAAATAAAAATTTAAAAAGACAATCCCTGAATTCCCCTCCTCTTGCTCCTGGAAAACTCTATTCCCGAACTGTCTTTCCCTTACTCAGCTCCATGGTTCCCTGGGCTCCATGCCTTGGCTCAGGGCTAGGGCAGGAAAGGATGAGATACAGTCAACGAATCAGTCAACAGACACCAGCACCAATCCCTTGGGCCCTGGACTGTCACAAACTGGACAGGACGAGGTAAATGAGTCATGTTCCCTGGCCCTGGGCAGCTTTCTCATCAGAGTGGCCACTCTGTGCAAAGAACTGTGCTGTATTACAAGCTCACATGCTGAAGATGGGACTTGTCTGGGACACAAGGGAGCCGACTCTCTGGGTCTGTCTCTTCATCAGTGTCCAAAGCTAGCAGGGAGGCAGAACAGAAAGGATAATTGCATCAGGGCGAGGACAGAATGTGTGCTCAGATCAAGGAGAAAGGCCACAAAAGTAGAAGTGATCAAATCAGGAGCACCTAAAGAAGACGCGCCTAAGGTGGGTCTTCATGGCTGAGCACAAGCTCAATGAGACAGCAAGAGTAAGGGAAGGAGCATGCAAGTTGGCAGGACCCACATGTGCAAAGCATAAGAGGTGAAATGATCCTTTACTGTCAAGACACCGATGGCCTCACTCTGTTATAAACTCAGGGTGTGTGCATGGGAGAGGCACTCTGGGCAGGCACCCCTGTGTGAATTTGGACTTGATCCACAGGGCTGCCACCACCACTGTGTAGATTGCATCCTTGGGTGTCTGGCCACAAGGGCGAATGGGGCTGAAATCCAATCAACTCAATCCACCAAGCAATGCACCCTGGCACTTGTTTGAGTCTACCCAGAGAAAGGGATGGCTTTTTCTCACTTCCCAAATATGCTGTGGAGTCTGACAGCAGCCTTCATTATCCTGCCCCCAACACCACAGCTTTCAAAGCCTTTTCACTTGTCGGATCTCACTGAATGAATTCTCACAGCTCCGTGGAATAGGGATTATGAGCACGATTTCACAGATGAAGAAATAAGGCTGAGAGGTGGAGAAGGACAAAACTCTCCAAAGAAGCACTACTCAATTCCAGGTAGTCTACTCAGGTCAAAAGATCTTGGGAAATGGGGTGCCTGGGTGGCTCAGTTGGTTGAGCGTCCGAGTTTGGCTCAGGTCATGATCTTACAGTTTGTGGGTTTGAGCCTCTCGTCAGGCTCTGTGCTGACAGCTCAGAGCCTGGAGCCTGCTTCCAATTCTGTCTCTCCCTCTCTCTCTCTGCCCCTCCCCCACTTGCAGTCTTCCTCTCTCTCTCTCTCTCTCTCTCTCTCTCTCTCTCTCTCAAAAATAAATAAATAAATAAAAATTTAAAAAAAATTAAAAAAAAAGATCTTGGGACAAATTAGTGAGACTGTTGGCCATTTGCCCTGTGCAAAACACAGGCTTGACGAATACAACTAAAGTTCATTATACACATTGTGCAACATGACCAGAAATAGAAATCTGAACAAGGCAAAATAATAGCTCTTTTAATAATTCTAATATTTCCTTTCATTCTATTAGACTGTCTTTGGTGGAAACTCCAAAAGTTTATCCTATAAAGTCCATCCTATAAAAGGATGGACTATCCCCTCACTATCTGGCAGCACAGACCAGGTCGTGACTGCTTCATGACATCAAGCAAAAAATCCATTTTGTGGCCCCTCCTACGATGGGGAGGGGCCTACAATTTCACACATCTGAAATGTTAGATATTTCACCAAGAAACCAAGGCAAGTAACACTATCTGATTTTTACCTAATATTAGTTGGGTGGAAGATAAATGGGACTTTGCGGGGAAAAAATCCTTCTGATGGAATTCTTTTTCCTGGTTTATGAAAAAACAGCCTGACAAGGGAAGGGGATGTTCCCAACCTTGGCCAAGGTCCCTGAAGCATCCAGGCACCAAAGGTTGTACGAAGAAGCTATGAGTGAATTCGGACCCCGAACTAGCTTCTGAGTACCACTATGGGGCCTGTTGTCCAAGGATAGATGACAGTACCAAAACACTGGGTAGGTAAGCGTCCCTGTTTCTATCTGGAACATTAATGAGATACATAAAATTCATCGAGAGTTGTACTAGAAACACCTAACCTAAGTTTATAAAACAAGTTGTCTACGGTCTTTCTAAAAGTTCCAACAACCAAGCCAGTTTACAGGTAGCCAGTACTCAGGGGCTACTGGAGAAAGCTTTGAATACAGTTTCGGCGCCATCTTGTGTCAGTATCGAGATCAGCATTTCTAAACAAGAAAAAGAAAAAAAAAACATACAGCAGAGGTATGAGGGAGTTGATAGACTCTGGGAGGGGTGAGTAGCCAGGTGTTCCTGAAAATTTAGGGACGGAAGGGAGATGCCAATGGAGCCAGCTCCTGAAGGAAGCCTGTGTTTCACAGGCACTGAAGGGCTGTTAGCACCTCAGGGAGGTGATCAGATGTGTGTTTTAGAACACTTCAGGTGCAGGCATACAGGCATGGGCTTCAAGAAGGCATCAGGTGCTTATGGGGTCAGCATGTCCAAGCCTATGCTTACTATTGGAATTCTTGGGCCAGATCATAGGAATAGCTGCCTTCTACTGGAACACGAGCAGGGATTATCGGCTGACTTGCTCACATCTCTATCCACACTGCCTAGAACCTTAAGAGTTCTTCTTAAAAAATGAAAGGGGCACATTTCACAATAGAAAGACGCCATGATAATACTGTCAAAGTGCAGATCCCCTACCCCATCCATCCCCCCAAGCACCTTTGTGAGAATAAGGCATCTCACAAGCCTGACCAGCAGGCATCAGTCTCCTAACCTTACAGGTGAAAACAAGGAGGCTGAGCGAGGTTGCCCTGCTAAGAGCAAAGACCCTCTCCCCATCTGTGACTCCTTCACTGCTCAGGCCCCAGAGAGCTCCTGTTTCATGTAAATATGTTGGACTTTGGGACCAGGCAAGGCTTAACCGTGTGTCAGTGGTGTCACACATGTACCCTCTGGACCTCCAGGTTATGGCATCTACCGCACGCCCGGAAAATGAGGCTTAATTATGGTTCCAGAAAAACGGTCTTTCAAGTGACATTCCCCAGGACGAACCCCAACGAGAGAGGGAACATTCAATCCCCCTAGAAAATATAAAAACTCCGCATCATCCCCTGAGGGGGAGGGCTTAAGAAAGGCTGCGTCTTCTGCCTCCCTCCATTACCCTAATTGTACAAGGGGGGAAACTGAGGCCACCAAAGAAGAGAGTCTCTCTGAAGCTACTTCGCAGGCTCGGGAAACCGGAGTGCATGGCTTTCCCATTGGTCCTGGAAAGGAGGGGTCCAGAGACGATGTGCTACAGGATTTCTGGGGCAGCCTCACCTCTGCACGCTCCCATCGCCTCCGCTAACCGCGACCGACTCGGCTTCGTTCCTGTCACCCGCTCGGCTCCACGTGACTCTCTGCGCTGACGCTCGCCTCCTCCTGGCACCACTCGGCTCCACCCGACTCGCTCCGGGCACCAGTCGGCTCCACTCGGCCTCTCTCGGCTCCGCTCGGCCCCCGTTCGGCCCCTTTCGGCCCCGCTCGAGGCTTCGCTCGGCTCACACGTGCTTAGCCTCTGAGCCAGTGGAATCTCGTAATTTCTCACCTTCGCCGTGGCTAGTCACGCGGCCGTCTGCTGGGTCGGGCCAGGCCCACCTCGGGTTGTGGCGCGCACAGCTCGGCTCCACCGGGCACACCTCGTTCCCTTCTTCAGTCGCCTACGAAGCTCCCCCGCACGCCCGTGCACCTGCCAACTCCTCACTTAACGGTGGTCCGCTCTGGGGGAATTGGTCCCAGGTGACCCCGAAAGGGTCTCCCAGGGTTTACGTCATCGCGGTGGCCTCGCGGACTGAGGGACGGTTCTGAGTTTGGCGGACTTGGCGTCGCGTCCAGGGCCTCCCATGTCACAACTGGATGAACTTGGAGCACCTCCCCTCTCTGAGTCTCCGTCTCTCCATCTGCACCAGGGAGCTGTTGAAAATTCCGCTCTCCTGAGGCTACTTGGAGGATTCGGGAGCCAGTGAGCACGTGTGAAAAGCCATCTATGTGCTGAGTGAGTGTGGACGCAGGATGATCTCCGGCCCAGCATCCTCCGGGAGCACTCAAGACCAAACTGGGCGTGTTTTAGAAGACCTGGCTCTCTGCTTTGCCCCAGTGGTTTGAGCCCATCGCTTAGACGCGCTGAACCCGTTTCCTCTCCTTAAGGTAGGCATAGCTCCTTAGCGAGCAAGAACCGTCTGCGCTCGCCCTGCCCTCCAACCCAAGACGGCTCAGAAAGAGGCTGCACAGGTGTCAGTCCCGTTTCCCATCCTTTAGAAAGTTGGCCTGGGGCAAGGATAGCCTCTTATAACAACTCTGTGTGTGACTGAGATAGATTCATTCCAGAAACATTTAGTAGCTTTGAACTCGGTGCCGGGAAAACGGCAACAGTTGGCGGCTTGAGTTGTAGGCTGCAGAAGCTGAATTTACTAATTTGCATAGCAACAGTTGTTGGAAGGATACCGGCGAGATAGTGGAATGGGGGTGCTTGAAGACAAGGGTCGGTAAAGCAGGAGCGGGGCTGTCCCAGGTGGTTTAGGTGCCCCAAACTTCTGAGCAGTCACTCCTGGACACTGCTGCTTTTTGAAGGCACTCTCTAACCTTTTCTGCTGTCTGAGCTGTCCCTGCTCAGAGTCTGTGTGTCTGGAGAAGGAGTCTGATTAATGGGGCATAGGTGTCAGGACCTGTTTCACATTGGAGTAGGTTTTGAAGGATGAGTAGAAAGTTACCGAAGGGAAGGGGACCTTCTAGGTAGGAGCTGCGTGTACAGGGCATGTCCAGCACAAGGCAGGAATCTTGGGGCGGTCTCAGAAAGCTGCTTCCCACACTGTGCCGCGTGCTTGCCTGGTTATCTTAGTCAATGCTCATGAGAACCCTACAGAAGTAGGTATGATTAATTTTTTTGGAAAGTGATTTTATTGTCTTATAAAAATACGAAATGCTTTGTAAAGAATCCACACTATACAGCAAAATACTGCCAAAATGGGAGGGTGGCTCACATATATTCAAGTACCCCAGATATGCAGGAATAATATTAGGCAGCATCATTCCAGATATCCTTCTAGGCATATATATTGCAGGAGGGAAGAAGGAGAGAAGGAAGGAGAAAGTTTGGGTGGAAGGAAGGTAGGGAGGGTAGAAGAAAGGAAAGAAGGAAACGAAAGAATTTTATAAAGTGGGATCACACTCTGTATGCTAATTTTTTTGTTGATTTCCATTTGTAATGTTTATTTTAACAACTACAAATATAAACTTGAGTCCTGAGTTTTTATTTAACTAATTATGAAATAATGAAATAATGTTATAATGAATAATGAAATAATGTTAAATAATGAAAAATTTCCAAATCTTTTTTTTTTTTAAATGTTTACTTATTTTTGAGAGAGAGACAGACAGAGCATGAGTGGGAGAGGGGCAGAGAGAGAGGAACGCACGGAATCCGAAGTAGGCTCCAGGCTCCGAGCTGTCAGCACAGAGCCCACGCGTGGCTCAAACTCATGAACTGATAGATCTTGACCTGAGCTGAAGTCAGACGCTTAAATGACTAGGCCACCCAGGTGCCCCTCCAAGTCTTTAAATATGCTTTGGAAGCAACATTATAATGGCTGCATAATATTCTATCAAGTTCATGAATTATAAATCATAACTTATTCTCTTATTTACCTAAAGTTGGACATTTTGATTATTGCTAATTGTCACTGTTATAAATAACATTGCAGTAAACATCTTTGCATATGCATATATCTGTGAACCTATCTCTGATTATATCTTTAGAAGTAGGATTACTCATTTAAGGACTATGAATATTTTTGAGATGATTTTCAGTTTGCTTTCCTAAAATTAGTATTAATTTATAACCTCACAAATAATGCATGAGTGCCTGTTTTTTTTGTTTTGTTTTGTTTTTATTTTAGAGAGAGAGAGCGAGGGTGGGAGCACGTGGGGTGGGGGAGAGGGGCAGAGAGAGAGAGAGAGAGAGAGAGAGAGAGAGAGAGAGAGAGAGAATCTTAATCTGGCTCCATGCTCAGCAGGGAGCCCGATGCAGGGCTTGATCCCATGACCCTGGGATCATGACCTGAGCCAAATTCAAGAGTCAGATGCTTAATGGACTGAGCCACCCAGTTGCCCCTCATGAATACCTGTTTCAGTGAGTATTGAAAATTCACATTTAAAGTATATTTGGTCAAGTGTACAGATTATAAATAGTATTTTATTGTGGCTCTATTGCCTATTTCTCTAGGATTGAGTTTGGTGATTTTTTATATATTTGTTCTAATTAATGTTTTTTCAATCAAGAATTGGCTATCCATGTTCTTCTTTATTAGAGGAATCGTGATTTTTAGAGCCTTTTATTATGTATCAAGGGTAGCTACCTCTAGTCAAAATTATTTTTACTTAAGTGAATATGTACTTGAATATTTTGTGTATAGTTTTGTGTTTGCTTTTTTATAATGTACAGAAATTTTAACTTCATTACATCATTTTTTTCCTTTGTGATCTCTTTCATTGCCTTTATCTTATCTTAGAAAAGATACCTTTTTACCTTCATGCCAGTTAAAAGACACATCTATTTTCACCTAGTGTTTTAGAGTTTTATTGTTTACACTAAAATCTTTAATAAACCCCTTACTATGGTGTAAGTTAAATGCTTAGTTATTCTTCACTAAGTAGTTTTCCAAAAATCTTTTTGAGTCAATCATCCATCTCTTTTCCATTTGCTCATGATGCTTCTTCACAGTACACCTATTTCTTATTCTGTATGCTAAATTTTAAAATAACATATGGAGCTTACTGATTTTTGAATTTAACTAAAGAAAAAGAATTTAATGGAAATAAAAGCAGTTCTAACGTTACTCGTTGGTTTGTTACCGTATCAGATATTATTTCCTACAAGACCCCCCAAGATTATGAAGAATATTAAGAAGTTGGGGGTCATGTATTTTTTTTAAATTACACATTTCACTCCGCTCTATTTTTCCCTACCGTGAAGGATGAGAAAAGTAAGGCCCTCACACTCTTCCCTGCCCACGCCCAACATTCTGCTGCTGGGCTATTGTTTTTATAATGCCAAGGTCTGTGATAATCACATTTACTCTGCCACCTCCCTTCCCTTGGATGTTTAGACCTAGTTCAGAGTTTATTTGGAAGCACTGCTTACCTCTGGTCCTGTTACTTTGTCTTTTCCCTCCAAGTTCCCTGTCTAACTGTATCTCTTGGTTGACATAGTCCCACTGACAAATGTGACCTCAGGCTTGTTCAAAGACACTTTGCCCATGGCAAAACAGTGCAACAGTCAAGATTCTCATCTATATTCGCCTGACTTCAGAGACAGTGCTCAGGAGAGCAATGGGAGCCATGAGTTTTAGTTTTAGGGGGCATGGGGGAGGCACGCCCTCTTTCTGAACCTTCTGAGGAGGCCAGAGGAGCATGGATAGGAACCCATGGCTAGCTCTACTCCAAGGGATCACATTCAGGACTGGGATTTCTGTGGTGCCAGGAAGTCCTCAGCCCTCTTAGTGGGTCCTCTTGGCATAGCTTTATCTGGAGTCTGATGACTATGGACAGAAAGTAGAAAAATGAGTGTGCTCGCTTTGGGGGCACATATACTGAGGTTGGAACAGCATAGAAATTAGCATGGCCCTTGTGCAAGGGTGACACACAAATTCGCGAAGTGTTCCATATTAAAAGAAAAGAAAAGAAAAACAGTAGAACAATGAGGCGGTCCAAAGCATCTGTTTTCCTTCTATCAGAAACAAAAATTCCCCAGCCAGAGGCCTAAACAACAAGAAGTCTATCTTCTTTTCACTTGGGGGAAAAACGAAAGCCCAGAGTTGCCTTCTGGGCTGCAAGGGCAGCTCACCCAGGCCGGTGAGTCCCAGGATCCTTCTAGTTTTTCATTCTGCCGTTCTCGAGATGGCAGCCCGAGGACCACAAAGAGGGGAAAACGCAAGGGACGAAGAACCTGTGACTTCCATCTACATCTCAGTGGCCGCCACAGAGCCATGGCCACTCCTAGCAACAACAGATGCTGGGATCTGTACGTTTTTAAGTCTGTCAAAAGACAGAAGCTTTGTCTCATGATAACTGATGTTTCTTATTTTATTTTATTTTATTTTTTGTTCCAGTTTTTATCGAAATTCCAGGTAACATAAGGTATTATATCAGTTTCAGGAGAATTCAGTGATCCATCACTTCCATAGAACACCCAGTGCTCATCACAACAAGTGCCCTTCTTAACACTCATCGCCCATCTAGCCCATGCCCCACCCACCTCCCCTCCATCAGCCCTCAGTTTGTTCTCTGTCGTGAAGAGTGTTTTATGGTTGCCTGTCTTCTCTTCCCCCCAGGTTCATTTGTTTTCTTTCTTAAATTCCACATATGAGTGAAATCATATGGTATTTGTCTTTCCCTGACTGACTTATTTCACTTAGCATCATACATTCTAGGTCCATCCATGTGGTTGCAAATGGCAAGATGTCATTCCTTTTGATGGCTGAGTAATATTCCATTATGTATCTAGATAGATAGATAGATAGATAGATAGATAGATAGATAGATAGACATATATATATATATTCCATTATATATATATTTCTATTTAAAATTAATAAATACGTATACATATATATACCACATCTTTATCCGTTCATCAGCCAATGGACTTTTGGGCTCCCTCCCTAGTTTGGCTATTGTTGATGATGCTACTATAAACACTGGGGTGCATGTGACCCTTCAAATCTGTCTTTTTGTAGCCTTTGGGTAAATAGCCAGTAGTGCAATTGCTGGATCATAGGGTAGTTCTATTTTTAACTTTTTAAGGAATCTCCACACGTACTTCAGAGCGGCTGCACCAGTTTGCATTCCCACCAACAGTGCAAGACGGTTCCCCTTTCTCCACATCCTCGCCAACATGTGTTGTTTCCTTGTTTTTAATTTTATTCATTCTGGCAGGTCATGATAAGTGATATTTCTTCATCGCTTTTTAACCTATGGTGATAACACTTACTCACGTTCATATATTTGTTTGAAATGCCAAATGTGACTCTGGCACAGAGCCAGCTGTAGTGGGTACAGTGGTGAAGTGACAAGGTGCTTGTCCTCACATGGGTCGCTTGGGGTGCTCACATGTGCAAAGCGCATAATATGTGTTACTCCTTTTAGTTCTCATAACAGCACTGGGAAGTAAGTACTGTCATCCCGATCTTATGGGCAGGTAAACAGAGGTTCTGAGAGGCTAATAATCTATTCAAGGGTCCATACTTATATAACATGGCCAGAATCCAAACTCATGTTGGTCTCCTCCAAAGCTTTGGCTCTTAACAATTATTCCACACTAGCGGTTTCCATCACTGGCTGCATCCAATGCCTGGGACCTATCCCTCAGATTCCGATTTAATTGGTTGGAGGTGAAGCACAGACATCAGTAAGACTGTATTATCTTATTTAAAGGGCACAACAACTGGAGATGGAGGTATTTTTCTCTCTACTTAAAAATTAGGTAAACTAAGATCCAGAGAGGTAGATTCACTTGCCCAAAGTTACACAGCAAGCTCACAGTGGAGCTGGGATGTGGGTCCACATCTCCTCACCTTCTCCAAAGAGCTGTCTTTGGCTCCAGAAAAGGGTGACTTCCATAAAGTTGTGAGGCACACCGGCCAACCCCTCTGCTCCAGCCAGCCCAGAATCCTCCCTGGGAATGTGTGTGCCTGAGGGGCAGGGCACCACGTGGGAGCTGGGTGATAAACAGGTCAGGTTAGGCCAGGATGTGCGGCGGAAGCCCAGCCTGCTGAAGGCAGAGGTGTGGCTGGGCCAGGGTGAGGGCCGGACGTGGGGAATGCACTTTTTCCCCAGCACAACAAGCTGTGGGCTTCCTCCGCCCTAGCTGAGCCCTGCCTGATATGTCAGGCCCAGAATGGGTCACTAGCCGGGGACTGGAGGGCTGGCAGGCAGGCAGGAGCCCAGGGCCAGTCCCCAGAGGAAGTCACATGGCAGGGGTCACAGGCCTGACCCAGGAATGGTGAAGGGAGGGAGATATTTCAGGCCTGAGAGGAAGGGCCCAGCCCACGAGATGAATCACCCGGGACAGATTATCCTGAGGAAGACCTTGGGGGTGGAATTGTGATAAGCACCGTCCTCCCAAGGTGACCAGGAGCCTGTGGTCAGCTGGCCAGTGATCAGCCAGGCCCCGTGTGGCTGGAGCACTCGTGTATCTAAGAAGGCCCACTAGCTCCAGATGCATTGCCAAAGTGACCTCTCAGAGACCTTAGACCGTGAGGAGGAGCATCTCTACCTTCAGGATGAGAAAACAGAGCCTCAGAGCTAAGCTGCTCACTCAAGGTCACACGCCGAGATGGGATTTGAAATGGGGGCCTGCCACCTGGCCTCTCCAAAGCAGGGAGCTCAGATGGCGACCGTCTTCCCTCTCCTCATGCTCCCTGTGTGGACCCGGAGCCTCACCAGCAAAACCACCAGGCTCTAGATGTATAATGGCAATCCAGGCCTTGGGTCTTATGCTTGCTTCTGGATGAGGTGCTTGACTTGCCCAAACTGCTGAAGGTACAGACAGGAAGGATGGATCTCAGAGAGGGCAGAGGGCTTGCCCAGGATTCCGGAGTAAGTCCGTCAGAGGCCGACTCAATCTGACTTCTGCCTCCCAGCCCACAGGTCTGTGCACTGCACTAGTATTTGGATCCTCAACAGACTCTGCTCCGATGAAGCCAGACATGGTCGGTAGCTGGGGAGCTCCTTAGAAGCAGAAGAACGACTCCTACCTCTGCCAGGAGGCCCTGCTTGATCTGGAGGGGACCTGGGCATCTGTATTTGTAACCAAGTCATTCTGATGGATGAAGAAGTTTGAGAAACACTGGCACAGATGACCTTTAAGATTCCTTCTGGTCCTAAAGGCCGGGTTCCAATATATGTCATGACCATTGTCATCGTCATCATCATCATCATCATCAAATACCTGTCATATGTTGAGTGCATGATATATGCCAGATACTCTGATAAATGCTTTATGTACATGATTTCATGTGACTCAGAGGTAGCACCATTATCCTCCCCGTTTTACAGAGGAGGTAACTGAGGCTGAGAAAGGCTAATTATTTTCCTAAGATCACAAAGCAAGTGGCTGAGCCGAGGCTCAAGGCTGGGTCTGCCCCAGCAGCCTCAGCGGCCTTTCACATCTGACTCTTCTTCCCCTAACCGGCCATGTCTTGGGAGCCTCTAGTACCTGCTTTTGGATTCAGTCTCGCCATCTATGGGACGGACAGTCTCTTTGCACTCTTCGGGCTCTGCCTCAAATTTGCAAACTGGCCTTTGGGTTTGCCACCCAGCCGAGCAGCTGACGGGACTCTGACAGCAGGAGGAGTGAGGTGCTGCTTTTCCAGCCTGCATGCCCATGTTCCAGCTCCTCCCAGTCGGGGTGCTTCAGCCCTATTCATCCTGGCCCCCCTGTGTTAAGCACTGAATCACTGACCTGGGGTGAATGGACTTAGTGTGTAGCAGTGGGAGAGCTGGGATGGAGATGAAACCAGAGTAGAGGCCCCCGTTGTTAGCAGGGTGGGGAGATGTGGAGACAGAAAGGAAATTGACGGTTAACTTTTATTAAGCACTCACTGGGTGCCAGACACTCAGCGAGTTGCTGGACAACCGACTGAACCTCTCAACATCTCAGTTTTCTCTTCTGGAGAATGAGGTGGTTACGAGGGGTAAATGACACCCATTCGATTATTCATTTACCCAACAATCATCCATCGAGGGCTGATTATTTGCCAGCCATCTTTCTCGGAAATGCAGCAGCGAAGTGACAAATACCTCCCTTGTAGGGCTAACAGGGCAGCCAGGAAAATAGGTAGAAATGAGTCAGCAAAGAAATACATCCTGTAAAATTGGAGAGTGGCAAGAAATGCTAGGAAGCTAAATAAAGCCAGGGTAAGATGTGTGCGGAGTGCTGAGAAGGGACAGGATGAATGGGCAGGGGCTGCTCGCATGAAGTAAGGGACCACTGATAAAACTACCTGGGAGAAGAGTGTCTCCAGGGGGCAAAGAAATGGAGCCTGGCACATGGCGGGTGCTCAGTAAATGGTGAATGCCATCATAGCTCAGAGGGAGGGACCCTGTCCTTACTGTACCAGGTGGGCGGTCTCTGTGTTGGGGCTGCTTCCTGGCCATGGGAATGTGGCCTGTGAGCGCCCCCCTTCTCGTCCCACTTGCCCCCATCCCAGGAGAGTGGGCCTGGAGGTGGGCAGCCCCAAGCAGGTGGAGGAGGCGGACCTTCCGTGGGAAAGGCTGCAGCACACCTACCAGCCTGACGCACAGCGGTAGCCCCCCCAAGTGGAGCCGGGGTGACAGGCACGAGGGGGCTGGACGCCGGGCAGCTACAAGACAACAGAGGCCCGCCTCACTCTCTAACACCCACACTGGGTCACCACCCTGCTCAGACACAGGGGACGTGGGCGGTTTCCCACATCTACAGAATGAAGTCTGCAGGCTTCTGCAACCTTCTTGCCTGCTCCTCCACCTCTCCCCCTGACCCGGGGCTCCAAGGGGGCTGGTCGGCCCTGGGTCCCAGGAGCTTTGCTGGAGCGCGGCCTCTGTGCACCCTCTTCTGGAAGTGCTCGCGCCAGGTGAGGGGGGCACACCAGCACACAGGCGAAGGTGATACAGCAAGCTGGCTGCTGTGATGGGGGCCAGCGCGGGGCCAATGAAGAATAATGGTCCTGGTGGAGGAATGTGCCAGGGATGGCTTCTGGAGGAGGGGACTGCATCTCAAAGCGTGTCTTTCGGTTCTCAGCGGAGAGGTCTGCTCTGGCCGCACTAGCTGAGAGGCCCCACCAAGCCACTTTCTCTCACACTCCTTATTAGGAGTGCACTGTGGGGGCACCTGCGTGGCTCATTCGGTTGAGCATCTGACTTGGCTCAGGTCATGTTCTCATGGTTCATGAATTCGAGCCCCGCATTGGGCTCTGTGCTGACAGCTCGGAGCCTGGAGCCTGCTTCAGATTCTGTCTCTGTCTCTCTCTCTGCTCCTCCCCTGCTCGCACACTCTCTGTCTCTCTCTCAAATGTAAACAAACATTAAAAAAAAAAAAAAGGACTGCACTATGATGGTGAACAGGACCCTACACTGGCCCCTAACCTTGTGGAAACCCCTCCCTCCCCAGGATGAGGAGACAGACAAGAAAGAAACAGTGAGAATAAAAGCAGGGTCCATGAAGTGGCCAGTGCTGTGAAGGGAGGAGATAGGTGAAGGGAGGGCAGGAGGCTGAAGGTTAGGCTACTTTAGAGTGGGTCTGGGAAGGTGAGGAGTGACATTTCAGGGACTTTCTCAAAGCCACACAGGGTAGTGACAAAACCGAGGGGAGAACCTCATTCTCTTGGCTTCCATAGAAGAGCTGCCTCATGCCCCATGCTCCCAGTATTCCCTCATGCTAAAAAACCCACACACTTTTCCAACAGCCTTTCCCAGATGCCGATCACTGGGGGCCTGCTTCACGGGAATCACTGCTGCCCCCAGTTGCTCCCAACAGCTCCGGGCTTTTTCTCTGGTTTCTGTCGCTGAGGTTTTCTTAGAAGCACAAACAAACAAAAGAAACAAATACGAATGGGAAGACTCTACTATCCCAACCCTGGGAATCCAATGATGGAGACTGTTTTAAACGTGGACATCCTATCTGGATCGGTGGTGGCACCAAGCGGTGGTTGTGGCCTTTCCATTAGTTTAACGTTACAGTTGCACACGTGGTACTCGCTGTGTTCCAGGCAGCATCATAAGCACTTGACATGTAGCGTCTCAAACCTCACAACAACCCTACGAGGCAGAAACTGTTATAATCCCCAGTTTACAGATGAGGGAACTGAAGCAAGGAGAATTTAAGTAACTTGCCTAAGGTCATGGAGATAACAGAGTGGAGCCAGATTTGAACCAGTCCAGAACTAGCAGTGCTCCATGCATGCTCCTAATAATGCGGTCCTGGGGACCCAAGCAGCCTCTCCTTCTGCATCCAGCAGGGGGAGCCAAAGGCCAAGGCCCTCTGTGCCCCTGCCCCAGGCATGCTTGGCAGGCTAAAAAAGGTGCAGCATGTGCTGAAGAGACACCCTTTTCCCTTGATCCAAGCAGAAAGCGCCAAATGGGGAGAAAACCTCTTGGTTAGCATAGCTCTGTCAAAGAAGAACTTTCTGCAGTAGGTCTCACTGAGTCATGAAGCAGTTAGTCACAGCTGGTCTGGGGTCTTGCAATGAATCAGATACAGTTCCCTCTGGGGAAGCTGTCAGTCAAATGAAAGATTTTTAGCCTCAGTGAAAGCCCAACAACTCTTAGAATACATTTTTTAAGAAACTGCCCTGGATTTTGCAGCTATTAAGTGGCAGAGCTGGTATTCAGACCCAGGTCTTCTCGATCCCAAAGTCTGTGGTCTTTTTTATCAAGCCATGGTCCTCAATCAATGCTGCGGATACAGAGATGCAGGAGAGAGGGTCCTGTCTGCTAAGATCTCAGGTTCTAATGGAAAAGGGAGGCACGTGAGCCCAGCCATCCTTCTGGGAGGAAGGACTCTGCCAGGATCAGCTCAGGGGCCATGGAGCACAAAGAGAAAAAATGTGTTTACTGCTGTATCCCATACCCAGCATGGGGCCTGGCACACTTTAATCTTCAGTGAATGTTTGGTGGATGGATGGATGGATGGATGGATGGATGAATGAATGAGAAAGAGACTAAGTGCCTAGGACAGAGGCAAAGTTAACCAGGGAAGGCTCTTCAGATGAGTTCACTTTGGGAGGGCCTTGAAGGATGAGAGGAATCAGCCAGGTTGGAAAAGGAGGGGGAAAGGCATTTCAGACATATGAAAGGGGATAACAGGATGGAGTAACGATCTCAACTTTTTTTTTATTACAACCTACGATACACACACACACACACACACACACACACACACAATCGGAGCCTTATTATGTACAGTGCCCTATTATTTTCTGGTCTGTTTCCATTTTGTAAACATTAGTGGCAACCTGCTAATTTTTTTGTGATACGGTCACAGGATTTGGGAAAAGTAGGGGCTGGAAAGGTGATTTTCAGCCAGACTGTAAAGATCTTTGGATGTTCGAGTTGAGTTTGGACCCTTTTCAGTCCTTGCTTCTCCTACAAGCTCTGATCCTGAAAACTACTTGCTCCTTCTCTAGCTCTTTGAGTAATTTCCTGCCCACTCCGGCAGTCTTCTTCACTTGCTTCTGGCTGCTTTTCTCCCTACGCCCCCGCCCAGTTGGTTCTTTAAATCGTGCTGAACTGGGGCTCTGTGCTGGGCTGTCCTCACTCAGCCTTCTTGGCCGCTCTGACGTCTCACCCATGCCTTGGTTTGAAGGACTGCCCACTACTTCCGACTCTGGAGACCATCACCCTCAAAAGTCCACACACTCCCTCCTGAGTGCCCAGCACACTCACTCAACTGCCCCTTCAGTGACCTACAGGCACATCAAACTCAGCACCTCCAAAACCAAGGTCATCACCTGTTCCTCCCTGTCCCATCTCTGTGTTGTCCTCACCAGCCACAGTGCCTCCAGGGCAGAATCTTGTCCTTGGAGATGCATCATTCTGTCTATTCTGCCTTCAGACCAGCTCTCAAATCCATCCGCTTGTCTCCTTACCATCTGCCACCACCCTTGTGTGGGCTGGACCTCTTCTGCCCTGCATGTCTGTGACACCTCCTGTCCCCATGCCCTGCCCCCTTCTCTCAATACCGCATAACAGCTGCCATGAACCTTCTGAAGCATAAATCTGACCGTATGACACCCCTGCTTCCCTTTATGATAAAGCCCAAACTTATTAATATACCCTGTGTCCCCAGACTCCCTCTCTACCCCCATTCCCTCTGATGCTCCATTCATTCACCAGACCTTAGTGAGCCCTGCTTCCTCTGGCTTCAAAAACTCTGCCCGGTGAACCCCAACTCATTCTTTCTGGATCCCCGTTTAGGAACACTTCCTCCAGGAAGCCTTCCCTGACCCACCCATTTGGAGCCCTCTTCTCTGTGTTCCCACAGTCCTTGCATTCCCCATCTTGATGCCTAATACCTTTTTTTTTTCCTATTGCAGTGGTCCACGTCTCTCTTTTCCATTAGATGGGAGGCATAATTGAAGGATTAAGAGCAGATGCTGAAGTCAAAACTCCGTAAATTCAAATCCCAATTCTGCCACGTGGTAGCTGTGGAGTTTGGGATTTTATTTCATCCCTCCATGACTCATTTTACCCATACTATAAAATGATGATAATTATGATTATAACAAAAATATTAACAAATAAGAATAGTACCTACCTCATAGTATTATAAGAGGATTAAATGAGTCAATGTGGGGGCGCCTGGGTGGCTCAGTCGCTTGAGTGTCCGACTTCGGCTCAGGTCACGATCTCGCGGTCTGTGAGTTTGAGCCCTGCGTCGGGCTCTGGGCTGATGGCTCAGAGCCTGGAGCCTGCTTCCGATTCTGTGTCTCCCTCTCTCTCTGCCCCTCCCCCGTTCATGCTCTGTCTCTCTCTGTCTCAAAAATAAATAAATGTTAAAAAAAATTAAAAAAAATAAATGAGTCAATGTGCTACAGTTCTTGGTGACAGTGCTTGGTACATAGTAAGTGCCACCAGTGTGACTGATAATCAAATCAGCCCTCAGAAGAGTTGCTCCAGGAGGGCAGACACTGGATTCATTTGATCCACTGCTATGTCCACAGCACTTACCCCAACATCCTGATCATGAGTGTCCCCCAACACTTGTGACACGAGTGAATCTTTTGTCTAAGAGAATGACAATGCATATAGAAAAGAAAGGACACATTTAGGTGATGCTTTGGAGGAAGACTGCTCAGAGCTCATCACTGACTGCATCTGAGGGTAGGAGAGTAGGAGGAGGAGTACAGGAGGAAAAACATGGCCAGGACAGACTCTGTGACTTTCCTCCCGAGCCCTTAGCTACTCCAATCCCCCTCCCCCACTATCACTCATGACTGCCTTCATCCATCCAGGACTCCAGCCATCCTAGGGGCTCACTGTTCATCCCTCTCTCCACTCTGTCCCTTCCCTGCCCCTCTCTCGGCCAGGCCCTTCCAAGTCCTGTCAGACCTTCTTGTGGCCCAGGCCCAGCATCCTCCATTCTCCCTGCACACTCCCCTTCCACCTTAGTTGTTTCAGTTACAATTGCTGTGTAACAAGCACCCTACCCCAAAGAATGGCATAAAACAATCATTTTATTCTACTCCCAAATTATGGGGCTTGGGGATTTAGACAGGGCACATCAGGGATGGCCACAGAAGCCCCTGTCCACGGTGCCTCAGCCGGAAAGACTCAAAGGCAGGGATGACTTGGTGGCTGCAGGTTGGAATCATCCACATGTCTGGCACCTGGGCTGGGAGGACTCCGATGCTGAACACAGCTGGGACTGTGGACTAGAACACCCACATGTGGCCTCTATCGATGCCTGAGCTTCCTCACATCATGGCAGCCTCCAGACCCCTTCCATGGTGGCTCAGGGCTCCGGCAGGAGTGTTCCAGCCAACAAGCAGAAGCTACACTGCCTCTTATGACCTAGCCTGTGGCAAGTCTTGTGGCATCACTTCTGCCACACATACGGCCACCCAGATTTAAGCAGGGAGAGCACAGACAGCCCACCTCTCAATGGGAGGCACATGGAATAATTGTGTGGTCGTGTTTTAAAACCACCAGTGTCTCATACCTGGACCATGGGGTAGTCTTCTCTCCGGTCTGCCTGGCTTCACTTTGCCTAGCCCTACCCTTCCCCCACTAGTGGATTTTCCACAGGGCAGCCAAGGGGAGCTTTTGAACACACAAATGAGATGAGTCATCCTTCTTCATATCCCTCCAATGTCTTCCCACTGAACTGCCCCTTAAAATCTAAGCTCCTTGACATGCCTACACAGCTCTGTGGGATCTGTGTACCCCCATCTCCTCCCTTCCATCCCACTGGCCTTCTTTCTCTTTCTTGAGCAGAGCCCCACTTCCCCTCCTGGTGCTCATGCCCACCTCCAACCTTCTGCACTGCTGTCCTCCTTCTTGAAGTGCTGGGACCCCAGATCCTGCCTCCTTCAGCTCTCAACTCAAACACCACCTGCTCAGATCTCAAATAATCCCTAGGCACCCAGTGTTGTCTCCCTCATCATTCTGTTTTACATTATCTTCACATCACAGGAAGCTGTGATGTCTGAAATTATGTGTTTACCTCTCTCTGGTCTGTCTCCCTCACTAGCTCCAAGAAAGAAGGTCCCTTGTCCTTCGTGTTCCTTGTATCCACGAGCCTGCCATGATGCCTGGCATAGACATCTGCGGAATGTGAATGCATGCATGAACAGCGGTTTTCAGGGAAGATTTAGAAAAGCAATTCTGAACGATAGGCAGGTCTGGCGTGGTGGTGGTTAGAGTGGGGGGTGGGGGCGGTGTTTCCAATCTGCCTCTCCCACTCACTAGCTGCTGACTTTGGGAAAATACCTTCGCGTCTCCGAGCCTCAATTTCTTCAGCTGAAACGTGAGTCCACTAGCCCCTAGCTCAACTGGACTCTGGGGTGTACATCATAGGAAGGGATCAGCATTTCTGCTCAGCTGGAAGGCTCCGAGCACCGAGTTTCAGGGAACTAGGAGGAGCTAACAGTGCCCACCGCGCCCGCCAGGTGTCGCCGCGAGCGCGTGCTGAGCGGCCAGCGGAGCCTGGCGCCCTCGGGCGGCTCCGGAGGGAGGCCCACGCCCGGGTCTCGTGCCGGGCATCCTGGCCTCCGCCCGACTCCGACAGTCCGCTAGGAGCGGCATTCCAGAAGAAGCTGCCCTACCTGGGCACCCACCTGCCGCACCCTCTCTAATAGACAGGGGTCGGGGAGGAATATGCTGAATCAGTTATCCCCGCTTCGCGGAAGGGGGCGCCCTCCCCTGAAGCTGGGCTCGGAAGCCTGGGGAAAGGGGGAACCGGGGTGCCACCTAACACCCCGCCCCCCAGCTCTGAGCGTTCCACCGGGCGGGGAGGACGAGGAGGCGAGCCAGGGTGCAGGGGTTTTCGGTCGCGCCTCGATCCTCTCAACCCGAGGGGCAGTCCCAGGGCGCCAGCTCGACCTGCAACTTGCGAAGTAGCGACGCGTGGGGGTCGAACTGACTTCCACCGCCCCCTGCCCGGCTCGGCGCCCCGGAGCCGGGAGGGGGCGCCGCGGGAGCGCGTGGGGCAAGGCGTGAGCGCGCGCTTGGAGCTGGCGGCCCCGTCCCGCGGGCTCTGGGGTGCGGGGCGGGCGCTCCGGGGAGGCGGGCGGGGGAGGGGGTGGGGGAGGGACAGGAGAAAGGAGGGAGGGAGGGAGGGGCGGGGGCGGGCGGCAGCAGCGCCCCCGCACTCCCCGCGCCTCACACACTTGCACCGGCCGCTCGCGCGCAGCCCGGCGTCGCCCCGCGCTGCGCTCGCTCCTCCCTCCCTCCTCCCGCTCCGTGGCTC
Organism: Lynx canadensis; assembly: GCF_007474595.2. Lineage (NCBI taxonomy): Eukaryota > Metazoa > Chordata > Mammalia > Carnivora > Felidae > Lynx > Lynx canadensis. The sequence continues at coordinate 55,507,679 of NC_044304.2, forward strand.
CCGCGCTCCCGGCGAGGCTCAGGCGCCGAGCGCGCGGACGGGCGCACGGACAGACGGCCCCGGGGACGCCTCGGCCCGCGCCTCCCGGGCGGGCTATGTTGATAGCCCCGCCGGGGCCGGCCCGCGGGATCAGCACTGCCCGGCCCGCGGCCCCGGCGGCCAGCGGGGACTATGAACCGGAAAGCGCGGCGCTGCCTGGGCCACCTCTTTCTCAGCCTGGGCATGGTCTACCTCCGGATCGGGTAAGGGCCGCTCGCATCTCCTGCACGCTGTCCCGGCAAAGTTGGTGTGGCCTGGGGAGGGGGTCGGCCGCCGGCCACCAACTTCTTCGGCCCCTCGGGGAGGCTGGGTGGGCGCGGTGTGGGAGCCGTGGGCGCACAAAGGCCCCCCGCAGGCGGGCGCCCCAGGGGCGCGCACAGCTCTAGAGACTCGGGCAGAGGTTCAGCCATCCTGAGGATGTCTGAGTCTGGAAGCCCCAAGAACCAGAGACAACCAGCAGGGACGGTCCGGCCTGGGGGACTCTGAAGAGAGCTATAGCTGCTGCAAAGGGTCAGCCCCTCCTAGGGACACTTCTGACCCAGGCATAGGAACAGCAGGTCCTTAAGGAGCTCCGGAGCCGGGAGCCGGAACGACAGCCGCTCCCAAGGAACTCAGCACCCGGAGCCCGAGAAGAACTCTGTACACAGAGGCGCGGGCACAGCCACTCCTGGAGTCAGGGCAGTCCCGGGGTGGCAGGTGGGGCTAGTCCGTGCAACAGGGAACAGGTACCTAAAGGGAGGGACCTTCGATGGCAAAAGCACAAACCGCTGCTCAGAGTCCTGACACCACCCGATTTCCGAGGACCCTCGTACTCCCGGAGCCCTTTCCTAGGCCAAGGGGACAGCTCCTCCCATCCCCACGAACACACACAAAGGTAGGACGAGAGATGGCCCTAGACACCCAGAGAGACAAGCTCGCAGAGCCAGCGCCAGAGAGACGCGGGCCACCCCGCCCCCTAAAACTGGGCACCCGAGTCCGCTGGCGCGCCTGCGGAGCAGCCCTCCCCGCTTCACTCCAGCATTTCTGTGGAGGTGGGGCCTAGGGCGGCGCTCTGGCTGGAAAGTGGGAGGGGGTGGCTCGGGACGCGTCTCGGAGCTGCAATTGCAGGGCCAGTCACCCTTTGTACTTCGGAGATAATGCGTGTGAAGCACGGAGGGGCGGGAGTGGGGGGCTTTAGGGATTGGTAGAGGTTCTGACGCTAAAGGAAGGGCCACCTTGGCAGGTTTCACACAACCTGCTTTCCCACCTCCAGCGGTGACCACCGCCCCCCCACCCCCACCCCCCGACCCCGACCGCTCGGCTTGGGGAGGGGGCAGACTGCGGGGGTTGCGGCGAGGGGGTGTGTGTGGCGGAGCCTTTGTGTTTTGCCACAACCACTCCTCCCCTCTCCCCACCCCGCGTCTCCGGAGCGAGCGGGCATTTCGCAAGTTGAACAGCCGCGGGTGCGAGCAGGTGCGCACAGAGCGGACGAGGCGGCCGCCAGCCGCTACCGCGGACCGAGAGGCGACCGCAGGCGGAGAGGCGGCTGCGGGGCTCGCGCTCTGTCTGCCTGCGGGTGTGTTTTAAGTGTTATTGATTCATCCGCGTCTGGGTGGCTTTTCTTTTTCTCCCTGCTTTAATCTTCATCTTGGCCCGCGCCCCGCCGCCCCGCGCGCATCCAGCATCCAGGAAGCCGGTCGGGCTGATTGGCGCTGGCCGCGTGAGGCTTTATCTTCTTTTTAATTAGAAACGGGGCGGAGGGACCAGGGAAGGGAGAGAGAGAAAGGGAAAACAACAGAAAATAACCTCCCCTAGCTGCCCCGCCCGCCGGACCTCCCGCCTGCCGGGAGACCTCACTGGCCCCGAGGGGGCCCAGCTGCCCTGGAGGGAGGGAGGGAGCGAGGAGGGCGCTGGCCTTCAGCACCGACGTCGCCCTTTGGGGCAGGGAGAGGTCCAGGTCAGGAGAAGAAGTTGCAGGGTGAATTTGGCCCGGCCCCACTGCTCCCTGAGCCTCGGGTTATCCATCTGTAAAATGGATATGAGGAGTAAAGTCCCAAGGTCCTTCAGAAGCCTTCCAGCTCCCAGGATGTGACTGGTTCCTCCCTGCTCAGGACTGATGCTAGGGCAAGTGTCTCAAGCACTATCCCCTTGTGACAGCAAATCCAATAATAATCAAAACCACGAGAGCAGCATACTTACCGAGTACATACTATGTGCCTGGCACTTTCTGTGTTTTAATTTTCACAGCCACTCTGACAGATGAGGACTAATTATCAATATCCTCATTTTAGTGATGGAGAAGCGGAAGTACAGAGAGGGGATGTAACTTGCCCAAGGCCACAGAGCTAGTAGGTGAAGGAAGCTTGGATGGCACCCTAGGCCTGACCTCTTAGCTGCTAGATTATTGTTCCTATGAATTTTTGACCCTAATATATCATTACACTCTGCTGGTGTAGGAATTCTCTGGGGGTCACAAGTGTTCACAGGTTCCTCCCGACTTGGGGCCAAAACGTCTCCACTTGCCACCTCTTCCTCAAACATCTCAAATAGTCTGGCTCTAGGTGTCTTAGACTCTCTCTTAGTGCCTCCGGTGAATGAATGAGAGCTCTTCTGAGTCTCCTATTTCAGATCTGTGACCCACTGGCCCCCAGATCTCAGTCTCTGTGAGCCTCAGTTTTCAGATACGTGAAATGGATATGGTGATTCCTGGCGGCCAGGGCTGTTTAGGAAGGTCCCAGGTATCTAATGTTTGCAGCAGCACTGGCCACACTGCCTTGGCATATGGTAGGGATGTTGCCAAAGTTCACTCCTTCATTCAGCACGTATTTGGGGGGCACCTGCTGTGTTGAACACGGGTACTTATTCTGAGTGATATTTTTGAAGCTCCATAATTCATTCATTCAGTAGCCATTTAGTGAACCAGCAGACAGCCTCCATGCCCCCCCGAAGAGCTCATAGTCTAATAAGACAAGTGGGAACAAAGTGGGCACACAAAACCAAACGCATATTAAAACATTTCAGAAGACCGTAAGTCATAAAGAGAATTAAGTAAACAAAACAGAGACTGTGATAGAAAGTTATAAGGGGCGGGATGTGGAGGCAGGTTCCCTTAGCTGCGGTGGTCAAGGAAGGTGTCCCTTGAAGTCACATGAATGATGGCAAGAATGATGGACATCTCAGGGGACCAGAGAGATCCCAGGGAAGGGGACGGGTAAGGACCTGAGGGAGGAAGAGCCTGAGGCAGGAAGAGGGCTGGTGTGAGGAAGGAATGAAGGGAAAGAGGGCAGGAGTGGTCTGTTATGTGCTTGGAAAGGACTGGGATCACCTCATCTCCTGGGCCACTGGTACACAGAGCCTCGCTTTAAGAAATTCCAATTCCAGAACAACTTCCTGTAGCTGAGCCCCAGGATGGAAAGTGTGAGGCACTTCGCCCAGGGCTGGCAGTGACCTTCAATAAATGGAAGCTCTTATTATTATAACCAGAGTGAGGCATCAGGGGTGAGGTCTTCTCTTTAAAAGCTCCAGAGTGCGGACCATCTTTGTGTAAAGGGAGGGCTACCTGCACCATCGCAGGGTTACCACTGGAGCCTGTCTGGGGTTATCTTGATATTAGGAAATGGCCCCACTCTCAGGCCAGACACCCAACAGTCACACTGACGCCTGTCTTTCCCTCAGACCCTACCCCATCCCTCCCCTCAGCTCTGCCTTCAATCAGTCCATCAGCAAGTTTGGTCAGCCCCATCTGCAGCCTCCCCCACTGCTGCCAAGGCTAAGCCACCACCCCTCTTACCCGTCTGTCTGTTCTCCCTTCTCCTGCCCTGGCATCCCGCATTCCTCCCCACCCCCGCCCCCGTGGGGCTGGAGGGAGGGGATCCTGTGGGTTTCCCCGCTTTCAGCCTTTCAGTGCATCCTGATGCACCTGAGAAAATTCTACTCTCTACCAGATCCTCTCCCCAGACCCTCCCCTTCCCTGAGCCTGAGGCAACAGCCTCTGTGGGTTCTTTCTGTTCATTAGCCATCCCAACAAGCTTGCTCCCCTCCCAGAACTTTGTGTTTGCCGTTCCCTCTGCCCAGATTACTCTTCCATGGCTGGCTCCTGGCCATTCAGGCCCTGCTCCTCTGCACCTCCCCAGGGAGGCTCCCCTTGACCACCCCAGCTAAAGTGGGCCCTCTCTCTTCCCTCCCAGCCACCCCCCAAATGCCATCACAGTGTCTTCATTTACTTTCCTCATAGTGCCCACCACTGTCTGCAATGGTCTGTTTTATTCATTTGTGAAATGGGTGTAGTCCCCTTCCATAGCTCCTGGAGGGCAGGCTGTTGCCTCTGTCCCAGCATGGTGCCTGGCACTTGATAGGGGTCCAAGACGTATCTGTGTAAAGAATGAGTGAGGAACATAAGAACTGTAGACGGTTCCGTCATAGGCATCCTCTAGGTGGGTCATGCCTAGAATGGGATACACATGCTCTGTTGGCATGAAGTTCTATGTAAATAGGACTTTTATTTACAATTACTTTTTAAAGATTTTGTTTGTAATAGAACACATACATACATACCAGAGAGTATATATAACATGTACAAGCAGTTGGGTGGGGTTTTTTTAATTAAAAAAAATTTTTTTTAATGTTTATTTATTTTTGAGAGAGAGAGAAGGAAGGGAAGGGGCAGAGAGAGAGGGAGAGACAGAATCCAAAGCAGGCTCCAGGCTCCGAGCTGTCAGCACAGAGCCTGACACGGGGCTTGAACCCACGGACCATGAAATCATGACCTGAGCTGAAGTTGGATGCTTAATTGACGGAGCCACCCAGGCGCCCCATTTTTTAAATGAATGTCTGTGTATGGACAACCTTTCAGTGCCAACTGCTGCCTGAAACTTTACAGTTACCATTCCCTGGCTTGACTTTGCAGTTTTACCACATAGAGATGATTCCTAGACAATATTAGGTTGTATTTTGCATGATTTTAAATTTCATCTCAATTGAACCCAACCATAAATACAAGGGCAACTTCTTTTGTGCACATTATGTTTGTGACATACATCGTCTTTGTGTGTGTATATCTTAAAAGGAAATCAAGCCTCACTGATATTGTATATATATATTACAAAAGTGCCGATAGGGAATAAAAAAATGAATAAGTGTGGGTTGGGGGTGCAGTGTCAAAAAGTTGGGACCCTTGCTGGGAGCAGTGGGAGGCGGTGGCCAGGGCCAGACACGCTGGGAGGGCTTGCAAGCCTTGCCCTCCACCTTGCTGGCCTAACACTCCTTCTCTCTATGTCCCCTGTTCCAGTGGCTTCTCCTCGGTGGTAGCTCTGGGCGCGAGCATCATCTGTAACAAGATCCCAGGCCTGGCTCCCAGACAGCGGGCGATCTGCCAGAGCCGTCCCGACGCCATCATCGTCATAGGAGAAGGCTCACAAATGGGCCTGGACGAGTGTCAGTTTCAGTTCCGCAATGGCCGCTGGAACTGCTCTGCACTGGGAGAGCGCACGGTCTTCGGGAAGGAGCTCAAAGTGGGTATGTGCTCACCCAGACACCTCAGGCAAGGTCTCACAGGCTGTGGGAGACCACAATACCCCCGGGAGCCCTCTAGGACCCTCTCACCTGCCCCGTGTGGGAATGCTCCCTAATATGGGGTCATGACTTGAATTCAGATCTCCTCGTGAGGGTTGGCTTCCTAATTTGAATCCAGATCCCCCCAATCATTTATGGCAAAGTTGAAAAACAGCAACCAGTGGCCTGAATGCTAACTGACTGATATAGCACTCTGCTGTTTCGTTAAATTGAAGACCAATTAAAAAAAAACAAAACTGTTTCGCCTAGAAATATGAATTTCTGTCTTCTTTTAAAAAATCAGCAGATCTGATGACTTATACATGTGTGTACATAGTTATAATGGGGTCAGACTGAGAATGCAGCTTCTTCAAGTGGAGCCAGGGCAGGCCAGTCACTGCCACGGTCCCTACCACTCCCTATTACCACCCAGTCCCCTTATGTGACCCACCAGGCCACTGTGGGCATTTGCATTGGTAACCTGTGATCTGTGGGGATTGTGGGTTGCTTGGACATGCACACACGGGCGTGCACGTGCACCTGCACACATATACACACAGACACGCACAAAGCGTCAGGCCACACATTTGGTTTTCAAAGCAACTGTGACAAAAACCTGGTGGAAAGGGGTTTGGTCATAGCACTTGTGGAAGATGTCATGGTGTGTGTCTTGCTTGGGGGCCAGGAATTCTGCAGGCTCGCTGCTAAGCTGTGAACTTCCCTGAAAATAAGTCAGCCTCAAGTGTCTTTGGGCTGGAGTGGTTCAGCCGGCCTGCCGGGCTGCTCTAAAGGCACCCCTGAGTTTTCTCTCTCTCCCTCAGCCCCAACACCAGCAAATTCAGTGGACACTGATGAGATCCATCCCAAATCCAGCCATTTTTCTGTGTCCTGACATCCTCCCTCTCAGGTCACGAAGCTGGGCTCCCGGGCACCCACATCATCCTGTTGCCCCTGACTATCCTGCAGACCTTCCTGCAGGCAGGGTCCTCCTCTGTAAATGAAAATCAGATCACATCATTTCTCTGCTCAACACTCCATGGAGGCTTCCTCTCGTTTCAAAACGCCCCCCATCTGCCCCCATCTGCCCTCTCCCCCCTTGCCCACCCAGGCTTGTTCTGTTTCCCAAACATACCACGCTGGGTCCTGTGCTGGAGCCCCAGCACCACGCATTCCTTCTGCCTCAGATGCTTTCTCACAGGCAGCACCGGGGCCCCTTTTCTCTGTGCATCTCTCCCTCCCGGCCACCCGGGGCCTCCCTTGATCACGGGTGTCTAAAGTCCCCTCTCACTACGAAGCTGCAGCCCATCGGCCAAGTACTCGGCACCGTCTGAATCATTCCTCACCCACTGAGATCGCCGGCTCCAAGAGGGTTGGGGCTCCCCTGTCACATCCACCGCTGGATGTTTCCTTCCTCCTTCTTGGAAGGAAGAGCAGTATCATCTTGGTCCTAAGCAGGTCTTGTGTCACAATCTTCTGTAGGCCCTTGCTTACTCACACCTGAGAGGGAAAGAGCTCAGCATCATGGTGAGGTTGGCAGGGGGGCATGTCGGCCCCCTCTTGCAGAGCCTCTCTCCACCTGTGTGCCCTTCTGACATCTTCATGGTTAGACTTTTGCCTTGCAACACTTGCCCTTCCTTCTCCCTCTTCCCTACCTCAGGGCTGACTTTTCAGGTGGAGAACTAAGGCCCAGAGAGAGTGTGGGCTGCCCCCTGCTCACACGAAATTGGGACTCCGATTCAGGTCGCTGAAATCCCCGTCGTGTTGGCATCTGTGGTTTTTCTGCCGTCTCCTGCTCACATCTCCAGCCCCCTGTTCCTGGGAACCAAGCCTGGGCTCCGGCATTATTTTAAACTCGCGTTTCGCTGACATATGAGATGCTACAGATGAGGAAACAAGCTCAGAAGGGACTTGTCCAAGGCCAACAAAAGTGAAGGACACGGTCTCCTGGGACTGGGTTTATGCCAGCACAGCCTGTAGCCTTGGAATAGCCAGCCCTTAGCCTGCCATTATAGTAGTGCCTGCTGGGGTGCATTGGAGGGCTGTGGTACACGGAGCCCCTACTGTCCAGCAGCCCCCCGCTGGCTAGAATTGTACAATTGAGGGAATTCATTGCACGTTGGGTGGCCTCAGGGAATTCAAACAATAAGAGGAGCCCAAGAAAACCCCATGATAGTATAGCAATGCTAGGGCAACAGGTTCACAGGCTTGGAAGGGGAGTGGGAGCCAGGGCCAGGAGGTGTGTGGCATCCATCTCAGAAGTTTGGATTTCTAGGCGGTGGGAGCAATTGGAGAATTTTGAACAATGGCATAGCTGCCAAAGTAAGGTCATACTGTATGAAATAGCCACTATTCAATGATTTTTGGCTTGCAAAAATGGCAACATCATATGATCCAGCCTAATAGCAATCCTGGAAGATTCATTAACAGGTGGCTATAAAATTCATTCATTTATTATGTCATTCATTAGCTCATACACTGACCAAATTATTTATTGAGTGCCCACTATGGCTGGAGGCTGCTGTTCCAGCCTGTTTGGTCAAAGAAGGCCTCTAGATTCATGAGGGAGTTGAGCTATGGCAGTTCTGGGTAATGGCATGCTAGGCAACGTGAATGGCATGTGCAAAGGCCCTGAGGCAGGAATGTGTTTGGCAGTTTGAGGAATAGTGAGGGGCCTGGTATAGCTAGAGTACAGCAACAAGGGGGAAGAGGAAGTCTCAGAGGTCAGAGAAGGAGCCAGAACCTGGACAGTGTGACATCTCTCAGGCCACATCAGGGGTTTGGGTCTTCCTCCAGTGAATGGAGGTCAAGAGAATGACAGGATCCGACTTTGAATTTAGCAGCATTGCTGTAGCTGCTGGGAACAGAATGAACCGTGGAGGTGCCACTGGGAGTTAGGAGTCTGGTCTAGTCTTCCAGACAGGAGGTGACAGTGGCTCTGGCCTGAGTGATAGCTGTGGGGATCTGCTTTGGAAGTGAGTTGCAGAGGATGGAGGGAGGCCAACGACTCAAGGGCCACTTAGAAAGGCATTACCCTGGCCGGGAAGTTGTAAGGTGGTGGCAGTGGAGGAGAGGAAAAGGAGGCCAAGATGAGACCCTCCCTTGGGTCTGAGAAGTCACGTCCCCTCTGAGCCTTGGTTTCCTCACGTATAAACATATCCTGCTTAAAGACACCAAGCAGCAAGCCTCAGATTTCATCTTTCTGGGCTCTTCATCAGTGCTCTTACCCTCATGGGGTTGCCTCTTCCTGGCAATGGCCAGCCAACAGGCTGCTTGTAGGTGAGGCATCAAGAGTGTAGTCTTTGATTTTGGGAGCTCTGGCCATCAAGACCGCACTCTGGATGGCAGGAAACGTTGTCTTTGAAGAGACTTCCCAGAAGCCTCCTGGCCTACCCCCTTCATACTTCTTCTGCTTACGTCTCATTGGCCAGAACTCAGTCACATAACCACACCTAGCTGCATGGGAAGCTGGGAACTGTAGTCTTTTATTCAGAGTAGCTATGAGACCAGCTAAGGATCTGTGACTGAGGAGGAAGAGGAACGTTGATGTTGGGGTGGGCAGCCACCCCCTGGCATAGTTATCCATCCCGTGCTGAGACCGGGACCAAAAGGCTCGCCTTCCACTGCCTCCTCAGCCTCCACTCTGGTCCCCAGCTCTGCGTTTCATGGCTCTGTCTCCCCTTCTGAATGTTCCAGATTTTACTGTATAGATCTCAGGAGAGGGCCAGGGATGTGAACCAGACAAAGGCCACTGGGATGCTAGAAACTGAACCCCAGTTCAAGCCACCTCAAGGTGAAAAGGGGAATTTATGTCTGCCTAAGTCACTGGAAAGTCAGGGATGGTGCTAATTTTTGAATGGCTTGAACCAGAGATGGTGTTGGCCTCTACCAACCCCACAGCTGCTTCTTGGGGAGGCAAGATAGCTGTTCAAGTGCCAGCACCGCAGCTTCCAGGTTCTAGAACTGCAAGGAAGAGCCTTAGCCTTTCTCTGGCTGCACCTACAAAAGTCCTAGGGTTCACCCTGACTGGATCAGGTAACAGGGCTTGACTTTTGGTCATGTGTCCATCCCAAACCAATCATTAGTGACCGAGGGTGGCAGTGATTTTGTTGGCCAGACGTGGGAGCCCCACCTAGACCGTCTCTTGGGGGAGAGGCACCGCTCACGGGTCCATCAGGCAGCTGGGGCTGCTGTAACAAAGAACCACAGGCTGGGCAGCTTAGACACAGATGCTCCTTTCTCACAGTTCTGCAGCCTGGAAGTCTAAGATCAAGGTGTCAGCAGGTTTGATTTCTTCCGAGGCCTCTCTCCTTGGCTTGCAGATGGCTGTCGTCTTACTGTGTCCTCACATGATCTTTCCCCCGTGCGCGGGCCCTTGATGTCTCTATGTCCTAATCTCCTCTGCCTACAAGGACACCTGTCAGATTGGATTAATACCCACCATGATGGTCTCATTTTAACTTAATCACTTATTTAACAGTCATACCTCCAAATACCTCTTGCCCCTTGCCATATTCTGAAATACTGGCGGTTAGAGCTGCAACATATTACTTTTGGGGAGGACATAAATCAGCCCATAACAACGAGCAAGCAGATTGTGGAATGGTTCGTGCTTTAGGGAAAGGCACAGATGGTGTGGTGGGTGCTCAGAGGTGAGACTGGACAGTGAAGGTGAGACAAGTGGACTGGACAGTGAAGATGGCCCTTGCTCTGGGTCTTCAAGGGTAGGAAGAATTTCACCAGTGAATGCGATCCCTGGCGGAGAGAACCGTGGGGCAAAGATGTGGACATTGGATTGCTAAGAGGATCTTGGACAAGGCCCTGCAGCCTCCAGATGCAGGGGGTCAGAAGTCTCGGATGAGATTGCAGGCCAGCTATTCAGGGGTCTTGAATGCCAGGGATTATTGGAATCTACAATATTGGAAGCCACAATAGTGGTTCCACATTGGTTTTATCAATTGCTACCCAGTGTGGCCCTTGGGGGCTTAAGAAGGCATTCACCTCTCCCCCTTTAGCCTTTTCCTTTTCTGAAATAATACAGTGAACCCCCCCTTGAATCCAGCACCCAACACAACATCTAGAACAAGAATGGGTAATTTACATCCACCCCTGTGAGCATCCCTGTGCGCCCCCTGCTCTCCCCACCCCCTGCTCTCCCCACCCCCTGCTCTCCTCACCAAGCCATACGTTCTCTATCCTGAACCGTGGGTTTCCCATTCCTTGCTTGTTTGTGTCTGTTTTATCATATTGATATAGTCCCCAGAAGTAAATTATTTGGTTTTAGTTCTATTTAATTTTATAAAGAAAAGATATCATCCTATGCGCAATCTTTTGGAATTTATTTTTTTCACTCACTAGTAATAAAACCCATCCACGTTGTTCCTTTAGCTGTTGCTGATTCGTTTTAGCTGGGGTAATAGACTCTAATCTATGCTCCTGTGCTTTTGGTTGTGGGACATCTGGGTTGCCTCTAAGCATTTATTGTCACATTGCCACCACACGCCTCCCTGTTCACATCTCCCGGGGCCCATGTGCATGTGTTTCTCTTGGGTGTGTACAGAGGAATGGAATTGCTAGTCACAGGTATGAATGTCAACCTGATTTCCACAGTGATTGTGCTAGGTGCCACTCCTGCCAGCCAGCAGTGTTGATCCACAGCCTCTGCAACACTTGGAATTATCGAGACTTCATTTTTGCCTAGGGATTTGGTATAAAATGCTTTCTCACTGTCGTCTTGATTTGCATTCTCCTGAGAAGTAATTCAGGTGAACCCTCTTCCTATATTTACTGGCTCTACATGTTTACTCTTCTGTGAGTTGCCTGTTCATGCTTTTTACCCATTTTTCCATCCAGTTGTGTGTTCTTGCCTCAGGTTTGACTGTCGTGGTAGTAGTACTGAGTCATGGTGCAGGGGAGTGAGGCTGGATCAGATAGCACCCCAGGCTATGGTGGCTCATGTGGGGTTCACTCTTTTGTCTTTTCATTGAGGATCCGTGAGGGCCAGGCACCGCGATAGCCCTTCCTCATGTATGGCCTCATCTGCCCCCCGACAGGAGGTCTGTCTACCTTCATCTCAGGCTCTGAGTGAGGCGGAGGCTGACCAAAGTCACATGGCTGTTTTGTGGCAGAGCTGAGATGGGTAGTGAGTTCTCTGATGCTGGGATATTCTTCTCCTTGTGTGAGCCTGCCAGATTTGAGATTCTCGAAGATGCCACGTATTTGAGAACCTTGTCTTGCTGGGCCATGTGGCAACCAAGTGAGCACTGGGATCAAAGTCACATGGCCAGGTTTCCATTCCAGCCCCACCACTACCTTGCTGAGGACTCTGAGAGAGTACCTCACCTCTCCTATCTCAGTCTTCCCATCTGTAGAATGAGGGAGTCTCATGGCAACGTTGTGCAGGATTTAAAATCCTGGCACCTGTAAATTAGGGCCATCAGAAGGTATCCCTTTGTCCCTCCCAGGAGGCTCACATGCCCATCTCAGACAAAGATGAGCTCAACGAATTGGGGATGCATGCACTGGGTTTTTTTCTTGGTGCAACAGAGTGAGGAGATGCAGAGAAGAACAGGGAGAGGCTACCGGTGCAATTGCTAATCTAAGCTCACCATTTTGACTCTACCTGTGAATTGTGTCTGCCAGTCTGTCCACCTCTCACCAGCTCCACCACCACCTCCTGGTTCAAAACCTCCATCTTTAGAGACTTGTTGCCCAGACAGCTACATCAGCCTCCTCATGTACCCCCGCGTCCCCAGCTGCACAGCCATCCGGCATAGCATCTTCCCAGCATTGCTCTGATCATGGCAGCCACCGCCCCCCCCCCCCAATGTGCAAAACCCTGTAGCGGTTTACTGTTCCTCCAGGAATAAAATACCAACAGGCCCCCCTGGTTCTTTACAGACCCCTGTGACCTGCACCCAGACCCCCTCTCCCCTCCATCTCCAGCCCCTCTGCCTTTCTTTCCACCCTCAAGCATACCAAAGCCCTTCTCACCTCAACGCCTTTGCCCTGCCTTGTCCCCTCTGCTGGGATGCTCTTTTGTCCTTCCATTGAGGACACCCATGGGTAGCGTCGACCACCTGTCCCTATCTGCCCCTTACCTTGCCAGATTTTTCGTATCACTTCACTACTCCAGGGCATATTCCCTATTTGCTCATTTGTGCAGCACTGTATAACAGTTCAGTCCCTAGACTGCCCGCTTGGTTCTTTTCCTGGCTTCCCCATTTACTAGCTGTGGACCTTGACCACACGGCAGTGATAATAGTGTCTGCTCCATAGATTGTGTCCCATGGGCTGAGATCATTTAGTCCCCATGAAGCATTCAGAACTGCGCCTGGCACATAGGATGTGCTCCGGAAATCATAGTTGTGATGTTGCTATCATCTCTCTCTTGGGCCAGAAGGCAGCTCTGTGAGGAAGCAGACGGAGGCCTCTGACATGGCGCCTGGTACATGGAGGGCATGGTGACCACAGACGGGCACCAGAGGATGTGGGGACCTCCCTGGGTACTGGTGCAGACACCCGCCCTCAGCTCCCTCTGGAGCAGGAGGCAGAGGAGAAGGGTGAAAGGGAGCAGCTGCCAAGAGATGGCAGGTAACCTGCTTGCTCCAGCATCATGCAGGTCTCCACCCAAATGCCACCTCTTCCAGGAGGCCCTCCTGGACTGTCCAGCCTGAGATTGGTCAATCTGTTCTGATGTCTTTACAGCACTTACCACCTTCAGAAGGGACATTGCTTACTTTTGCAAAGATGTGTCCAATATCAATCTTCTCCCTGACTGTGGGGGTGTCCATGGAACCCAGGCCTGTCAAGCATCTTCTCCTGGGATGCCCCACCCAGGGCCTGGCACACAGTAGGTGCTCAGAGCACACATGAAGAAACACATGACCCCGGAGCTCCTCTCTATCCTATGTGCCAGCAGCTGCTCTGAGCCCTTGAGGACAAGGCCCAGGTCTTATTTATCTTCTGACTCCCAGGTCGGTGGTACCTTGCACACAGGAAGCACTCTGTTCCCTCTGTTGTGTGAGTGGATGCTTTTCATTCTGACCTCAATACGAGGCTGAACATTCATTCCCGCACATTTCATTTTAATCCGTTTTAGCCTGGCCTTCTGTTGGCTCTCCCTTCCACCTTTGCATTGGCTTCAAATGGGGTAAACATGCTAATTAGGTCAAGGCCTAGGGAAGACCCCTTCCCCATGGCATGATTCAAAAAGACGCGTTCCCAGGATCTGTTCAGCAGAATGATACTGTCCACCCGCTCCCTTCCTCCACCAGCGTCTCTGGAGAAACATAGGAGGGCTCCCTGGATGACAAACTGGGGAGCTCCCTACTTGGGGGAGCCAGAATGCCCACCAGCATATTAAAGGCCCTGAAAAGTCTTACAGACAAGAGAGCAGCTTGAGCAGGCTTTTCCTGAAGGACCCACTCATCTCTGACCTTGGACTCACTGACCATCTGGTAGAATGCTCTGCAGAGGCAGCCCCTGCCCCCCACCCCACAAGAAACACCACTCATATATATATATATATATATATATATATATATATATATACATATATATGTGTGTGTGTGTGTGCGTGCACGTATATGCATATATATGTATATCCCATTTATATATCACATTTTATGTATATATCATAAAATACACACACACACACACACACACACACACACATATGACGTTTTCTTTGTCCATTCATCCATTGATGGACCCTGAGGTTGTTTCCACATCTTGGCTATTGTAAGGAATGCTGCAGTGAACACAGGGTGCAGGTATCTTTCCAAGAGAGTGATTTTGTTTCCTTTGGATATGTATCCAGAAGTGGGATTGCTGGATCATATGATCATTCTATTTTTAATTTTTTGAGGAACCTCCATACTCTTTTCCATAGTGGCTACACCAATTTACATTCCCACGCATACAGTGTTTTTATTTATTTTTCCCCTAGGTGCTTTTGGTTGAATTTGTAGAATTTAAATGCTCATGGGATCCCACACCACAAGCTTCCCCTGCCCCACCATGTGTCCGCCATTCATTCATTTATCGGTCCCACAGATATTTACTAGAATCTTCTGTGTGGTAGACTGATGAAATGGCTTTGCCTTCAGTGTGCTCACAGTTTGGTGGGGACAGACAGCAACATCAGAGCAGAAAATGTGCTCTGGGATCTCATAGGTGAGGAGAGGGCACCAGGCAGGTAGACTGTAGCACAGAAGGCTGCCTGCAGGGGTCATCTGTGATGGGCTGGTCCACACTAGAGGGGGGAAGGCTGTGGCAGGGGAGAAGCCGTCAGGAGAGGCTTGCAGGTGTGACCCAGCCCAGAGCCAGGGGGTCGGGAGTGTGATCCGGACACCCTGGACTCTAGGGTGTGGGGGAGGGAGGGCAGAAAGAGGCTGGAGAGAGAGGTGGGCATGAATCAGTCCGCCAGTGCTTTGCCAGGAGGGGAGCTGTCAGAAGAATTTCTTTCCCTTGTGTCAGGGGAGAGACAGGATGTGGGAAGATAATCACATTCTTAGCACATATAGAAATTTGCTCTGTCCCCAGCATTATTGTCAACAAAGAAATGGTGATTTCCCGACATGCGGGACGGCTGCATTCTTTTCCAGATACTCACGACCTCCTGTTTGGTACTCCCCCGCCGGAATTTTTCCAGGGATGGGCACAGATGACCTAGGATCCAGGCCCTGGGAGGGGAGTACCACCCTCCTGTGTCTGCACACCGGATGACTTTAAAGCATTTCTAGGCTTTTGCTCCTGTGGCACTCTTTAGAGCAGGGTGACCCGCTGGGCCTAGGTTCCCTCGTCTGGGAATCCGTGCCTCACACAAATGGCTCCGTCTTTTTACCCATTTCAGGCTGTGAAAACAGCCAAAGCACACGTCTGGTGAGCTAATGACTGCTTGGAAGGATGGATTCGAAGGCCTTCCCAGTGAGTGAGAGAGACAGAAGCAAGGGGCGGGCCGGCTCCACTTTCTCTCTGCCATTTCTTAACAATGCGCCATCTTGCCTGAGCGAAAGACCTATTCTTTCCCTATTCTTGCTTAGAACGCAGCTAACAAAGGACTTTTTGTCTCCTTTGCATTTTTTTTTTTGCAAGCCTCAGTTCATCCTGGGTTTTAGCTCTCCTGACACTATTCTTTGAGATGAGTCTTTTGTTATAATGTTCTCTTTCCAGCTTTCATATGGTGGACAGACAGACACACACACACACACTCACATGCTTACACGCTTTTACACACACTGTCATTCACTCATTCAACTATGGAGGCTACGCAGATAAATAATCCAGCTCCCCACAATCTAGTGGGAAGAGACAGAATTCAATTCGACACCAAGTAAGGAGAGCTAAGGTGCTGGGCCACAAGCAGAAGGAGGGGCATATCAGGAAGGTCCCTCAGAGAGGGGGCACTGGAGCTGGTGAACCAACAGTGCATCTTGTAAGAGCTACTGGTTATTGATCCCTTACCAGGTGTGGATAAGGGATTGACAGATTCTGTCATGTGCTTTGGTTTTTTAACCATCCAAGCGACCTTAAGAAGGTGACTATATTCCCAGTTTACAAAGGAGGACACTGAGGCCCTGAGAGGTCAATGAACTCATCTAAGGTCCTGCCACTGGGAAGTGGAACCAGAATGTGAAACCAGATTTATCGCCTCCAGGGCCCTGCTTTGAAAACACCTGCCTCTCACCAGGCAGATGGGAAGAAGACCATGTCCAGGCTGACGGAACAGCATGCGCAAAGGCATGGAGGCAGGAAGGGGCAGATGTTGACCCTTCGTGGACGGTCAGCAGGATGCACTGGCTTTGCCCAGTGAGAAGAGAGACCCTGAGGTGAAACTGAGGCAGGAGAGAAGGGTGGAGACTGGGGGCCTGCACATGCCCCTCCCCCAGTTTCCAGCTCTAAGGGCCTATTATCTTAGCCAGGCTCAGCCCAGACATGTACTCCCAGCACCCCCAGTTCTTCCAGTTGTTCACTGAGAAGCTCTCTAGTTCCTCTGGATGGAGACAGCCAGATGTGGCATTCTGAGCCCAGAAGGGCTGTGAGCTGCCATGCCATGGGACTGGCAAAAGCAACCTTTTTCCATCTGTATATTTTCCAAATCATCATATATTTCAGCCCGTGTCACTGCAGATTGCTCACTCTCTGACCCATTGGCTTTAAATAGCAAAAGAAAAAAAAATACAATGCACTTTGTGGTTTCCAGTAAGATACCGTAAATACACCCAGATAATATTCCGGTGCAAACCATTTACGGTGGCTGCACAGGGCGGTGGAATGGAATCTTTCGGGCAGGCTTGGTCATCAGTTTATTTCCTCTGTACCTACCGGGATCGTTATGGAGCTGGGCTGTGTGGAGGGCACCATTCGGGCTCCCCATGTTCACCTCAGTGATAACACTTTCCTGAGCACCTCCTAGGGCCTGGGCTGTTTACACAGAGGGTGCACTACTCTTCATGGCAACTTGGCAGTGTCCTCCTGGTGGTTCTCATTTCACAGATGGGAAAGTTGAGATTCGGGGAGGCAGAGCCCTTGCTCAGGGTCCCCCCAGCCGAATAAGGAGTAGAGAGGAGGAAGGACGGATAAGCTCCATTGTATCCAAGTTCTGAGCTAAAGCCAGTTACCTGGGCTTCTGGATGGAAAGTTTACCGGGAGATGTGGGTGCCCTGAGAGTTAAGGAGGATGTGGTGGAGGTGAGAGTGGGGACCCCATGCTGGGAGCCAGGAGAAGAGCCTCGTTCTAGTTCCCCTGGTCTCGCTGAGTCACTGGTGACCTTGGGCAAGTCTCCTGGACTCCATGAACCTATCATTCCAGGAGGAATTTACGTCTGCGGCTCTGGGAGTCTGTTCTCTGATTCTGAGGATGCCTCTGTGCAGGGCAGGATGGTGGAGCCAGCAGAACCTGCCACCGCCCTTGAGAGCTTCGGCTCACCTGTGCCCCCGGCTCTCCTGCTTCTGCCAACGGCTCTTCTGTGTCAGGGTCATCACGCGGGCTCCTCACAGAGAGAGCTGCATAGCTGGCTCCTCTGAGCTCTAAAGGCACGACCCCCGGTGCACCCGGCTAGCAACACTGCTCTGTTTTATGTTCTTCAGAGTCCTCAGCTGCCACTGAATGATGTGATCGTGCTGTCTGTTCCCCTATGAAGGCAAGGCCATGTCTGAGTCTCTCCTGTCGGTATCCCCAGGCCCCAGCACGTGACAGGTGCTTAAGAAATATCTGTGGAGTGATGGCACAGGGCACATGGCTTGGTCCAGGAGATTTGATGGAGGTTCTTCCTCAGCTCAGGGGTAGGAGAGACAGGTAGACTCTCCAGGCAGAGGGGGGTGGGTCTGTTCTTGGAGGGCGCGTGGTCAGCAGTGGCCAAGCCCAGCGTGTGCTGCTCAGTGACTCCATGTGGAAGATCTGGGAAAGTGCCTGGGTCAGGGTCAGGAGGACTGAGTGGGTGTCATGACCTGGAGGCAGGAGAGTGGGTCCGACTCTGGAGCTGAGCCAAGTTTAAGTCCTGGAAGGTTGCGTCACCTCTCCAGGTGTCAGTTTCCCCATATGTAAAATGGAGATAGTAATGGTCCATACCTCATAGGGCAGTTGCTAGGATTGAGTTGATCTATATTGAGTGCTTAGGAAAGAGCCTCTCACATAATAAGCATTTTATGACTTTGCCATGCTTATGATGAACTATGCCATTGGGCATAGGATGTCATAAACAGACACCCTAAATGCACTCTTGCAGATGCCTCATAAGAGACAAACAAGGTGGCCTTCAGGAAATCACCCAAGCAGCTGAGACACGGGCTGTCCTGGGAGCCCTGAGAATGGCCAGGGTGTAGGGCATTGCCCCGGAGTGGTTGGAGATAGCATGTGACCTCGAAGTTTGCATCCTGGCTCTGTCTGGGCAAGTCATTCTTCTGAGCCTCAGTTTCCTCACTGATAAATCAAGGTGTTACTCACGTGGGATGGGTGCAGGAAGAACCCACGGATGGATGCAGTGTAACATGGCCTCTTACCTTGAGAGTCTGAGATTTTAAGATTCTGGAATCCTTTTCTACCTTCTCCCTGCCATCAAAACCGGCTCTTAGCTTAGCAAGCCATCTCACTTGAATGGGTCTTATAAATTATTTGTTGATAGGTTTTAACTGATAACCTAATGGCATCTCTTGACAGAAATAAAGGCATTTTGATAAGCATCCATGCCTTAAGCCAAAAGAATCTCTCTTAACCGTGGGCTTCCAGATTCAATGAGGAGCCAGGAAGAGAGGTGGGTGGGGCTGAGAAAGGACACTTGGGTCTAGAATCCCAGTTGTGGCCAGTTTGTAGGTGGGTGGCCTCAGTGAATCACTTTTACCTCTCAGAGCATCGGTTTCCTCATCTGTAAAATTGTGGACAGTGACGTCTACCGATAGGGCAGTTGGGAAACACGACACAGAGAGCCAAGTATGGGCCTAGCACATAGTAGGTGCTCAACAAATGTTACTTTCAGGCCTTCTCCCTGAACCCAAAACCCCCCTCAAAAACCCCAGCTTCTGGCTAACTCTGTGCTGGTATCTTGGAGGAAGTAGGCTGAATGGGCTGAGTTCACCACTGCTCCCCACCCTCCTGTCAGACCTTCTCTGAACCTTTCAGTCGGGGTTGTTTTCCTAAGGAATAGGTGAGCAGACTTTCCCAAATTGCCTAGCCGGGAGCCTGGCAAATAAGCCCTAAATAAAAGTTGTTGGCCACCGTTTGAAGCTTTCATTCATTCATTCATTCATTCATTCATTCATGCAATGAAATTTACCGAGTACCTACTATGTGTCAGGCCCTGGGGACCCAATGGGGAACATGACAGAGTGCTTACCTTCAAGGAAATTATATTCCAGTGGGGGGATGGGAGTGGTAGGTGTGTGAGGAACAGACAATAAGCAAATCAATCTAAAATGGC
The DNA here is from genome assembly GCF_007474595.2 of Lynx canadensis. Classification (NCBI taxonomy): domain Eukaryota; kingdom Metazoa; phylum Chordata; class Mammalia; order Carnivora; family Felidae; genus Lynx; species Lynx canadensis. The sequence continues at coordinate 55,527,162 of NC_044304.2, forward strand.
AGGAGGGCTATGTAAAAAAACTAAATGGGGGGGAGGGGAGTTTTCTTTCTGTATCTCCCAACAGTGTGCCTGTAATTTTATCAATTATAATCTCTGTAATACTCACTGCAGTTTATTTAAGCACCAGCTTTGTGCCAGGTGAGACATATTTCTTCCTACAGAGTAGGTGACACGAACAGGTATGGAAATGGAGACGCAGAGAGGTTAAGTGACTCGTGCAAGGTCATCCAGCTCCTGGCGGGGTTGAAATTGGAAACAGACCTGCTCCTTCATTCATCCCTCACGCATTATGGGGGGGGGGGGGTTGTAAACAATGGAAGCAAGACAGATGTGGTCACTGTCACCTTGTGAACCTGCAGTTTGGCTGGGCAGGCAGACATGGCTGGCTCAACCCCACCCACTTGCCTCTGTGTGAGGCTGTCTTATCCTTCGGGGCATTATGGAGCACAGTGAGGCAAAATGGGACCTGGGGGTAATAATAACAAAAACAACAACGATGCTTGGCATTTACTGAACACTTACTACATGCCTGGCTCTGTACTCAGCCCCTTCCCCTCGTTCTGTGGTTCAGTCTGCTCAGTAGCCCATGATACATAGATGCTGTCATTATGCCCATTTCACAGAAGAAACAACAGAGGCTTAAAGTGGTTAACAGGCCTGACGTTAGATACCCAGGTAGCCTGATGCACAGGCCAGTTTCCTCAGTGGTCAGGTGGGGGGTGGGGGAGAAAGGGAGGGGGGATCAGGCAGTGCCAGTCTAATATAGGCGGGCAAGGCCCACATCAAGGTCAATGGCAGGGCTCACAGTGACCCTTTAGCACCCCGAGGCATTGGGCTTGAGCAGCCAGTACTTGGGTCCCTGGGAACTCTTAAGCCACAATTTTCACTTTTCAGGGGCAGTGGGTGCTGAGGTAAGGGCCAGCTTGGCGGGGAGGGGCAGGCCATGGCCCATGATGGGACTTCACTGTGGAGCGGGGAGGGGGGGTGGGGTCCACCTTGAACTTAGGGGAGTTAACTGTGTGGGGGTTCAACTGTGCTTCCCCGACCTAAGTGGAGGTACCTGGGAACAGAAGCTGTGTTTAGTTCGTTGTCTGCCCCTCACCACCTGCATTGGTGTGCGCTGCTCAGGGGGCTCAGAGGGACCAGGGGCAGGTCACCTGCACTGCACACAAAATTACCACAAAGGACGCTGGTCCCACCCCTCCTCACCCTGCCCCTGGCCCCGCCTCCAGGGAGGAGTCTGGGAGAAGGGCAAGTCTCAGATGACCGGCCTGGCTCCCCCCCCCCCCCCCCCCCCCCCCCCCCGCCTTCCTCAATTTGCATACTCCATTCTTGGTCTGATAAAGGGGACACAGTCTCCTTTCAGCTGCTGTGGCACCTCCGGCCATTTAATCCCTGGGGACAGACTTGATCTATATGGGGTGTCTGGAGGCCAAGTCGGCAGCTCAGCTCTGTTGCCCACCCGTTGGGTGGCCCCAGGGCAAGCCAGACCTTTCTCTTGGCCTCGTTTTCTTCAACCATAAATGAAGATCAACATTGCCTCCTACTCTTTACCTCCTCAACCTCTCATAAAGAACTGTTACTTGGGTAAGGGGCATTAAGGAATCTGAAATCATTGTTGCACTATATGCTAACTAACTTGGATGTAAATTTAAAAAATAATAAATTAAAAAAAAAAACTGTTACTACCGTCATGAATAGAAATCGTAATAAATCTAGTATCTGGGGCCCCTTTCTCATACCAGGCTCTGTGCTCAATGTTTTATCTTTGTTAGTGTTTCTAATCCTCTCAGCTACCCTAAGAAAGTGGGTGGTTGCCGTCCCTATTTTATAGTGGAGGAACTGGAGCACAGAGAGGTTAGGTGACTCACCTGAGGTCACACAGCTGGGAAGTGGTGGAACGGGAATGACCCCCATCCTGTTCTCTTTATGCTCTCCATCTCATTACTCTTTCCTTTGGTGTCACTGAGGGTCTAATCTCACTGTTGGCTGAATCTAGTATATTATTTCCTCGTGTGTTTCATACTCTCCTGTGAGCTGGTGCCTGGCAGCTTTATCTTTGCTTCTCGAGGGGTCTTAGGGAATGACCGGCCTGGGGCCAGTCTTCCCCCTTGACTTGGGAACCCCTGAGCATGCAGAAGGACAAGTCTGAGCCATATCTCGAAGGCAGGGACAAGGCTCCCAGTTTCCAGGATTCTGATGTCCTCACCCCTTACCCTCCCACCTCCTGTGCTGCCTCAGGTAGCTTGTTTATTGTCCTGCTTTGCTGTGTGTGTGTGCGTGAGCAGCGACTTTCCCAGCGTGCCCTCTCTGCAATTCTGTCCATCAAGTAGTAGCTCCTTTCCAATGTCCTGCCCCTCTGGGACCCAGGGCCTGATCACCAGGCCTTGAGGCCTTAATTCATGAGCTCCCTTTTCTGCAGAGCCCAGCAACACAAGATGGCCACATCCCATGCCTACTCGCCCTGCTGGTGATCAGTTCTGTCCTCAACACACGGCCCCTACAGGTTCCCTTGCCTTCTTGTGAGCCCGGCCGCGCAGCGGACGATCTTACACAGCATTTCTTAATTTCACAGAACGAAAGCGTTTTGTCAGGAATCCAGCGTGCCCGAGGTCCAGCCTGTGCATGTGCCCACACTGTGGCTGTCCCCTGTCCACGCTGGGGCTGTCCCCTGTCGATGCTCCCTTGTGCTCAGTTCTCTGCAGGGCACGTGTTACACACACACGGTTTCTAATACTAATGTGATCGATAATGTGTGCAGGGTCAGGAACCTGGTAGGTGCTGAAATAATGCCTTTTTCCAGGTTCGAGCTTGAGGTACAGTGAAAAGGAGAGAGTGCCCAGTTTAGGGGTGTTTGGTGAGCCAGGCACTGGGCTAAGCAGGTCACCCCCACTCCTTTTCCTTCTGAGCAGCTCCTGTCAGGTAGGCACTGGCATCATCTGCATTTCACAAGCAGGGAGACTGAGGCTCAGAGAGGACAAGGAGCTTGCCTGAGTCACAGTCCGGAAGTGGTGGGGCTGGGATTGGAGGCGCTGTGTGAACAGGGGTGCCACGGACGGGCTGGCACGGGATGGCGGAGCAAAGCGCCCTGGTAGAGCGAAGCCATCTGACGGGTGGGCAGGCCGACGTCAGTCAGACAGTGGGAGAGCAGTGGCTGGGGATGGGGTGGGAGGCAGGCTCTTTGTGTCTCAGCAGCCCGGGTGGGCGAGGCCAGGAGGTGGATGAGGGGTGGATGGGGGAGGCATCTACCTGAGTGTGCATCAGTGTGACCTGAGGCCCGAAGCAGCTTGGAGGTTGCCTCACCCACTGCTGAGGTCACGTGCATCACAGCACCCTGGAACCCTCTCCCTGCCCCTTCATGACTGGTCAGCCCTGCCTCATCTGCCTGCTCTGGGTGTGGGGCCTCTTCCTCCAGGGAGCCCTCCCTGAACCACCCCACCCCACTGTGAGAGTGGACTTGCTGAGGGCTCACTGGGGCTTCCCAGAGAGTGCCTGGGTTCATCTTCATTCCATACAGCAGACGCTGCTCTCGGACCCATTTTACAGATGGAAAGACTGAGGCTCAGAGAGATTAAGGGGCAGGGTGGCAGTGCTGCTGTGCCCCAGCTACTCAGGACCCTTTTACTCCCACTTAAAGCCCTAGCACCATCCTGCAGAGCCTTTGTAAATCCTTACAGGATTTATGCCATCTCCACGCAGCTGGGAAGACCTGTGGGAAAGGTGCCCCCCAAACGCCCTCCCTCCCCCGAACCTTCCTGTCCAGGCTCCTTCCTGCCCCTTTCCACCCTGACTGTGGGCAGTCCCCATCCCTTCCCTACACCTTGCCGTGTCTATCAGACTGATGATGCCTGAGGACACAGACACGAAGGGGCCAGGTCCCAGCCTTCTCTGGAGAGGCTCACAGTCTAGTGAGAGGACCATGGGGAAGAGGAGGGGATGGGCCTTATAGGCGACACACAGCCATGATAATAGGGACCACAAACGCAAGACCTGCTGTGTCAGGCAGGTGCCATGAGCCGGGCACGGAGTCGAGAGCTTGACACGGACAAACTCTTAACGTTCTCTGTCATTGCTCTGAGAAAGGCACGATGGCCATGTCCCCATTTTACAGCTGAGGAGACTGAGACACGGGGAGGAGTCGTCATTGGCTGAATGTCTCAGAGCCAGGGATTGACGGTCCTGGGATCTGAGCCCAGGCCCCTGGCTCCAGGGCCTGTGCACACTGGAGGTGTTTTAAGAAATGCCGCTTTGTAGTGTGTTGCCGTTAGTGTGTACACAGTTTACACAGCCACATCAAGTGTGGCGGGGAGTGGGTGGGAATCGACAGAGAGGTCCCCTCATCCAACCCTCCGGAAGCCGGACAACCCCTGCGCCGCCCAGCTGACACCCCAAGGGCATTCAGTGACAGGATTGAATGGGTGTGTGCATGCTGGCGGGTGTCGGGCATTGTCATCGGCCCCAGACGGAGCTTTCTCGGGGGGTGAGGAAGAGTAGGCACTCAGTCCGTCTTTGCAGAGCATTACAGTGAGCTCGGCTCCCCTTCTTATCCAGGCTGGCCTTCTCCCAGGGTGCCCCGGACTTGACCCCAGTCTCTCCACTCTTCTCCCTGCAGGGAGCCGGGAGGCTGCCTTCACGTACGCCATCATTGCCGCCGGTGTGGCCCACGCCATCACAGCTGCCTGTACCCAAGGCAACCTGAGTGACTGTGGCTGCGACAAGGAGAAGCAAGGCCAGTACCACCGGGACGAGGGCTGGAAGTGGGGTGGCTGTTCTGCCGACATCCGCTACGGCATCGGCTTCGCCAAGGTCTTTGTGGATGCCCGGGAGATCAAGCAGAATGCCCGGACTCTCATGAACTTACACAATAACGAGGCGGGCCGAAAGGTAGGCAGCCAGGGAGGGGAGCCGGGCGGCTCTGGCAGATGTGCTGTGAAACAGCTTATTCCTAGCGGCTGGTGTTGGGTGTCTGGTGGTGAGCCCCAGGGCTCTGCCCTCAGCCTCATTCGGCTGGACTCTGTCGTCGATTTGCTGCTGGTCAGGATCTGGGTATGGCGTGGAGCGTGTCAGTTACTGGAGAGATTGAATAACCGAGTCTCTGGTAAAACAAACTGGATGGAACTTGGCAAGATGGAACGAGGGACGGATGTGATGTCTTATCCTTGGGCCCACAAAATCAGCTATACAGATCTCTGATTGTGGGGAGGAGGTGAGGTGAGTTCAGTAAGAATCATCCCTGTGGAGCAGCTGCCGGGGCCACTGAAATGTCCTTGCTCACCTTAGTCAAGATATGGGTGACTGTTCTGTCTTTATTGCCTCCTGAGGTCCTCCTGGATTCTGGGCTCAGCTTAGAAGAGAGTCAGGGATGTTTCGGAATGTTTCTAGTGGAGGTGCTGGGATCGAAAGGGGGCTGGACATCTCTTCCCATGAGGAGCTGGCTGTCCCAAGGCAAGGGGGCACATGGGTCTTCAGGCCCAGAGTACAGAGTGAGGGCCCATGGGTGGGGGGTGTCACAGAGAGGCAGGTCCTACTGGTGTGAGGACAAGCCATGGCCGTTGAGAAACAGATTGAGTTACCAAGAAAGTGAGCCCCCCGTCCCAAGAAGTATTCAAGCACAAGCAGCTTGACCAGGCGTCTCGGGGCTCCCAAGTCAGTGCTGCCTGGCTTGGGTGCTGTCCCAGACAGAGGCCTGAGGTTGGGAGCGGTCTCTATAAGTGCCTGTGAAGGCCACAGTGCTGGGAGCCCACGCTGGAGCCCCCAGGCCCAGGAGGTGCTGGGAGAGGAAAGTGTCTGGGGGCCGCTTGGAGCTCGATAGAGAAGCCTCTGTGAGCCAGGGCAGATTGGGAGTGAGGGCTCCGTGCCACCTGGGTGGGGGATAGACCACCACAGTGACAGGACATGTGCGGGCACTACAGGAGGCCACAGGAGCTGGGCAGGAACAGGAGTGACAACAACGAGGGAAACCGTGCACAGGGCTATGGCGAACCAAGGAGCCCAGCGTGGTTCCTGCCTGGTGTGGCTCTGTGGGAATGCGGCCCACTGTGGCCGGACCTTCCGATTTTACACTCAGATTTTTCTGTGCAGTCCCTTCGTTTTTAAGTCTGGGTGTTTAGAACTGGTAGTCACCGGTAGCTCTTAAAAAATACAGAAAAAGGTGAAAAGGAAGATGACCAGAGGCTCCAACACATACATCTCCTGGCAAAGTGTGGGCCGCAAGCTGCCCATTCAGGCGAAAGATGGTTAAGGGGCACCAATCTTGTTCTGCCAGAGCCTGTTCGTCGGTCAGGTAGCCTTCTAGCTCTGGAGGCATCCGCTCACTTCATCCTCAAGGCATTCCTATGAATGGTCTTATCATGATCCCCATTTCCCAGGTTAGGTTCCCACAGCTAATGAGCAAGGTCAGAATTCGAACCCAGTGCTCCTAGCTCTCGAGCTGGCCACGCGCTGCCACGGCGTGGTGGTCGCAGCACGGGCTGGCAGCAGGCTGCCTGGGTTCTGGCTCTGTCGCTCCTTCCTTCACGAGGAGGAAGCAGAGCTGGCAGGAGTGTCCTCGGGGCTGAGGTGGAGAGGGAAAGAGACGGGGCAGGGGAGCACTTACCCCAGGGCCTGGCACCTAGGTGGTCCTCAGCACAGGCTGGGCATAATTACAAGTCGTGTGAGCATGTGTCGTGGGAGAGGGAGTCTGTCTGGCAAGTGGCGGGGGTCACGCATGCACACCTTAGAGGGGAGCGAGCCCCCCTGGTGTGCAGAGGAGTGACACAGGCCAGCCGGGCCTGAAAGCAGGCCTCCCACTCTCTTCCTTCTCCTCTCCAGCCTCTTGCCACATCCTGTGTGTCAGAGCCTCCCAGGCTGCCAGGGTGAGTCACACAGGCCGAGCTGCTCACCTGGCCTGCCCCAGGATGATGTCCTGGGGTAAAGTGTAAGGCCCTGCCTATCCAGTCCTATGGCTGGGAGTGCCTACCTATAGCCAGCACACCCCTCCAGGGTTCCCAGCTGCCCATTCCTCTGTATTCCTGTGGTCAGATCACTCCTTATGGCTGGGGTCGCAGATCACAGACTCCCTCCTGCCCTGGAAGCTGTCACTCCCTGGGGGTGGACAGAAGGAAGGCAAGTGGCTTCCCTCTCCCAGTCTCAGTTTCTTCACCTGTGCCTACCAGGTTGGGCCCCTGTGAGAACTGAAGGAGAGAAGTCCTAGCCTGGGGTAAGAAAGGACCTGTGTATATCACATGGGAGAGGGTTTTAGAAGCCATGTCACTGCAGCAGGTGTGAGGGCCATGGTTGCCGTTCCAGGCAGCTCTTGGGGGAAGCAGATGCTGGGAGCTGTCAGAGATCAGAAAACCAACCTTGGTGGGCTTCCTGGAGGAGATGGGCCCCCAAATGAGTGAGGTTTGACTAAGCAAAGAAGAGAGATGAAGGTAACCCAGGTCTGCTGTATGGAGGGGGTGGCCAAAGGCCAGAGGTGGGGACTTGGGGTCAGTTCGGGGGTCATGGGTCCCTGAAGGGGTAACAGCCGCTGTTACCCGCAAGGTCACCTGCCACGTTAAGGAGTGAGAAGGGCCTTGCATTCTCCCCTCAGATCTTCCTGGGGCTGCCTTCTTCTTACTGGTCACCTTTCAGCTCAGATGTCCCCTCCTCAGAGAAGCTTCCCTTTCAATTCCTTCTTAGCCTTTTCTCAGATGCTGCCTTGTTCTGGAGCTTGCTCCCCTCCCTAGACCATAAGCTTGATGAGGACAGAGACCCTGTGTGTCTCATTCACGGCCACACACCAGAGCCTGGCATACAGAGACCTTCTGCATACGTACAGAGTAAATGGTTGTGCACCTCATGGTCACTGATGGTTCTGGAGCGGAGGAGGTACGAAAATCATAGAAACTGACTCCAGGGATGCAGAGTACAGCTTTGGGCAGTGTCTGGGAAGAGTGCAGGCTGGGTCCTACTCGATGTTTCTGAGCAGGAACAACTCTCACGGCTCAGGGAAACCCAGCTGAGGGGATACTCCCCATACCTACCAACTCCACTCTAGTTTGGGAGGACCCTTGAGGATACCCTTCCTGGAACAGCCATTGACCCTGACGCCATGTATTTTCCAGAGCCTGGAAGTAGAATTCAGGACTTCCCGTTGTACATGGGAATAGACCTGAGCACCCCTTTGTAGGGTGCAAAGGGAGGCCACCCAGGGCAGTGGCCATACTATTCAGGCAGAGCACAGAGGGAAGGCAGCTTTCCAGCCTAGCCCTGCGGTGGCCAGACTGTCACTCCCCGCTACGGGGCCCGCCAAGGGTCCAGGCACATATCTAAGTGGTCAGGAGCAAGGACAGCCACTTAGCTGGGGTTAGTAAGGCTCAGTGTATATCAGCTCAGGGTCCCATCTCTGTTTGAAGCCTCCGTTTCCCCATCTGTTAAATGGGGCCCTGATCCTCAGTTTGTTCTGGACCCTCAGGTGCTGGTCAGGGCCTGGTGAGGGCCCCAGTGGGGAGATGCCCATGGGATCCTGCAGGGTGCTATTTGTTATTCAAAGACATGGGGTCCCACCGCAGGACCTCCCCCACAGTAGGTTTCCGTGGGCCCCACACACAGCAGAGGTAGGGAGCTGACAGCAGAAAAGGGGCCAGCCCACAGCCGCTCCTGACGGAGCATCTTGGAAAGGATCACAGATGTGTTTATCGCTGGCTCCCTTGCCCCTGCTGTGAGAAGACAAGACTCAACCCGACCACAGGCTCTGGGCTTGTTGGCAGCTGGTGAGAAGCAAAAGGAGGAGGAAGTCAGGGAAGGGTTATGTGTCCTAAGGGGCAGAGGTGGGGTGGCAGGCCCCGTGATGGGGGACCCAGGGCAGCCCACGGCCTCACCTGGCAGATGAGGGAGAATAAACGCCATGGGGCGTCCTGCCCTTACGGGTCTCCAGTTCAGGTCGGAGCCCGGGCAAAGCCAGTCACTCACCTGCAGATGTGGGCCTTGGGCCTGGGGAGGCGGGGCACCGCTGCAGGCCGGCGGGGCTCCCCCCGCACTGTCTCATGCAGTTGTGTGGTCCTCGAATCAGAATGGTCAGGGGAGAAGATAGAAATGGGGGTGCCAACAGCTCTTTTGGGAAGGTGATTTTAGAATTATAGTCTCTCCTATTGGAAAATCAGGGGCATGATATTTTTGGAATGAAATCACAGACCGCTCAGGTTGGGATTGTAGAACGTGAGGTTCACATGCTCACGTGTGGAGTTTGGAATCATAGGATCTTGGTTGGGAGGGAGAGAGGCGTCAGAAGCGCTGGGCTGACATCTTTGGATGGCAGGATTTTTGTGGCTTTGCATGATTTCTTCCCAGCCTTTTGGGGAGATGAACTAACCACAATTCTCGCCCTCAAGATGCTCAGTCTTGTGAGAGCGTCAGATAAGAGGAACAAAAAATAGGATTCCGGGCTACCCTCCACAGGAGAAATGCAATGCAGAAAGAAGAGGGAGTGGCTTCTTCTTGGAGAAGTCCGGAGACCTCTGGGAGGAAGAAGGGACTCCTTAGCAGGGCTTTGAAGGTTAAGTAGGAGTCCTCCAGGTGGACAAGGCAGGTGGGAAGAAGGAGGAAAGTTCAGGCAGTGCAGGTGGCCGGTGAGGTGCTCTGCGTGTCCAGGGAGAGAGGGGTAATAGGCGATGAGGCTGCACAGGGGTGAGGACCAAATGCAGGGCCTTGAATGCCAGTTCAAGGAGTGAGACTTTTCCCCTTCTGCAGGAGGTTGCTGAAGAGGCTTTGGTGGAGAAGTGTGTAGGCAGTTTCTGGTCCTTTCTGGGACATAGTGTACAACAGAGTAAAGGGGGCAGGGCAGCAGCATGTGCCCAAACTCAGCAGGGGCCTCGGGAGAGTGGGGAGGGACAGCTGTTCAGGAAGCAGAATAGACAAGACCCACCTTGGGTTGTGTTTGGGATGGATGGGTGGACGCCTCTTCTCACTGGGATCAGGACCTGGGGCAGGGGGAGACCAGTGTCAGGGGAAATGATCAGGGTACCTTTGGGTGCTTTTGGGACTGGGAAACCCTGTGGCCTGCAAGTGGGGGTGCCCAGGGGTATCCTGGATGCCTAGATCTTAATTCTGGAGAGAGATCTTGTCTGGAGCCACTTCCTGGCAGCCACCAGCAGGAGGCAGTAACAGAAGCCCTGGCTTTTGGTAGGATTGCCCAGAGGGAGGATTCGAGTGGGAAAGCAGGAGAGCTGGGCATTTGCCTTTGGGAAGTGGGCACGGGACAGGAGGACTATGGGGAGCCAAAGAGCAGTCCTGGAGGTGGAAGGAGAGCCAGGTGCGGGGGCCCTTCCAGAGACATTCCGCTGCACGTGTAGAATGCCCCTGTGGGGTTCAGAAAAGCCCAGCCTCTGCCAGGTGCCAGCTCTGGAACCCCAGCCAGGGGGATAGGAGACCGGCCTCTTGGAGCCTCCACAAACACATTGCACCTGGCGGGGCAGGCTGGTGAGGTCTTGCTGTGCACAGAGAGGGAAGTGTGCTGCAGCTCTGGGGCCTGGAGGGAGGGAGGGGCCCTCAGAGATCCCTTCCTGGGAGTGTGGTGACTGAGCCCCAGAGAGGCAGCCCCCAGGGATGGGGGCCCAGCTGGGATGGGGCTGGCCCTGCTGGAATGTGCTGCTTGCTCCGAGGGAGGTGAGCTCAGGGGGATGGAATGCCACTGGAGTGAGAAGTCACCTTCCAGTCCCTGCCCAGCCTCTCGCTCACGGGAGTGGTGTGGGGGGGGGGGGTCAGTCTTGTCCCTTCCTGCCCTGCCCCGTCTGGTCTGGGTGCTCCTGGGAGCTGGATTCCCACCCTGCCCTGGCTGCAGGCAGGCCTGTGAGTCAAGGGACACCAGAGACCTGGCCCCTGGCAGCTGGGCGGGGCCCAGATAAGGCTTACTCAGCTATGCTCCTCTCCACCGTGCAGAGGGCCACTTGCATATTTGACCAGATAGAGTGCTCAGCGGTGGCACGTTGAGGGCCAGAGGAGGAGCCAAGCCCTACCTGGTCTGAAGCTGGCTGCCCAGGCAAGGCTGAGTCCTCCTGGGGCCACCATGCCCTCCATTTCTGCCCCAGATTCAGGAGCAGCTATGGGTTCTCACCTTCCCAGATGGAAAGGCTTCTATTCAGAATTGAGGCACATGGGCCAGTGGCAGCTTTGGGCCAATCTTGGCCTCCAGAGCTTCGGTCTCTTCCATGGTCTCAGAAAGGTCTTCCAGATCTGACATGTGGGGAAGGGGAGGACACAGGGTTCTTAGGAGCAGTGGATACCAATTTTGTCTGAGGCCATGCATTCCTGGAATTTGCCAGTCTTGTTCCTGCCTCAGGGCCTTTGCACATGCTCTTTCCTCTGTCTAGAATGCTCTTCCCTCAATCTTTGCATAACTAGCTCCTTCTATTCCTTCAGGCCTCTGCTTAGATGTCCCCTTCTCAGGGAGTCCCTCCCTGACTTTCCTCCCCTACATCTACTTCAGCTCTCTCTGGATACTACTCTGCTTTATTTTCTTTTTTTTTTTTTTTTTTAATTTTTTTTTCAACGTTTTTATTTATTTTTGGGACAGAGAGAGACAGAGCATGAACGGGGGAGGGGCAGAGAGAGAGGGAGACACAGAATCGGAAACAGGCTCCAGGCTCCGAGCCATCAGCCCAGAGCCCGACGCGGGGCTCGAACTCACGGACCGCGAGATCGTGACCTGGCTGAAGTCGGACGCTTAACCGACTGCGCCACCCAGGCGCCCCTACTCTGCTTTATTTTCTATGGAACACTTACCCCCATATGAAATTATCTTATTTACATAGCTCATTATGTCTTTATTGCCTGTCTTCTTCCACTTCAATGCCAGTACTGCAGGGTAGGGATGAGGTAAGTGCACAGGTGGGTTCTCTGTGCCTAGGACAGTGCCTGGCACATATTAAGTCCTCAAGAGATCTTTGCTGAGTGAATGAATGAAATGACAAGTATCTGCTCTTACCTTGGGGAATTTCCCAGGAGTAAGATTGCCAGATAAAATACAAGACTCCCAGTTAAATTTGAATTTGAGATAACAAATAGTTTCTTGGTATGAGTATGTCCCAAATATTATGTGGGACATACTTATACCAAGAAACTATTGCTGTTTAACTCAAATTCAACTTTTACCATGTTTCTTGTACTTTTAAGTACAAGTTTTTTATGCCGACATATTATAGATACACGTGCAGTTGCCCCAACACAGAAAGATACCGCGTACCTTTCCCCGGTTTTCCCTAACAGCTTGCAAAACTATGGTACGGTATCACAAGCAGGATGCTGGCATCGATACAGTCATGGCATGGAACATTTCTCTGAGATAAATGCCCCAGAGTGCGAACGCTGGGGTGGATGGTAGTTGTCTGGTTAGCTTTGTAAGAAAGTGCATCCCCACCGGCGATGTACAGGGATCCAGTTACCCCGCGTCCTCACCAGCATTTGGCATTGCCGCTGGTGTTTACTGTTGCCATTTTGGGAGGCGTGATAGTGGTAAGGCCACCGACACACTGTGGCCTTAATGAGCGTTTCCCTAATAGCTAATGATGCTGCGCATCTTTCCGTGTGTTTGTTTGCCATCCATATATCTTCTTCAGTGGAACGTTTTCATGTCTTGTGCCCATTTATTTTTATTTTTGAGTCAAAAAAAATTTTTTTAATATTTGTTTATATTTGAGGGGCGAGCAGGGGAGGGGCAGAGAGAGAGGGAGACACAGAATCCAAAGCAGGCTCCAGGCTCTGAGCTGTCAGCACAGAGCCCTGTTCGGGGCTCGAACCCACGAACCGTGAGATCACGACCTGAGTTGAAGTCGGATGCTCAACCGACTGAGCCACCCAGGCGCCCCTCTTGTGCCCATTTTCTAATTAGGCTATTTATGTTTGTACTGTTGAGTTTTGAGGTTTCTTTATACATTCTAGATGCTAGTCTTTTGTCAGACACATGTTTTGCAAATCGTTTTTTTCTCAGTGTCTGGCTTGTCTATCTGTCCTTGTCACAGGGTCTTTTCAGAGCAGTAAGCTTTTAACTTTGATCAGGTCCAATTTATCAGTTTTTCCTTTTGTGGATAGTGCTTTTGGTAATGGGCTAAGAACTTGCTGACCCCCGGTCCCAAAGTCTGTGATTTGTTTTTTTAATGAGCTAGTTATTTTGAAATCAACAAAAGGCTTCTTTGTTATTTTTAAAAAAATGTATTTATTTATAATTGTAGTAAAATATACATAACATCACACTTACCATCCTAATCATTTTGAAATGTACAATTTGGCGGTGTAAGTCCAACAGCACGGAGCCCGACACAGGGCTCGAACTCGTGAACCACGTGAGATCATGACCTGAACGGAAATCAAGAGGCAGCCGCTTAAGGAACAGAGCCACCCAGGGGCCCCTCTCTGTGGCTATTTAACTTTCAATTAATTACAAACAAATAAAAGTAAACGTTCAGTTCCTCAGTCCACATTTCAAGTGCTGGGGGGCCACATGTGTCTCATGGCTGACGTCTCAGACGGTTTCATCTTTTCAGGGAGGTCTGTTGGACAGCACCCATCAGCTTGGGGGAGCAGTGGGCGCAGACATTGGTGTTGTTATTAAGGGGACTCGGGAAGGTCTTGGCAGCAGTGGGAGCGAATCCGTTCACCTCCTGGCCCCTAGCCAGCCCAAGGGGTTCTCAAATAGTGGCCATCTGATTTCTCTTGGAAGGAATTCTCAGTGTGGCTGCTGGCCCTTCAGCCAGGGGGCTCATTTGAAACCGAAGTGAGGTGGGGAGGGGGCCCTGAGGGGCCTCCCAAGTGGGGTGAAGCCGAGGGGGCTCAATTTCACCGTGGTGAGACCTAGTCAGAAGGCGCCCACCAGGGACAATCGCTGCCTTTGTCCTCAGGAGGGGGACTGAGGTTCCTGGGTGTTATCAAATCTGCTGGGATGAAGGGAGGGGGAGCCAAGTGCTGGTGGGGGAGACAGGGAGGGGAGGGGCAGGAGTGGTCTTAGAGGGGAGGAGGGAGGAGTGGGGTGGGGCCCAGCGAGATGGGGGAGCAGGCGGGTCACTTTCCCTAATTCTGAAAGCTTGCATGTCCTTTGAGGAGAAACCCAGGTGCCTGTGTGTCCTGAAAAAGGGCTCCTTGCCTGAGAAATGGGCTTCTTTAAATCATGACCTTGCAGCGTGCCGTAGAGTTGCAAATAACCAACACTGCTCACAGCGGCCAGTGCTTGCTGTGTCGCAGCACTCTGTCTAAGGGAGTTAATCTGTTTCACTGGCCTAACAACCTTGGGAGATGCGGGGGGGGGGGGGATCCTTGTTAACTCCATTCCACAGTAGGGCAGCTGAGGTCCAGGCAATGACTTGAGCAGCATCTCAGGCTCCTGGGAAGTCCCAGAGGTAGCAGAATGAGTTACCTCATCTCAGGGTCTCCCTGGATGTTGGGGGTGGGACCAGGCTCTGGGCCAGGAGGGTGCAGGCAGTGTGAGCCCAGCACTCAGCTGCTCTGTGCACCCCTCTCAAGGTCTGACGTAACACGTGCCCGCCCATTCCAGGTGCTCTCCGTAAATGATCTCACAGGGAAGGGCCTGTGTTGTCACTCCCATTTCACAGATGTGGAAAACTGAGGCACAGATCAGTTAAGTGGTACACTGAGGTTGCTGAGGTAGAAAGCATCCGAGTCAGGATTCCCTCCCGGCCATCTGCCTTTGTAGCCTGTGCTCTATGCAGCCTCTTCTCATCCTGCGGTAATGTATATATATAGTTGTGTGTGTATACTGTATATGTATATACACACATACGTGTTTATATATACATAATATGTGTGTGTACGTGTATGTATTTGAGGGAGGGGGAGCCTAGAGGATTGGTTGTATTACAAAGTAATAATTCTAACAAGAACATTGGTAAAACACTTTATAATTTGCAAAACCTTTCTTTGACACTTTGATGGCCAAGGCTTGAAACGCTCTTCCAAGGGAGTGGTGAAAATGTGCCCATTTTGCAGGCAAGGCGATTGAGGCTCTGGCTGGGTGCCACGCAGTTTGCTGGGAGGGTTGCTCTGTGGGGAGCTATTCTCCCCTGGGCTTTGAGGCTCCTGGCAGGGTGCGGGGAGGCAGGTCAGAGGGCTCCTGGCCACACTGTGCTCTTGACTCATGAAGGGATGTTGGACTTTTGTTCCACTCTGGGAGCTGCGAATGACACAGCTGGGGAAAGAGCTACAATAAAAACCCCAACTTTGCAACTTGTATATGGCGTGACCTTGGGCAGTTTTCCCCCTCTGAGCCTCAGTTTCCTCACTGGGAGAAAAGTGATGATTTGTACTCCCCAGAGCCGCTGTGTAGACTGAATGGGACAATGCTCAAGAGTGCTGGGTTCCGTGCTCTCTTGCTTGATGAGTGCTCAGAAAACTGTAGCTACTATTGTGAATATTGTTATTAGTAGTAGCAATGCTAGTCATTTTAAAGCTACGATTAGGTTTTAATCCCTATATTCTATTCCTAAGGGTCTTTCTAGCTCCATTTAAAGTCCCTTTTTCCCCACATAGCAGACAGGTAGCATGCTGGAAGCACTGGGGAGCAGATGTGTGAGAGGTCATTGGGATTGTCACTTTACTGGACAGGAGACCAAGCCCTTGCAATGCCACACTGGTCCTCCCGGCTCTGAGACAGAGGGGGTCTGTCTGGGTCTGTCGGTCATGTCTGAGCAGCCACCTCCAAAGAGGGCCCTGCCCTTGCCCTTTCTGGCCCCACGCCACAGGTACCCAAGTACATGCCACATTCTGGGATCTGCAGGTTGTCCAGTCCCGTCTCCTGCCCAGATTTCCCACCCAAAGGCAAGCCTCACACATCCAGCTGCCTGCCACTCTCCGCTCCAGGATATCTGCTGGAAAACTCCACCTGCCCCAAACCTCCCTGCTCATCTCGCTCCCACCAACGGGCTCCTGCTTCATTCCTCCCAACCCCCAGCTCCATCCTTCCAGTTGTCCAGGCCCAAAAGCTTGACTTGGTCCTTGACGCTTTCCTTCACACCTCACATCCAATTTGTTGATTCTACCTGTGACATCTTTCCGGAATCTTCCCCCTTCTAACAGCCCATACCCCTGATCCTCTGGTCCATGCTGCCGTCATCTCTTCCCTGAAATAGTACAACAGCCTCCTAACTTGTTTCACTTCTGCCACCTTGGCCCCTGTGGTCTTATCCAGCATCAGTGAAACCATGTTTCCTCTGCTCATGACTTTGTAGTGGCTCCCAACTCACTCAGAGTAAACATCAAGTCTTCACCATGCCCGACATGGCTCTTCATGACCTGGGCCCCCATGACCCTTTGACCTCATCTCCTTCTACTTCCTCTTTGCTCTCTCTGTCCTATCTGTTCCTTAAACACACTGGGTCTATCCCTACCTCAGGACCTTTGCACTTGCTGTTTCCTCTGCCTGGAATGCTCACCCTCCAGACATTCACCCCTTCACCTCCTCAAGTCTTGGCTCATGTACCACCTTCCTAAGGAGGCCTTTCCTGACCACTCTATTTGCAACTGCTGCCCCGTCTGCCTCACCACTTCCTGTCCCCTTCCATGTTTTCTTTTTCTACATAGTACTTATGACCACCTGACATAATATTGGTAGTTTGCCAAATGATCCCAGTGTGGCTGGGAAAAGTTAAAAGTGTTTGCTGTAGGAGCCCTCCTATGGGAACAGTGCAGGCTGAGACAGACGCTTCCTTCCCGCCTTTTAAACTCAAGTCTGTGCCTTCAATATTGGTTCCTATGGACCAGCTTTACATTGGGATTTCATTCTTAAACTCCTATGTAGCCTTTGTCTTACTCTGGGCACTATTCTAAGTACTTCATGTCTATTAACTCATAAAAATCTCAACCTGGTGAGATAAGTACTGTTGTCAGCTGCCTTTTATGAATGAGAACCCTGAAGCACATAGAAGTTCATTGACTCACCCAAGGTCACACGGCTAATGAAGGGAGATCCAGGATCTGAATCCAGGCAGTCTGGCTCCAGAGTCTATACTTTTGCTATATTCCTTTTTTCTGCACTCACTCAGTCGTTATGTATTTATAGACTGTCTTCTTTGTGTCAAACACAAGATTTTAGACACCCACAGATGACAGAAAACGTGGTCCTTTCCATCAGAGAGCTCACAGTCTTATAGGAAGTGAAGAGCAAGTAAATAAGGGGAAAGGAAAAAAAATATTCATCCAGTAAACATCCACTAGCACCTACTAAGTGTTAGGCACTGGAAATGAGAGATAATATTTCTGCTTTTGAGATTCTTACATTGTAATAACAGAAGGAAATGGTGAATCACTGCATATATTCATGATGGCATAAGCTGGATTTGGTAAAAGACAGCGTAGGGGACTGTGGGACCCCAGGATATGAGGTCTAACCATCTGGGGGTTGGTTTGGATGGGTGGGTGGTGGATGGCTGAGTGATTGGACAGATGGTTGGATGGTTATGTGGATGGATAGATGGATACTTGAATGGATAGATGTTAGAAGATGGATGGATGGATGGATGGATGGATCGATGGATGGACAGGTATTTGGAAGGATGGATGGATGGATGGATGGATGGATAGTATTTGGAAGGATCGTTGGATGAATGGTTATATGGGTGGACAGGTGGATGAATGGATGGATGGATGAATGGATAGTTATTTGGAAGGATGGCTGGTTGAATGGATGGGTGAAAAGCTGAGCTCATTGCTGGCAAGCTGGACATTTTCCCAGTGAGATCAGCAGACCAGCTGAAAGAAAGGGATGGAAATCCATGCATTCATTAATTCAGCAAATGTTTATTAAGCACCTATTTATGTGTCTGGTATGGTTTTAGGTTCTGGGATTAGAGGGTGCTTGCCTTTATGGAGCTCACATTCCAGAGGGAAAGCAGAGGACAAACAAATAATCAAACACAGAGAGAATCTACTGTGAGAGAGCAATAAAGCCATGATTAAAAAAGGAAAGCACAGTGAGAAGAGGGGATGACAGGGGCAGGGGTGGGGGGCGTTTTATATTGGGTAGTCAGGAGAAGTCTCTCTGAGAAGGTGAGTTCTGAGCAGGAAGTGAGGAAGGGGGCCCTGTGGGGAATAGCATTGGAGACAGAGGGAACCACAGGCACAAGAGCCTGAGGCCCAGAGGCCAGTGTGTTTCTCACTGAGGGAGAGAGGGGAAGGTAGGAGGTGAAGTCACATGGGTGTGTTTGGGAGTGGGGCTGGGAGCGGGGAGGGCACATCACCTCCCGACCCCTGTGGGTTTGGTTGTGTCCTGGAAAGCCAATGGTGGATTTTGAACCTGGGCCGATGTGCCTTTGGAAATGCACCACCCTCCCTGTTCCCCTCTTGTGGGTTCCCAGCCCTGCTCCCTCCCGGCCTGCTCACAGTTGGGAGGCTGTCAGCATTTTAATTACAGCTCCCAGCTCTCAATGGTTTACAACTCAACCGTAAAACAGGCCCTGGGCAACCCGTGGCACCTCTGAGTGATTTACTTGCTTACCATTTCTATATTTAGTGCCATTTAATGCCTGTGGGCCAAGTTTTCAGAGAGAAAAAGAAGGAGGAATTTAGGGGGAGTTGGTCACATTGGTTTTTGTTTTTTTTGTTTTTGTTTTTTTTGTTGTTGTTTAACACACAGCTCTGTTTTCCAGTTATTTTCTGAGATTATTTCCCAGCCTTTAAAAAGTTACAAGGTGCCAACCAATGGTGTATTCTGTGTGCATTTCTAAGAGAGACTGGTCCTCGCGAAGCTGCCCTTTTTTCTTGAAAGTATGTTTGCTTCCTGGTGCGAGAGAGCAGGGTTTGAAGGACGGCATGGACCAAGTGTATGACTCTGGGACAATGGCATCCGTTAGGATTTCGTGTAATGCAGGCTGGACTTCGGGCCGTTGGCTCCCACTCCATGCCGGAAACGGGGATCCCCCAGACCTCCAGCTGAGGCGTCCACAAGGCATCTCAAATTTACACGTGCACACAGATCACCTAGCGAGTGTGTGGAAAAGCAGACTCCGGAATCTGTACTTCCAACGAGCCCCCACGAGGCCATGCTGTTGGTCCTGGGGCCATGCTTTGGGCAACAAGGAATTGACCAGCTGTCTGATAGAAATTAACACAAGCTGTGTAGGTAATTTAAATTTTCTAGTAGCCACATCAAAAAAGTTAAAAAGGGGATACTAAACTTAATAATATATTTTATTTAATCTAAAACACCCAAAATGTTATCATTTCAATATGTAATCAACATGAAAATACTGAGATGTTTTATGTTATTTTTTTTTTTCCGTAACAAGTCTTTGAGATCTGGTATTTGCTTTACACTTAAAGCTCATCTCCATGCAGACTGGTCACAGTCTGAGTGCTCGTGTGGCCGGCGGCTCCCATTTTGGACGGTGCAGATCTAAATCTGGCTTGCACACCTCTGGTGCCGGGGAGCCCACTCCCTTTGCAAAGTCCACTCCCATCCTGCAGGCTCAGTTGGGAGTTGCGCCCTAAAACAACTAGGAAGAGCCACCTTTGCTCCCCAGGTCCTCCAGCTCATTGGCATCCTCTGCAGAAAAGAGTCCTGCAAAAATCTGGAAGCACCGACCAGGCCCCCTTGAAGCCCTGTCCTCTAGCTCCCTCCTGTGAGGCAGGCACGTCACATACTCTTCCTCGGTTAGCAACCCTGAGCCGGTTTCTGTTGTTGTTCTCAACCCCCAGTTTTCTTGCTGAAGAATCAGGCTCAGAGAGGTGAAGTGATATTCCTGTGATCACCCAGCCAGGAGGTGCCAGAGCTAGGACTCCCAGCGGGGACACTGAAAACTCCTCTCTCTGCTCTAAGATGCTCCAGTTCCCTTGGTGTGATCTGGCTTCTGAGGACCTTCCAGGCCCACTCGCACTCCACCAAATTCGCAGGGCCAGCCCACGTGGCACTGACAGAGCCTCAGAGATGGCCGGGAGAGTGGGGCACAGAAGCGACACAGCTTTTGGTGGCTGGGCTGGGACAAAAGCCCAGGTGCCTCCGAGCCCTTGGGTCTCAGTTCCTGAAGCAGTTCCCTGTAGCTTCAGAGCAGTAAGAAATCAGTTATTCCTCCATCGTGGCCCCCCTCCGCTGCGGGGCGAGGCCCCACCCCACCTCTCTGGAAACTGGCCTGGCATAGAGATAACCCAGGGTGTTTTTCCCAGTTGCCTGGCTGGAAAAAACCTGACTCCATCGGGGGCAGGAAAAGGCATATCTCAGGGGACGTGTGCCTGCGCCCATGTCCTCTGGGACATGTGGGGCAACAAGGAACCTGAGGCCAGACCGGCCCACCCTCCTGGATACCAGCTCCCTTGCCCAGACACCAACACAAAGAGAACTTTTGTCCTGGGATGGGGGTTCAAAGGGCTTCATTAGTACCTGGTCGCCCCGGCGGGGCCTTGTTGGGATCAGGGAAGTTCATCTGGGGGTGGCCAGGGGCACAGAGGATGACCTCATTCTTGAGTCTTCCCTCCATGCACTGGAGCGTCCATCCCTTATGTCCCCTGTCATTAGGCCCCTCCGTGGGGTGTCAGCCTTCCTCTGTGGACTAAGTCAGGGCCTCTTTACAAGGTCCCACCGGGAAGGAAATGGCCAGCTAGGCTCCTGAGCCGGGATGAATTCATTCATTTGTTCACTAACTCACTCCTTGATTGCATCCAAATGCTGGCTGAGCACCTCCCATGAGGCAAGCCTCTTCTAGATGCCTCCTGAACAAGAGATAAGGGCAGTGATTTTTTGGAGCTGACATTTAGGCAGGGAGGGGGGAGGAAAATGAGTTATCTCCAGGGGCCCTGAGTCTTGGAAGATGTAAGTGGAGATATGATAGCTGGAGGAGAATGCATGGGCCACCATGGAGAGTTGCTTTGAGGAGCAGAACTGTAGCTGAGGGACCAGAGGAAGGGTGTCACAGGCAGAGGGAATAGTAGCTGCAAAGGCCCTGAGGCAGCGTGGGCTTCGTGTGGTTCAGAAAGACCTGACATTAAGTGTTTACAGAAGGGATTTCCAGGGCCGCGCAACCAGCCCCGTAAAAATTTTAGAATGTTTTCATCCCCGCCGAAAGAAAGCACGTGCCTATTAGCAGTTGCTCCCCACTCCTAATTCCCCCAGCCCCGGGCAACCATTAATCTGCTTTCTCTCTCTGGATTTGCCAGTTCTAGACATCCATATAAACGGAATTGTACAATATGTGACCATTCACGTCTGGCTTATTTCACTCAGCTTAATGGTTTCAAGGTCCGTCCGTGTTGAGCCTGTGTCAGTATTTCATCCCTTTTTATGGCTGTGTAATACTCCATCATACGAATACGCCACATTCTGTTTATCTGCTCGTCAGCAGGTGGGCGCGTGGGTCGTTTCATGTTTGGGCTCCCGCGAATAGTGCTGCCGTGAACATTCTCCTCCGAGTCTTGTGTGGATGCGTGTTTCTGGTCTGACTGTTGCACTGTCCTTGTGGTCAAATACCACAGGCCTTTGAAGTTTCATCTTCAGCATTGTCCTTGAAGGCGCACAGGTCTCTGGGTCAAGAGAGGAGGGTCTGGACATAGGCACCGGCCTGCTGGGCAGCACGGGCCAGCCGTGCCCTGGGCGCTGGGGCTCTGATCCCCATAGGGCTGGCAGGGTGTGGCTGATTCACCACCAAAGCAGGTTCATAGGGGCCTTCCTCTGGAAAATGGCCAAGCTCTCTTCCAGCTTCTGTGAGCTTCCTTGCTGTTCATCTACAGTTCTGCCCGGCTGAGCCCCCATCTTATTGCTTCCTGCACCTGCTCAGCCCCCCGGTCTGTCATCCATGCGACTACCCGAGGGGGCTTCCCAAATGCCAAGTCCCTCTGTGTCCCATGCGAAGGCCGGGCTGGCCCTCTCCTCATGTCTTGACTGCTTCCTGCTCCCTTGTGCTCCGGGGCCTTTGCCCATGCTCTTTTCTCTGCCTGGTCTGTCCTTGCCTCCTTTTTGTCCGGCCACGTCCTTCTCGACATCCTGGTCTTGACTCAGGAGGACATTTCCTCACCTCACTCCAGTCAGTTTCCTCTGTTACTGCTCTCAGTTGTTCATTTAGTGAGTATTTTCCGGCACCAACCATGGTCCTGGCACCAGTCTAGGTGCTGGGGACCTAGCAGGGAGCAGACAGACAAGTCCCTATCCTTGAGCAATGTACATTCTAGTGGGAGACAAGAGCAACCAAACAAAGAAAATGCGTGCTATGTCAGTTACTGACACAAGGGAGCAAAATGAATCAGGGCAGGGGTCAGGGAAAGTGTTCTTGGAAAGGAGAGATTTGAGCAAGGGTCAAGTGAGGGACGGAGCCCTACGGAGGGTGGGGAAGAGTGTTCCAGGCAGAGGGATAGCAAGTGTAAAGGCCCTGAGGCAGGAGCACGCCTGGTGTGTGGGAAAAACAGAAAGGAACCTATTGTAACTTGAGCGCAGTGGACAAGACATCCGAGGTGAGGTCAGAGGTAGCAGGGGATGATAGGGGTAGATGGAGACAGAACTGTATAGTGAGCCCCACGTACCCAATGCCGAACTACAACAACCCCAACATTTGGCCAAGAGCCATCAACATTGTTTTAGTCTCCACCCCAGTTCCTCTAAACCAGAACCGCTTAGGGCAGACATCATGTTACTCCACTAATCAATAAGGATTTTTTAAAAACATAATAATGGTACTGTTATTACCTGGAACAACACAAAGAATTCGTCAATGCTCTATGATACCCCATCTGATTCAGATTCCTCCATTGGCTCAAAAACGTCTTCCAGTCGGGTTGCAGGAGACAAACTGCTGGGGGCTATGACCGCGGGAGGGGCAGGTGTGTGCTTCCCTTCAGAGCCACCGCTGGGAGAGGCTGGCCTCAGCCTGCGTGACACTTGGGTGCATGGTCACCTTCCCCGCAGAGCGTAAGCTTCCAGAGAGCAGGGGGCTTGCCTCTTCCTGCCCACCTGGCCATCAACCTCAGGGCCCAGCCTAGGGCAGGGGTTAAATGAACATGTGGTGGAAAGATGAATAGTAAAAGAATGAATGAATGAATGAATGCTCCGGAAGTCGGGGGGAACGTGTGGGTTCAGTGGCTCCACCTCGCTCCTGCCGGCCTCCCTGCCCCTCATGCTATAGTGGGGTCACCTGACTACCATCCGGGCCACGGTCCACATTCCCCACCCAGACCCCGTCTCTAGGGCTGACCCTGTCGGAGGCAGCCCCTGCCCCTTAGTCATCCCAGCTCCCCCCAGTGAGTCCGCTCATGAGAAAGAAGCAGACAGAGTGTGTCTGGGAGAGATGGGCTGGGGCTAGGAGGCGGTTCCTGGAGCCACCACTGGCCCCCTTGGGCCTGTCCGTTCCACCTCGAAAATGGGGTTTCTACCTTCCATGCCCTCAACAGCCCTTTGAAAGGGTTGTGCTAGAATCAGCTGATAGGTGAGCAAAGCTGAGGCCTGGCCTAGGGCCCCTGGCAGGAAGCACAGTGAAGCCCATCTGCTGCTCCCAGCTGGGCTCACTCACCTCCAAGCGTGTGTGTGTGTGTGTGTGTGTGTGTGTGTGTGTGTGTGAGATGTGTGCAAGCCTGTGAGGAGTGTATGTGTGTATGATGTGTGAGCATGGGGGGGCTCTATGTGTGTATGTATGTGTTCGAGCACAGGAGGTTATGCGGTGTGTCGGGGCGGGTGAGGGACTATCTGAGTATGTGCCATGCAGGGCTGACTGGCGTGTGGTGGTGTGTGAGAGTGTGCACACGTGTGTGTGACTGGGAGTGGGGCAGCAGGCGAGCCCGAGCACCCGTGCGACTGTGTGGTGAGGACCGCGAGGGTGTGAACGGGGTGGGGGCCGCTGGGGCCATGCATACGTGGAAGGTGCGTGTGTAGGTGGCACGAGGGGTGTGTCCCGGTGTGTGTGCCTGTGTGCAGGGGTGTACAGGTGTACTGGGGGGAGCGGGAACCTAGAAGGAGACAGGTCTAGGGGTGGGGGGGGTCTGTCCCTGAGACGTGGCTCCCTACAAGTCCCCAAGGTTGGGCAGGGGCCAGTCCGTGGAGGCCTCGAGAGCCGGGCAGACTGGGCTCGAACCCCAACGACAGGGAGCCAGGGTGGCCTCTGAGCAGTTGTAACCTGGCCAGCGCTGAGTTTCAGAAGGTCCCAGTCTAGACCAGGAAACTTCTCTCTCCACTTTGGGTTGACACTCCTTTTCCTGAGGCCCGGGCTGGACGCTGGGCCTGCCTCACCGTCAGGGCTAACCCGGCTGCCCTCCACTACCTCTGTCCTGTGGGGTGTGACTTTCCCCCTGCCATTCCCACCTGAGGCAGACGGGGATATTTGCTTGAGGTCAGTACATCCAATATGACTTAAAGAATGTGGCTGAGAAGAAAATACTCCAAATGTTTACTGAAAAAAAGCTGACTTTTCCTCTCTTTCATCTGAGTTGCCCAGAGGAATACAGCTGCAGCTGGGTGATATGCAGCTTTCTGCTCATGATGGATTGACACGCGGGGCGGGCGGGGGGGGGGGGGCAAGGGAAGGAGGATGAAGAGCAGAGGAGGAGGGGCAGCAGGAGGGAGAGGAGCAGCTGGAGGGGGAGGACCAGCTGGAAGGGGAGGAGCAGGAGGAGGAAGAACAGAGGAGTAGCAGGGAGAGGAGGAGGAGCTGTAGGAGGAGGAAGAACAGGAGGAGGAGGAGCAAGAGGAGGAGGAGGAGCAGGAGGAGGAACAGGAGGAGGAAGAACAGGAGGAGGAGCAAGAGGAGGAGGAGGAAGAACAGGGAGAGGAGGAGGAGCAGGAGGAGGAGGAGGAACAGGAAGAGGAAGAACAGGAGGTGGAGGAGCAAGAGGAGGAGGAGGAGCAGGAGCAGAAGCAGGAGGAGGAGGAGCAGGAGAAGGAGGAGGAACAGAAGAAGGAAGAATAGGAGGAGGAGGAAGAACAGGAGGAAGAGGAGCAGGATGAGGAGGAACAAGAGGAAGAGAAAGAACAGGAGGAGGAGGAGCAAGAAGAGGAGGAGGAGCAGGAGGAGGAGGAGCAGGAGAAGGAGGAGGAACAGAAGGAGGAAGAATAGGAGGAGGAGGAAGAACAGGAGGATGAGGAGCAAGAGGAGGAGCAGGAGGAGGAAGAACAGGAGGAGGAGGAGCAGGAAGAGGAGCAGGAGGAGGAAGAACAGGAGGAGGAGGAGCAGGAGGAGGAGGAACAAGAGGAGGAGGAAGAACAGGAGGATGAGGAGCAAGAGGAGGAGCAGGAGGAGGAGCAGGAGGAGGAAGAACAGGAGGAGGAAGAACAGGGAGAGGAGGAGCAAGAGGAGGAGGAAGAACAGGAGGAGGAGGAGCAGGAGGAGGAGCAGGAGGAGGAAGAACAGGAGGAGGAGGAGCAGGAGGAGGAGGAACAAGAGGAGGAGGAAGAACAGGAGGAGGAGGAGCAGGAGGAGGAGGAAGAACAGGAGGAGGAGGAGCAGGAGGAGGAAGAGCAGGAGGAGGAAGAACAGGAGGAGGAGAAGCAGGAGGAGGAGGAACAAGAGGAGGAGGAAGAACAGGAGGAGGAGCAGGAGGAGGAAGAGCAGGAGGAGGAAGAACAGGAGGAGGAGGAGCAGGAGGAGGAGGAACAAGAGGAGGAGGAAGAACAGGAGGAGGAGCAGGAGGAGGAGGAAGAGCAGGAGGAGGAAGAACAGGAGGAGGAGCAGGAGGAGGAGGAGCAAGAGGAGGAGGAAGAACAGGAGGAGGAGGAGTAGGAAGACAAGGAGGAGCAGGAGGAGGAGGAGCAAGAGGAGGAGGAGGAACAGGAGGAGGAAGAACAGGAGGAGGAGGAGCAGGAGGAGGAGTAACAAGAGGAGGAGGAAGAATAGGAGGAGAAGGAGCAGGAAGACAAGGAGGAGGAGCAGGAGGAGGAGGAGCAAGAGGAGGAGGAAGAACAGGAAGAGGAGGAGCAGGAGGAGGAGCAAGAACAGGAAGAGGAGGAGCAGGAGGAGGAGGAAGAACAGGAAGAGGGGGAGCGGGAGGAGGAGGAGGGGCAGGGAAAGATAAGGCGGAGCAGCAGAAGCAGGGGCAAGTGGTGTGGACTCTGGGCTGTCAGCCTGCAGCCCCTCCTCCCAGGGTAGTGCTCCCGCCTGTGGTCTCCTGGGGGCACGGTCCACGGCCAGCTGCCCACTGAGTTCCACACGGTCTTCGGTCAGGGCCCCTGGAAAGGGCCTCCGACGTGGAAATTCACACGCAGGGCATTTCCAGGAAGGGCTCTGGGGAGATACGCCCAGAAGGAGACGCGATACGGCCACAGCGGAGCCTTCGGCTGGTCCCGTGAGACGCTCTGGGCTGGAATGGCCCTTTAGAGTTGTCCCCAGCGGAGGCAGGGAGACCGGGCCTTTGCAGCCAGTACCAACCGATCACCGGCTGGGGTTGCCCCGAGGAGGGTCATGACCTTGTGTGAGGTGGCTCCCATGATGGGAGAGCGGCTCCCAGGACGAACTGGCCTTCGAGCATCAGCGGCCATGGCCCGGGCAGCCGGGTGGTGAGCGTGAGTCCTGGAGGGGGACCTGGGTGGGCACCACAGGGTCCGCCCTGCAGACTAGCCCTGGGGACCACAGCCTGAGGGAACAAGGCCTTCCTGGCCCTTGGCCTTCCTTCTGTTCAGCCGTACTCTCCTTCCTCGGCCGCAGAACGGGGATGAGGATAATCCTGCCTGAGATGGTTGCTGTGCAGATTCAGAGAGTTGCTCCCGCTCTGGTGGGAGGAGCAGGTGAAGCTTAGGTGGGAGGCCAGCACGGAGCCCTTTTCTGAGAAAGTGTCCCCGCTCTTATCCAAGCCCAACATAAAGATTTCACACAGCACCGGAAATAAATAAGTCCTAGGAGCAGCAGCTGTGTTTCCTGACAGCCTCCTCCGGACCCGGCACCGTGCCTTTGGTCATTTGGTGTTGGCCCTCCTGCTGGCCGGTGTGTTCCCTTGACTGAGGGGGCAAAACCAAGGCGCACAGAGGTGGTGGGACTCACCAGGTGGCCCAGCCAGGGTCTTGTAGATGGCACAGTTGGGGTCCCGGAAGAGAGCCTGCCGAAGGGATTACTTACAGGGGTGTGGGCAGCATCGGGTGAATCCTGTGAGGCCTGTTGCCGACCCGGTGTTGGTAACCCCAGGAGCTTTTACTGCCCAGAGGCCTGAAGGGGCAGTGAAGAGAACCATGTCACTGGAGAAAGTATAGCTGGAGGAGAGGGACCAGCTGGCAGGAGCCACGGTTATAGGTAGGGGAATGCGGTGACAGCCACCAAATGGCCCCACAGAGAGGGAATCAGGGGAAGAAGTGTCCCAGCCTCTCTTTCTTCCTGCACTTCCATCCTCTGTGGGGTCTCCCACTGGCCAGATCTGTCATGAGGCTGGGGGACAGGGGGTCTGTGGGTGTGGGGTACACAGGTGAGCCTCCGGGCTGGAGAAGGGGGCAAACAGACTGCCTGGCACAACCAGGCTCTCATGGGAGGTGAGCAAGGGAACAGTCCTGACTCCAGCAGGGCCCCGATCTTGTCAGGCCCCTTGGGATGTGTCTGTGAGGCACTGAGCACAGAAAGTGGCACATGCACAGTCAGGGACACCGTGATCACACACAGAGGATGAGGGACAAGGGTTCAGCTCGGTTGGTGCAGGTGGTTTGGGTCACATGCGGCTGCGGGCAGCGAGGGCATGGAGGCCTGGGAGAAGCCAGCAGGACTCGGTGACCATGTCCTAGCCCAGGTCACCTCCCTTCGGTGGAAACCACGCGCCAGCCCTAGGGAGACAAGGCCTCCATGCCCAGCAGACCCACCACCTGCTTTCTGGGCCTCTCCTTGACCAGTGGCCAGCTTTTCCTGGTGGCCCAGCTCACTCGGCGTTTGTCCAGAGAAGGTTCTGGGACCAGGTGCCCTACTAGGGAGAGGGTGGTCAGGATCTCAGGGTGGGAGCAAGCACCGGCGATGACACTGATGGGAGGGGACACTGCAGGCACCGGGAACGGGCACCACGCGGGGAGAAGACGTGGCCTTCTCGGGGGCTTCATGAAGATGCCCTGGGCTCCTGTGCCATGTGGCAGCTGCACCGACAAGCCTCGGGAGCTGTGCTCGGGGTGTTCACAACAGGATGGGTTTTGGGGTGAGTCGGCCTGGGTGTGGGAGGAGGCGGGAGGGAGGATGAAGACCCAGAACCTCCTCAGCAGGGTTCGCTCGACACGCGCAATGACCTCCGTGTCCGCGTGGCTGCTGTACCACGCTGAAATTAACACACACCCTGGGAACGCCTGGGAGGACGTGGCCAGCTGCTCTTCTCACGTCCCTGCCCTCCTTGCCCCTCTGCGTCCCTGTCTTCTCTCTTGGAGATCCCTCTCTAGCTCCTTCATTGTACAGGTGGGGGAAACTGAGGCCCAGAGAAGGAGAAGGACTGGCCTGCAGCCACACAGCAGTGTAGAGGACCTCCAGCCGATTGCTCCTACAGCCCACAACGCTGCTCCTCTGCCCCTGCCCTTGGAGGGCTGTGCCCATGCATCTCAGCATTCGTAAAGGAAACTGGAAAACTCGTACAGGCCAGGGCTGCTAGGTGAGGTGCTCTGCACCAAGTCCCCATCGCCCTTCTCCCATTCAATCCGCACTGTTCCTTCTGAGGAACAGCTTGCTCCTACTTTACAAGAAGAAATGAATCACTGAGGATGCATTTGGTTACAAGTAACAAAACGTCCTACTAGAAGCAGTTTCAGTGACAGGAGGTGGCTGTTTCTTACGAAATGAAGTCTGGATATAGGTGGTCTTTTGTTGTTGTTTGTTTGTTTGTTTGTTTGTTTGTTTTTTCAGAGGCTCTCTTCCAGGGCCCAGGTTATTTCCATCCTTCTTGTCTGCCATTGTCATCTTGTCAGCCTCTGGTTCTCTTGACTTTTGGTCACAAGATGGCTGCCTAAGCTCCAGGAATCTCACTGTCACACCACAGCATCCGAAGATAGGAAACGAAAAGTTACTCTCTCAGGTCTCTCTTTTTATCAAGTGGTGTCTTGGGTTTTCCACCTCTGTGGTCAGAGGCAGGCTGGTTGTGATGAGGAAATGGAGAGCGAGACAGGGAGTGTGCCCTGCTCCCTTTGGTCATTTCTGTCATCGCTGGCATGTGGCAACTAGAGGTCGCATTTGAACCAGGGTTCTTGGGCTACCTAGGTAGCTTTAGGCTGCCTTTCATCACAACATGCTGCCATGTAAGGACCAATTCTGATTACTTGAGTCACTGCTCCTTACCTGGGGTGCAAATGGCCCAGAACTGACCCCTCCTGCAGAGGAACCAGGCTGGCCAACAGTGGAGGGGATTAAAGGGGCGGAAGCAGCAGACCTCAGTCTCTAGCCCTCGAGGCCCTGGCGTCTTCAAGGCCCTTAAAAAAAACCCACAGTCCTTCCCCCACCCCCTCCCAGATTTGCTCCATGCTGTGACTTGAAACTCATGGACTGGCTATTAGCTTTACAAAGGGCACCTCTCCTACAGATAAAGGGAGCTGTGTATCACTTAGGATATTTTAGGATGTGAGGGACAGAAACTCAACTCAAGTCAGCTTTGAAACGAAGGAAATTCATCAGTTCATGGAACCGAATGGTCCTGGGGGAATGAATTCAGGTCCAGCTTGATCCAGGATGCAGATGCAGAGATATTCTAGGAATCAGTTGCACACACCCATCACCCTCTCTTTTTTCTCAGTTCTGCTTTCTCCATTCTCAGACTCACATGACTGACTGCAAGATGCCTATCCATAGCCCTGGCCCCTGAATTTCTTCTTCACATATGGTGGGAAATAACTAACAGTTCTTGTCTTTTCCTCACACGGAATCCCCAGGACTTGTTCTGATGGCCTGGGTTATGAGCCTGTCCTTAGGAATGACTAGTGGGAACGGGGAGTGATGAGCGGTGGGAACCATGAGCAATGATCAGTGGGATATGGGAACAAGGAGTAATGACTAGTGGAATCTGGGAGTGATGAGCAGTAGGATCTGGGAGCCATGATTGGTGGGAACTGGGAGGGATGAGCGGTGGGAGCTGGGAGCCATGACTGGTGGGAGCTGGGAGCCATCACTGACAGGATTACTCTAGTCTGGGCAAGCCTCACTGAGGAGCCAGGATTTGCAGAGCTCTGAAGGCCATGCCAGGCTTGCTGTGAAACACGGCACAAGGAGAAGGGCATTGGGATGGGGAGAAGGCCATGCTGGCGGAGTCCTGCCAGCATACAGTGGGCAGGGCAGGACTCTGAGAAAGAGGGCCACTTTTGGAGGCCCTTGAAGGGTTCGTTGGGTCAGGCCATGGGGGGATGAGGGAGCTGCACACTCGGGGGAGGGCATGGCAGGAGCGACGGAGCTCCACGAGGTAGGATTTCCTCCCGGACTGTGTAGGGCTTCCCGTTCCTCCCGGTGGCCTCAGTGTTAGAGGGTTTGTGAAAGGGAGTGGTGGAATTCAACGCTGGGAAATGGCTTTTGGGTTTTAAAAATTAGATGCCCCTCAGGACGCTTTGGAGAGTCAGGACGCTCAGAAGCTTCCAGTCGCAGGAGCGCCATGTGGCATGGACCGTGTGGGAACCAGAGGTCACTGTCTGACCTCCCTCCCCTCAGAACCCCTTCCTCCTCCAGGAAGTTCACCCCCAGATCCTCTGGGCAGCCCTAAGAGTCTGCAACAGGAGGCCAACTTTGATAGTATCTATTCGGTGCTATGAATCAAGGAATTTTCTGGAGCCAAGTTTCTCCCAAGGCCCCTCCCAGGCCTAAGAATCCTGCCCTGGGTAATTCTGGGCTCCGGGCAGCACCTGGTACATTGTTGGCACTTCCTGGGGGACCTGTCGGAAAGAGATTGATTTTTCTCCCTCCAGCGGTGCAGAAAATCCTTCCTCCTCTCCAGACAGGTTTGGAGCCAGAGAAGCAGTTTGAGAGCAGCCCCACCCTACCCTGTGCAGGAATCCCCACTGCAGACCCCAGCTGCTGCTGCCACTTTCTCCAGGACAGGGAGCTCATTACCTCCCCAGCAGCCCCCATCCAGTTCTGGTCAGCTTGGTGGGGAGGGCTGGCCTCTCACCGAGCAGGCATCTGCTGTCCTGTGGCTCCCCTCCACCTGGCTTTGCAGTTCTACCCTCTGGATGGACACACAGTCCCTCCCACTCACCCTGCCCCAGGACAGGCCTGCACAGCCGGTGAGACAGTGACCAGGGACATCATAAACTGCCTTCTCTAGGCTAAGCAGCTCCAGCTCCTTCGGTTTGGGGTCTCCAGCCCCTTCCCCTACACATGCTCTATCTCTGTCTCTGTCCATCTGCCAGGGCATAGTTAGTTCTGAAAATCACATAGCAATCTCCTCCCTTACTGTGGGCACCCGACCTCCATTAATGTGACCTCAGGCCATTGGCTTTTTAGTAGCTTATTAGCTCATGTTGAACTTGTGGTTGTCCAAAGCTTTCAGTCTTTCTCAGAGTTTCATGTCTTGTACTCTTGTAATCTTTTTTTTAATACCCCAAATTACAGGCGCTTACCCCACTTCTGGCTGGTGTCAACCACATGTTCTAGTTTGTGGAAGTGACTGAACCCTGACTGGGACTCCAGTCGCATGATGTCCTGTGGGCACCCATGCTGACGGGGGCCAGATTTCAGTGGCACTGAAGGCTCCCCAGATGCCCCTCTTCTGGGCTACTCCCTGGGCCTGGGATTTCCTCATTATGCACTCAGTGCATGTTCTTTCTCTAGCCGGGTCCTCCTTCGGGTCCCTTGTTTTAGTGCATGGTCTCCGTCCCCATTAGAGGCCTGTGAGTTGACCCGGGCCCCCCACAAACTCCCCACGGATCACCCAGCACCAAGTGTTGCCGATGTTGCTCCCCCTCTCCCCTCCGCCACCACCGTTTTGTCAGAGCCACTGGCATCTCTGGATGGGGACAGTTTCCTTCCATCCTGCCACTCTGGCCTTCCCTAACCTCATTTCTGCCCCATCCGGAATGATCTTTAAAGGTGTCATTCGGACCTCACCACTCCCCTGTGTGAAAGGCCCTTGGTGGCACCCCTTGGCGTGCAGCTAACCGGGTTCCTCCCTGCCCCGAGTGGCCAGCCCCACTGCCCCTTCCCATTCACCTCCTGGGCAGGCCACATCCCTCCCACCCCCGGGTCTTGGCATGTACTGTTTCCAGGTCTGGAATACCCTTTCCCCATCCTGCAAGTTTGGCTGATCCTATTTTATCCTTCCTGTTATCTGGCTGCCAGCTCTGCCTTTGCCTTCTTGAGGGAAGCTTCCTGGACGTGCACATAAGAGCAGCTTCTCGGGTCAGAAGTTTTCTTTGCGTTCTGTTCCACTCCTTCATGGAACTCACAAATTTATAATCAGATGCAGGTGGATTATTATAACTGCTCCAGGCTCGGATCTGCAGGCCTGAAGAAGGCAGGAAGAGCATCACCTTGTATCACGGTCCTCCCAGGGCCTGTGCCGCAGGGGTGAGGCCCCGTAGCACACAGTAGGTGCTCAATGCACAATGATGGAGTGAGTGAATACGAATAGACACACGCTAGGTCCTTCTTTCTGCTTCCTACTGGCCAGTACCTTCTCCACACCAGGCTTTCTCTGCCAGAGGCTGGGGTGGGGAAGGTGAATGTCCTGGCCCCAGCCTCCAAGGAATGGCACAGGTGGGGTTCTCCAGAAGCAGAGGCTGAGCTGGAATTCTGGGTCCAACCTGTTCATTAGGGATCAGCAAAGGGAAAGGGGAGGAGCAGGACTGGGCTGGAGTGGAGCTGCGTCGCTGGCTGGACAAAGCTGTGGCGGGAACTCCGGGGAAGGTATCGCCCATCGAAGTGGCCAGACCTTTTACTCTGGCCTCTCTCAGCCCCTGGCTGCAGCCTACCCGGGGAAAACTGTGGTTCTGAGGCTGGGACAGGCCCTGAAGGATCTGACAGCTGGTGGCCGTATGTGGATCCCACCCCTCGTCCCGTGACGCGCTGGAGCCGGCTCCCGTGGGCTCACAAGACCCAGTGTTAAAGATTCGGGGATTTGTGAGCCAATTGTCAAATCGTTTGCAGCCTAAAATCAGCTGAGGTAGGAACATTTATCGCAAAGAAATTAGCAAACACTACAAAACAGGCTGTACGGGGGTTTTTTTGTTTGTTTTTTGTTTGTTTGTTTGTTTGTTTGTTTGGGGTTTTTGGTTTTTGGTTTTTTTTGAGGGCCAGTCTACTAGCACATCACTAGCTATAGCTTTGAAGCAAGACTTCCCTTGAAGGGGCATCTGAATAATATATCCCCACATCCACCAAAAAGATCTGCTGGCTTGATGGGAGATGCTGACAGGGAGACAGTCGTCATAGGGCCAAGGTGACAGATACTCCACAGCCCAGGACAGCCATGGAAACCATGAGGGAGTCACTGACTGCCTTGGCAATCAAGGAGGGCTTTGTGGATGAGGTGACTTTTTTTCTGACGTAATAGAATATTCGAAAGCTACAATACCATGAGAGGTAAAGCTCGTGTCCCTCCAGTCCCCCGGCACTGGGTGATCTCCCCGGAAGTAGCCACTCTTACTAATTTCCCATGTATCCTTCCAGAGATATTCTGTGCTCTTACTAACACACATGCACAGATCTTTTCTTTCTCCCACAAGTGAGCTCATGCTCTGCAT
The DNA here is from genome assembly GCF_007474595.2 of Lynx canadensis. NCBI lineage: Eukaryota > Metazoa > Chordata > Mammalia > Carnivora > Felidae > Lynx > Lynx canadensis. Next base: position 55,560,688 of record NC_044304.2, read on the forward strand.
ACTTTTCCACGCCTCGCTGTGTTCTCTTCTTAACCATGTATCTTACGGATCAGCCTTCATTAGGAAGTACAGACCTGCCTCATTCTCTTTAACCGCTACAGGACATTCCAGTTATTAGAAGTGTTATCATTTCTACAACCAGTCCCCCTTGGTGGATCTCTAGATTCTCTCGGCCTCTTGATATTTCAGATAATGCACCCGGTCATTTGGCACATGCGTGAGCCTCCCCAGAGGGTACACATCCAGCGGTGGAAATGTTGGGTTGAGCCTCTGGGGTGGCAGTAAAGATTAGCCAGACAAGGAACAGGGTTCAGAGCCAAGGGGTGGACGAGGAGGGAGAGCAAGGACGGACCTGGGAGTCAAGAGGTAGGGGACCATTGTCAGCTCACCGCAGAGGAACGACGTGCAGCCTGTGTGGCCTCTGGGTCATGGCCGGTATACTGGGTGCACTCAGACTAGGACATTGAGGGCAGTTTTAAAAGGGGGCTGGGGCACCTGGGTGGCTCAGTTGGTTAAGTGTCCAACTCCTGGGTTTGGCTCAGGTCATGATCTCATGGTTTATGAGTTCAGGCCTTGCATTGGGCTCTGTGCTGACAGCACGGAGCCTGCTTGGGATTCTCTCTCTCCCTCTTTCTCTACCCCTCCCCTGCTTGTGCATGCACTCTCTCTCTCTCTCTCTCTCTCACACAAAATAAATAAATAAACCTAAAAATATATCATAAAGGGGACACAACCACTGATGAATGGGACAGAGTGTGGCATATCCAGACAACGGAGTATTATTCAGCCATGAAAAGGACCTTGAAAACATGCTGAATGAAGGAAACTAGACACACAAAAGGCCACCTGTTGTATAATGACATTTCTATGAAATGTCTAGAAGGGGCCAATCATAAAGACAGGATGCTGTTTCGTAGTTGCCTAGGACTGAGGGGAAAGGAGACATAGGGAATGACTTCTAATGGGTATGGTGTTTCTTTCTAGGGAGATGGAAAATGTGAGGCCCTGTAGGGAGCAAGTAGGAGCGGGACCTGTCAGGACTTTCCTCCTTCCCTCCAGTCTCCCTCTAGTGCCTTCCACTGGTCAGGCCCAGGTAGAAGTCACAGCTGCATTCAAACTGTCCTATGACCGATATGCAGCCGGCCCAACCAACCAATCACCAATAGCAATGGTCAGGGGCCATTTCGTCCCCTGGGGCAAGGTCAAGAGATGGAAGTGTGGGGAGCGGTCTGGAGACACATATGAACACACACTCTGTGAACCTGCTGAAGTCCCTCCCTTTCTCTGAGCCTCCCTTTCTTTACCTGTGAAATGGGAGTTTAATGTCCATCTGTCAGGGAGTGTCAGGAAAATCAGATGTCATCAGGGTCTGAAAACACTCTGTATAGGTTAAAAGCAGTATGGATACAGAGCCAAGACAGACAGAGTCAGAAGACAGAGAGACTGTGGCAGAAGTGGCCTTGGAGATCATCTAGTTCAGACCCTTGAGTTCAAAATGGGGAAACCGAGGGCCAGCGAGGGTACCCAGCCAGTTAGCATCAGAGACGGCCCAATCTCCACGCCAGAGACCATCCCCGCATACAGCTTCTCTTCTGAGATCTTCTTCTTTTTAAATTTTTTTTTAATTTTTATTTATTTTTGAGGGAGAGAGACAGAGTGCAAGCAGGGGAGGGGCAGAGAGGGAGGGAGACACAGAATCCAAAGCAGGCTCCAGGCTCCGAGCTGTCAGCACAGAGCCCGACGAGGGGCTCGAACCCACAGACCTCGAGATCATGACCTGAGCTGAAGTCGGACGCTCAGCCGACTGAGCCACCCAGGCGCCCCTGAGATCTTCTTCTTAAAAATAGACTTTGTTTCTCAGACCAGTTTTAGGTTCACGGCAAAACTGAGCAGCAGGTACAGGCATCTCCCACACACTCCCGGCCCCGGCACACACAGTCTCTCTGCGCGAGTGTGGTACGTTTGTTACAACGGCTACGTGAGCTTTATAAATCCTGACTCGTGGTCCTGGCCTCCACTGGCTTCCCTGTCCACTCACGATAAAGTCCCATCTCCTAGCCGAGCAGCAGCGACAGGTGGGGAAGAGAAGGGAACTCCGCCCCTTCGTCAGGTAAAACTTGAACCCTGTAGCAGGAACTTCTTGTTGCCCCCAAAGTCCTCCCACCCCACTAACCTGAGGCCCCTTGCGGTGTTTAGACCCCAGGGCACTGGCGGGAGGCGGGAGAAGTCCACGTTCTCCCGAGACACTGTGAGGCACCAGACTCCAGGCCTCGCAGCTTTATTTTCTCCTTCACTTTCCTTTTGCACTGAGGCATGTCAGCATCACAGGCTGGTGAAATGGCAGGCCCCAACCAGTCTTATGTGGCTGCTCTGTAAGCTGGGACCCAGCAGTGCCACCAGGGACATAAAATGTTGACACATGTCCATACCGGGTGCTCCAAGCCCTGTGATTGCCCCCCTGAATCACGGTTGCCCCCGGGGTCCTCCCCACTTCCCCTCGGCCCAGCGACGCAGGGTTGATACCTGGCCAGGCAAAGCCTCCCGGACCCTGAACGTTCAGGGTGCCCCTTGCTGGTCGTGGAACAGTCTGAGCGCACCCTGATGGTGAGTTTACCTTTGGGCGTTTCCTGAGCACCTGCTGCGTGCCAGGCACTAGGAGGGTACACCGGGTTGTGTCATCTTAGAGCCTGCAAACCTTCTGACTCCGTGTCACTGCATCACAGTCCAGACTCTTCAAGTGTAAAGGGAGTCCTGGAAGTCTCCCTGGACAGCCGAGAAGCCCGTAGCCAGCCTGGCCTCGGGGGGTGGGGGCAGGGGCCGCAAAGAATGTGGCTTTGTCCCACACTTGTTTCCTCTGCTGTTGTCCCCTGCCTCGGGCAGAGGGCTGGGTGCCCATCCGGATGCCCGTCTGGGTGGCCAGTTCTGGCAAGGGCGGCTGCGATTATGCCCAGCTTAGCGCGGATATAATGCAATCACTAAGGCTCTCAAAATGCAGAGTTTGCAGGGTTAACGGGCTGGACATCATCTGATTAGGGGCCCACACAAATACTGCCATGGCCCCAGGCCAGCTGTGGCCTCACAGGAAGAGGGAGGCGATGTGCGGGAGTGGCAGCTGCACCCAACCTGACCCGGGAGCCTGACCCTTGCCACTGGGGTTCAGGGCCCAGCATCCGCCACAGTGAAAACATTGGGTGTCACAACCTCACAAATACAACCTATTGCTTTTTCACTAAAACCTTCCAGGGACTTTAAAAAAAAAACAGCTTGGGGCACCTCGGTGGCTTAGTTGGTTAAATGTCTGACTCTTGATCTCAGCTCAGGTTGTGATCTCACAGTTAGTGAGTTCGAGCCCCGCGTCGGGCTCCACACTGACGGCGGGAAGCCTGCCCCAGATTCTCTCTCTCTCTCTCTCTGCCCCTCCCCAGCATGTGCGCTCTCTCTCTCTCTCTTTCTCTCTCTCTCAAAATAAATAAATGAACTAAAAAAAAGAAAGAAAGAAATTTCTATTAAAAAAAAACACAGCTCTATTGAGGTATAATTCACATACCATATAACGCACTCATTTAAAGTAAACAGTCCAACAGTTTTTAACACATTCTCAGGTATGTTCAACCATGATCACAATTTTAGAATATTTTCGTTACCTCAGAAAGAAGCCTGTGCCTCCTTTCCCCCAGTCTCTTCCCAAACCACACTAATCTACCTTCTGTCTCTCGGACTTGCCTATTCTGGACAATGCACATAAATGCAGTCATAACATTTATGTCTTTTGTGTCTGGCTTCTGTCCCTGAGCACAATGCTTTCAAGGTCCATCCATGTTGTAGCACGCGTCAGCACTTCATTCCTTTTCATGGCGGAATAACGTTCCATTGTGTGGATCCGCCACATTTTGTTTATCCATTCATCAGGTGATGGACAGTCGGGTCGTTTCCACACTTTGGCAATTATGAAGAATGCTGCTGTTCACTTTGGTTTACAAGTTGTCGTATGGGCAAATGTTTTCATTTCTCCTGAGTGTATCCGTAGGAGCGGAATTGCTGGGCGGACTCGGTCTGTGCAGGCTGCTATCACAAAATACCACAGACCTGATAAACAGACACTTATTTCTCACAGTTCTGGAGGCTGCAAGTCCAAGCTCAAGGCTCCAGCACAGTTGCCTTCTGGTGAGGGCCCTCCTTCTGGCTCAAAGCCAGTGCCTTCTTGCTGTGTCCTCACACGGTAGAAGGGGCCAGGGGTCTCTCTGGAGCCTCCTTTAACAAGGCATGAAGTCTTCATGACTTAAGAACCTCCAGAGTCCCCACTTACTCCTTGGGGGTTAGGAGTTCCACACATGAATATGGCGGTAGGGGGGCTGTAAGACTCAAGGGAGGTCATAGCACCGGGCCATGTGACAACCCTGTTTAACATTTTGAGGAACTACTGGATAGTTTTCCACAGGGCTGCTCCATTTCTCATTCCCACCAGCGTCACGTGAAGGTTTCCATTTCTCCACCCCCTTGCCAACACTTGCTATGTCTGTATTTCTTCTGTCAGCCATCCTAGATGGTGGGAAGGGGTATCTCACTGTGATTTTGATTTGCATTTGCCTGATGCCTAATGCTGTTGAGCATCCTTTCCTGTGCTTAGTAGCTATTGTACCCATTGCATTTTTTTTAAATATTTATTTATTTTTGAGAGAGAGAGAGTGCAAGTGAGGAGGGGCTGAGAGAGAGGGAGACACAGAATCCCAAGCAGGCTCCGGGGTCCGACCTGTCAGCACAGAGCCTGACGCGGGGCTCGAACCCACGAACCGTGAGATCGTGACCTGAGCCCAAGTCGGATGCTTAACCGACTGGGCCACCCAGGTGCCCCGCGTTGCATTTTTATAAATTGTGAGATAAAGCATTTGTGCAAAAAAGCACAGAGAACATCTACATTGGTTTAAAAGAATAATTATAAAGCATCCATATCAAGGAACAGACATTGCCAGCACCCCAGAAGTGCCCCAGGTGACCCTTGTCAACCACAAACCCTCGTGCCCAACTCCAGGTACAGCCACTGTCTTGATATTTGTGACCCTCACTTCTTTGCCTTTTATTATAATTTTCCCCTCTATACGTGCCCTTGAACAATACGATCCAGTTTTGCCTACTTTTGAACTTGGTATAGATGAAATCGTTCTGTGGAAGTCTTTTATGATTGCTGTTTTCCCTCTCCCCTGTGTTTCTGACCTTGACCTCTGTTGGTGTGGTTTGCTGTGGCTGTTCATTGTCACTGTCCTGTAATGTCCCATTGACTGCACCCCTCAGCTTACCCATTCCGTCATGGATGGACGTATGGAGAGTGCCCAGCGTGGAGAGAGATCATGAATCCACACTGGGCACTCTCCGTGTGTCCATGAATGCTGTGCTGATGAACGTCCTTGAACCTGTTTCCTGTGCACACAAACATTTGATTCTCTCAGGTATATACATTGGAAGTGAAATTTCTGAGCGTCTTCAGCTTTATGAGACGCATGCTGTGTGTGCACACCCACGAGCCATGAAGAGGGCTCCAGGTGCCCTACGTCCTCAGTGTTGTCAGAATCCGCTCTGAGTGTCCCCAGCATGTCTGGTCTGACTGCACTGAAATCTCAATGGGCCGGAAGCTGCTGCCTAACCCGGCCCCCAAAGCACATTGCCACACCCCTGAGCTTTGCTCTTTCCCCGCGCTTCTCAGGCCAAGGCCAGAAGGAGGGCCAGACGCTTGGGAACTATCTCCTCACTGACAACCAAAAGGGATATTATTTGTGTTATTTGGGGGCTGCTCATCAGTACCAGCTGTATGTGTGTGCAGGTCATACGAGGCTGCCTGCGTGCAGTAGGTGCTCTATCACACTAGGTGTCCTGGAATCAGAGCATTCGGCCAACTGGATTCTCTGTCCCTGAACATTCTGGATGCTTGTGGCGTTGCTGGCTCATTCGATTGCCGATACTGTGGTTGAAACAGGGTGGCCCTCCCTTCCTGTTGAGTCCATTGACTCGAGCACTGGTCACCTCCTCCTGGATGCAGAGCTCTTAGAAATGGGAGGATCCTGAACAGGAGCCCTTCCTTGGAGACAGGGACCTTATCTTGTCACCTCTGTGTCCCCAGCACCCACACAGGCCCAGGCACAGAGGCAGAACTAATGACTATTTTTTTTTTGAATGTCTGATTCTGTTCCAGCACCCTGACTTTTGTCAGAAAAGATAGAATTGCTTTCATTCCATGTTTCAGCAAAGGCAACTGAGGCCCAGAGAGGGGGTGTGACAATTCCAAGGTCACAAAGCAAGTAAGCAGCCACCAAGCAGCTGATGCACAACCCTCAGCAATAAGACCCTTTCCTCTGAATGCCTCATAGACCAGCTCTAGGACATAGTGAGCCTCAGTTCTGACCCCTGTAAAATGGAATCATACTAACCTCATGGAGTTAACTAATGCCATGTATAAAAGCATGGGCCCAGTGTGTATACAGGTGATTAATATTCAGTCATTTACTCACTAATGCACTTTTTTCCCACTATACAACAGGCAAAATTAATTTGGCAGTCCAGATGAAGACCATGAAAATGCTCATATACACTATGACCCAGAAACTGTGCTCACTAGCACATGCCCCTCCCAGGGCCTGGTACACAGTAGGAGCTTCATAAATGTCTATTGGTATAAAATCAGGCAAAAGATGATAAGGAGGGAAGAGAAGCTTTAGTTCCAAAGATGCTCCCTTCTATAATACAGTTAAAAAAAAAAAAAGAAAGAACAAAGGGGAAGGGAAGAAAAAAATAAAATAAAAACAGAGGGAGGCAAACCATAAGAGACTCTTAAATACAGAGAACAAACTGAGGGTTGGTGGGGGGGGGACTGGGGGGATGGGCTAAATGGGTGATGGGCATTAAGGAAGGCACTTGTTGGGACGAGCACTGGGTGTTATATGTAAGTGATGTATCACTGGGTTCTACTTCTGAAACCAAGACCACACTGTATATAAACTAACTTGAATTTAAATTTAGAAAAAAAAAAGAAGAAGAAGAAGAAGAAGAAGAAGAAGAAGAAGAAGAAAGAAGGGAGGGAAAGAAAAGATTTTTTAAAAAAATCCACAGCCTGAAAACAACCTAAATATCTAGTACCATGGGGAGTTGGGTAAATGTTGCCTTCTTTTCCTGCTGGGATATTCCAAAGCAGGTGTCAGGAAAATGCAGCTCACAAGCCATCTGTGGCCCACTGCCCGTGTATGCAAATAAAGACCAAGTGAAACCCAGCCTTTAGTTTTGCCTGATCTTGAACTTCGTATCAGTGGAATCATACAGTATGTTTCTTTTTTGCATCCAATTTCTTTCGCTCCGCATCACATCTTAGAGATCTGTTTTTCTTGTGTGTATAAGTTCATTCCTTTTTGTTGCTGTCAGGTAATTTGTTGCGTGATTATAATTAATTACAGTTATCATCCCTGTTTTGCATATGGGGAAACTGCAGCACAGAGGACTCAAGTAAGTTGCCCGAGGGCACACAGCAGGTTCATGTTAGAACTGGGATTTAAACCCAGGCTCCAGAATCTGTGCTTTTTGTTCCCTATGCAGTGCTGCTTCTCAGTGCCATGGCGATGGGAGCCCAAAGGTATTGGCAACTCAGAAGAAGAGGCACATCATCTTAGCCTGGAGGTCAGGGAAGGTTAGATCAGAGCCAGGGTTCCCAATCACTGTGCCTGGCAGATGTCATAAGTGGTCAAAGCAGATGACCTCTGAAAATACATACTTGAGGTTAGGGAGGCAGTAGGGAGTGGTGGGGACTGTGGCAAATTGGGGGTTGCCAGCCCGTGAAGGAGGCAGCTGGAGGTACAGCTCCAGGCGCTGTTGCCATGTGGCAGTGTGGCAGAGATCGTGGAGAGCAGGACTGCCATGCTGGCGTTTTCCGCCAGCTTCCATGTGCAAACGTCAGCACTCAGCTGTACCAGTTATTAAATAATTTGAGCCTCACTCTAGAATCGCCAGATGCCCTTTCTATTTGTCAAAAAACAAAAAACAAGAGACAAGAAAACACCTGGAAGTCTAGCTCCCGGTTTTCAAGTGTTGGTTCAAAATGACTTTAAGCCTGTGCCGGCCAAAGAGAACCTCCGTGTGCTCTGGATTGGCCTGGTCTGAGCACCAGTCTAAGGACCAGATAGGAGTTGGGAGGCCAGGAGAAGAGGTGAGTCCCAGGTAGAAGCACGGCCCACAGCCCGGAGGTGAGAGGGACTTGACACCAGGTGTGAGTTTCCCCCACCTACAAGGAAGGAAGCCCAGGCGGGGCCTTCGGAAGGGCGGGGGTGGGCGGGGCTGGGGGCCACCCGTGGCCGGCGTGCAGTGACGTGTGCGCTGTGCTCTTCCCCGCCCGCCCCTGCAGATCCTGGAGGAGAACATGAAGCTGGAGTGTAAGTGCCATGGCGTGTCGGGCTCCTGCACCACCAAGACGTGCTGGACCACGCTGCCGCAGTTCCGGGAGCTGGGCTACGTGCTCAAGGACAAGTACAACGAGGCCGTTCACGTGGAGCCCGTGCGCGCCAGCCGCAACAAGCGGCCCACCTTCCTGAAGATCAAGAAGCCGCTGTCGTACCGCAAGCCCATGGACACTGACCTGGTGTACATCGAGAAGTCGCCCAACTACTGCGAGGAGGACCCGGTGACAGGAAGCGTGGGCACGCAGGGCCGCGCCTGCAACAAGACGGCCCCGCAGGCCAGCGGCTGCGACCTCATGTGCTGCGGCCGCGGCTACAACACCCACCAGTACGCCCGCGTGTGGCAGTGCAACTGCAAGTTCCACTGGTGCTGTTACGTCAAGTGCAACACCTGCAGCGAGCGCACCGAGGTGTACACGTGCAAGTGAGCCCCGCACGCCGCCGCGCCGCCCTCCGGCCGGGTGGGCGCCTCCAGCCGCACGTCAGACTGCGGGGAGGACCGGACGGCTTCCAAGCTGCAGTCACCCTGGCGGATCTCCTCCCGGATCTGCACGGGGAACCGCAGGAATGCTGAGCTTGTCTTTTCTGCTGTAGGGACACCTCTCGCGGGGTTTCTGGCGGGCGCCGGTCGGAAAGATCTCTCCAGAGCCCTTGCCTGTTCTCTTCCTCACCCACTGCTGCTGCACCCGACCCCAGACACCGCCGGCGGGGGGGGGGGGGCCCTCCTTGGCAGGAGCAGAGCCTCTTCGCACCAGGAGCTCTGGACCCTTGGGCCTCAACATAGCAATATTTAACAATTTATTCTGATAAAAAAAATAATATTAATTTATTTAATTAAAAAGAATCCTTCCACCTCGTCGGGATCCGTTTTCTGCAATCAAAGTGGACCGCTTGCTTTCCTTGCGGGATAGTTTTGTCACTAGGGCAAGGAGCCGAGTAGAACTGTACATAATTATTCTTTATGCAGATATTTCTACTAGTTGACTTTGCAGGTACCCCCTTGCAGCACTAGATGTTTAAGAGCAGATGTCCTTTATACATATATAGATATATATACACACACATTTATATTTTTTTGCTGTTTGCTGCTACTTATCCAGAAATTTAAGCTGGTCCAGATTTGGAGACGTTTCCCACCCTCGAGTCCTTCCCAGCTCAAACTGACACCAGTAGAAAAATCCAGTTTGGAATACAGAGAGAGAGGAAAGATAATAAAACTCCCAGCAGTTTCCATCTTTTGGAAAGTGAGCCACTGGATAAGAGAGAATATTTTGTTAAGAGACTATTTTTATATGAATATTTTATTTATATCGAGTCTGCCTGTATCATTCCATGGGCCGTGCTTCTTCTTAATTCCGGTACTCACTTTGGGGTAAGGAGGAGCGAGGCCTGGTCCCCACAGGGACCCTCACATAGCTGGGTTCTCGAGTTCTGTTGGCCAAGTGGGCAAAAGTGGCCCCTGGATGGCTGGACTGAAGTGTCATCGGTATTACCTGGGAAAGGAATCAGATCCCCAGCCTCACCTGTGAAGCTCAGGCCTTTTGAGCAGGGTCACTGAGCAGTGACCTCGTAATGAGCCATGTGGCAGGCAGGCCCGTGCCCTTGGCATTGGGTGACCATCACAGGGCTTGATCGCCACTCAGCAGAAACCAGCTCAGGGAGGCTGCTCCTCGCCAGGATGTCCCTGCCATTGCCGTGTGTCCCGAGAGGTGAGGCCATGTCCTCAGTTATGGGGCAGAAAAGCTGGGGTGAGGGGTCCCAAGGACGGCAGGGCTTCCTACGGATGTCACGGTCCTGGGGCAGACTGGCAGAGAGGTGTAGACGAGGCCTCTGTGCTCCGGCTCCACCTACATCCAGTGCCTCTCGACCTGGAAAGCTCTCCTCCAAGAGGCTGTGGGTGTCCTAACATGTGTCCGTTTGCATTTTCGTGTGCACGCATGTGTGTGTGTGTGTGTGTGTGTGTGTGTGTGTGTGAGACCTTCGGGAGACTTGGGGTCGTCGTGTGACTTTGCACCTTCACGCCCCTCTGGGGTCCCGATGTGCGTACATCTTGTGTGCCCCCGCATATGCCCAGCTGTGTGTGTCTCTCTCTCCATGTGTCTGAGAGATTCAGGGTGAAGTGTGCATGCGGGCGTGCGCCTGGGCAGCTGCTGGTCCCCTGGTGTCTCCGCTTGAGGGTGAGGTGTGGTGTGCAGGGACCTTTGGCAATTGTGTTGAGCCATCGAGATGGCTCCTCTGGGCTCTGTGCCCACAGACACTGGTGAAACTCAGATACCTCTGAGACCACAGCCTGATGGCCCCACGTGCTGGGAGCCCCTCGGTGTCTGGGCTCTGTTGGACTCCCCAATGTCAGCACTGGGCCCGGATCGCAGCATGGACAAATAAAATGGCTGGATGGTTGGTTGATTTCTTCCCTTGGACCATTTATTTCTTCTTTACTTGGGGGTCAGGGTGGGAAGGGATGTGAAGGAATGAGTGGACGGACGGGTGGCTGGTTGGCTGGGCGCGTGGCTGGGGGGCTGGGGGGCTAGGTAAGGGAGGAGAAGATGTACAACAGTTTCTTGCAGATCCCACGTCACAGTTTCTCTCTGCCTTAGAAAACCAGAGTCTGCCATGAGCAAGAAGAGTTTCCAAGCCTGCACCCCTCTGTTCCCGGCCTCATGGCGCCTGAGAAGGGGGAAGGTTCTGACCAGCCTCCCCAGATACCAGAAGTCCCTCACTATCCAGATGAAGAGTACATGTGGCGTGAGGGAAGCCAGGCCAACGAGAAGAGTGGCCGGGTCGGCTGCCAATCTGTCACCTGGCCCCTTGGCACACTGTTGGTCCCCGACCCTGGGGCCTGCTCCCTCTCCGAGGCCCCCAGCTCAGGTGAGCTCTGAGCCTCAGTTTCTCCATCTGTAAAAGTAGGAAAATAATACCTACGTCACGGGGCTGCTGTGAGGGTCCTCCTGCTGATGATTGGAGTTTCAGAGCAGTAGATGAATGATACATATTATTAGTTATTAGTATTATTACTCTTCTTTCCATAATGATAAGGTTCTTCAAACACAGCTTATGGCAATAAATATTTGACTCTGCTGGGCAAAGGTATTTTCCCCCTCTTTGGCTTATTCCTGAAGTGGCTTTTCAACAAAATGGACATTAACAAGGCCAAAATCTTAAGAGACTGAAGCAAAATGTTTAGTAAAATCTCCCACTTTTTGGGTATTTTGACAAACACCATGAGGGTGGTGCAGGCAGCAAGCTGAACTTGGCCTTTCTGCCACCAGCATGCGGCCTCCGATTTGCTCCAAACCTCTGGTTTCAGAGATGGAGAAACTGAGGCCCAGAGAGGGGCAGGGCTTTACGCAAGACCACGCAGCAAGTCTAGCGGAAAGAAGACCGAGGCCGGCACTTGTGTCTCTTGGGGAAGGCCTTTCACCAACACAGTGCACCCCAGCAGCAGCAAAGTAGTTCGGAGGGGGTGTTGGGAGGGATAAAGTTCCTAATTGTTAAGACCTACATATGCACGCCTGCAGGTGCACACACACCCACATGCCTTCTGGACTTCTGTTTAAACCTAGCGCAAGGCTCCACAGGGCAGGATCTGGGCCTTCCCGAGGGCCCTAAAGGGATAGGCCTGGAGGGAGTACCCTGGCAGCTGTCCAAGGGAACGCCAAATCTTCCCATTCTCCCCCACCCCAGAACTTCAGTTTCTTCACCTCTGTCGGCTGCCTGGTCTTAGAGGCAGTCTTGGGTCTTGTCTTCCTCCACCTCCCATCCGTCAACAAATCCCATGTGTCTAAGTCAAAATATACCCAAATCTGATCCCTCTGTCGGCACACTCAGCGGCCATTCGCTGGAGGAGTCCGGCTGCGTTCCTGCCATGCCCGGGTCTTCTTCTTCCGGGTCACATTGCTGGAGCAATTGCAGTCTCCCCTGAAGTTGGGAGTGGCCGAGGGGGCTAGGTTCTGGATGACAAAGTACTCCATTCCCAGCCCATCAACACTTCCTTCCCTTCCATGCTCCTTTCTTTCCACTAGCTTGACACAGCCACCCAGGGGCCATAGGGTATGGACAGTGGAACCACAGAAAGTAGGGCCCTGGATGGTCCCTGAATGGCCAGAGGACAGCCCCCTGCTGGTCAGGAACACCCACAGGCAAGAAATAGAGGTCTTTTTGTGGAAGCCACTTTGATTTGGAAGTTCATCTGTTATAGCACAGAGCCCCTCCCTCATTAGGCTCCAGCCTAATGTTCTTCCAACATGCCGTGTTCCAGTTCTGCCTCTGGGCCTTGACACATGCTGTTTCCCCTGACCTCTGCATGGCTGGCTCTCTTTGGCTAATAAGACTCAACTCAGATGCCAACTTGTCAGTGGTATAACCTCAATGACCCTGGGGTCCAGCACCCTTCATCCACTATTTTTGTTTCTTTGTGGTATTTACCACTATCTGAAATTATATTTCAGATAGTGGTAATTTATTATTACTTATTTATTAGAGGCTCTAATTATTTATTAGAGGCTATGCAGTATAGTGGTTAAGAGCATGGAGCCAGATGCCTTGTATTCAAACCTGCCTCTCTTGCCGTGTGGTTTAGAGCAAGCAATTTAACCTCTCTGTGCCTGCATTTCCCCCTTTGTAAAACAGAATTATTGCAGTCCTTACATGAACTGACACATGTAAATTGCAAAACAGTGCCTGGCACACTGTAAGGGCCAAGGAAGTGTGAGGTTTGGGTATTAATATGTTTATTAAGTTTGCCGAGTGTAGGACTTCGTCTGTCTTTGGTGCCACTGGGTTTCCAGTGCCCAGCACACGGTTGGGGTTAATAAATATTTGCTGAATCGGAATGACTGAAGACCTGAAGCCTGTTCCCAGATTCACCGGGCCCCTGCTGGGGCCCAGGCAGAGGGTGGGGGGGGGGGGCAGTGGGCTCAGGCGGGCTGCTAGAGCTAAGGAGCTAGGGGACAAGAGTTGGCCTGTCCTGAGTGCTGCCTGCCTGCTCGGGGGCCAGATGGGAGCGCAAAGACAGATCAAGCTCTCTTAACGTGGTCACAGACACATCTGCTCCATTGACAAGGTGGCCACCGGTTGCCACAACAACACTCCTAGCCCCAGAAGAATGTGCTGGAGACAACAGGAAAACTCTGCAGCCATCCTCCAGCTTAGCCCCCACGATGGCGAGCTGCTCTGACCCAGAGATCATGCCACACACTTGTGTGGCGTCCACACGGACCCACGGTCGCACACAGACACTGAGCGAGAGACCCAGAGGGACCAGCACACGGTCAAGGGAGGGACCACTCACCAAGGGGAAACACTGAGGCGTCTGGGTGGCTCAAATGGTCGAGCGTCCGGCTCTTAATTTCGGCTCGGGTCATGATCTCATAGCATGTGCATCCGAGCCCTGTATCGGGTTCTGCGCAGCCACTATGGAGCCTGCTTGGGAGTCTCTCTCTCCCCCTCTCTCCCCGCCCCTCGTGCACACTCTCTCTTTCTCTCAAAAATAAACTCATACAAAATTAAAAAAACAAAACAAAGGGGAAGTACAGACACACATCCTCCGTGACCAGAGCCCCAGACAGACCCCGTTGACAGGACCTGAGACACATACAGGCCACCCCAAGGGGTACAGGGTCACACTCATAAGATATACACCCAGAGGCCACCCACAGACTGAGCAACCTTTATTACCTGGAAGGCCCTGGCTTGACCCTCACCTCTTGCCTATAGTCCCTGGCCACGTGTGTGCGTGTGTGTGTGTGTGTGTGTGTGCTGCGTGCAGGTGCAGGTGGGAATCAGGGTATGCAGGCTGGAGGACATCTAGGGCCGTCTCCCTCAGGAGAGCACACCCAGGCAGGAGATCACAGTATGAAGAGAGACGACTCCTGAGGCCCAGGACAGCACTCTCTGAGGCTCTGCTCCGGCCTCACATAAGCAGCGCGCCCCACGGCAAAGCCCCGCTCTAACCAAGCTCAAGATGCTGGGCTCCGATCACAGCTCTGCCCCCTCTCGCTCTGGACGGACGGGGCAAGGAAGGTCCTTCCCCTGGCGGAACCTCAGCGACGTCGCCTAAAGTGCATGCGGATCCCAGGCGGGCTCCCTGTGGCTCTCGGCACAGGCCACAGCTGTGAACACCTACCGCGGAGGAGCCCAGGCCAGCGCGGCCGCACAGCCAGCCTGGATCCCGTCCCCACCGCCAGCGCCAGCCGGTGCGGCCAGGGCTGCGAGGGGCCTCAGGGCTTCTCAACACGTGATCCACATGATCTGGGAACCTCTGTCGGGATTAGCAGATCAAAAGGTCACAACTATTTTTATGGTAATACTAAGATACTCACCTTTTTCACACTCACGGGCTCCTAGGTGTGCAGGGGAATTTCCCAGAGGCCAGATGACAAGGGACAGCATAGGGCACCGGATGCAGCCACAGACGCGAGAGGCCGGCTGACTTCGATGAAGCCACACATTGGAAAGATGGGCAAAAATGTAAAGTGATGCCACTTTTTCCACGGGCTTTAAAACGCAGAGCCATTTCCATTTAAAATATGTCATTTATGGGGGTGCCCAGGTGGCTCAGTCGGTTAAGCGTCCAACTTTAGCTCAGGTCATGATCTCACGGTTTGTGGGTTCGAGCCTTGCGTCAGGCTCTGTGCTGACAGCTCAGAACCTGGAGCCTGCTTTGGATTCTGTGTCTCCCTCTCTCTCTGACCCTCCCCCACTCACTCTCACTCTCTCTCTCTCTCTCCCCCCCTCTCTCTCAAATAAATAGCATTAAAAATTTTTTTTTAAATGTTTCAATCTGTTATTTATGTAAACATAGTGGGCTAATTATCATTTAAGAGGAATACATAAATATTTACATTTTTTTTCAAAGCTTTAATTTCTATTATCATAACTATTGATAGATCAAGCACACACACACCACACACAACACCTCTGTGTCTGCAGTAATTTCTTTAAATGTTAAGGGGTCCTGAGACCCCAAGGTTTGAAACTTGCTGCCTTACATGCATGGCTGGCAATTGATCAGCCAAATTCAGTAAATAGTAAGGATAGGGAGTACACATTGAGTCTAGACTGCATGCCAGGCTGCGCGCTAAGGGCTTTGGAAGGATCTCATGGAGTCCTCACGTCAGTCTCATGAGGCAGGTACCCTGAAGATGGAGGAGAAAACCCAGGCTGAATTTCCAGTGAGTCCGACTTGAAAGCTCCCTCCCCAAACCCAGCCATATCCTGCCTCTCTCTGTGTCCGGGGTTGTCAGATGAAATACAAGATGCCCCGTTAACTCTGAACTTCAGATAAGCAACGACAGAAACTTTAGTACAAGTATGTACCAAATATTACATGGGGCATATGTATACTAAGAATTCATTGTTTATTTGAAATTCAAGTTAACTAGTATCCTATATTTTTATTTGCTAAAATAAATATAAATACATAAAATATCTGGTGACCCAAACTGTGCCCAGGCCCCTGGGTGCTGAGGGCCCCTGCCTCCTGGACGTCCTGGGGTGCTGTCCCCAGGCAGCATGGGACAGCCACTTTGTGGCTGTACATCCTGAGACAATGCCTTCCCTCTCTGGGCTGCATTATGGTTCCTCTCCCCAGGGCAGAGATGAGGGGTGGGGGAGGGAGTGCTGAGCTGCGATGATTATAGGCACTTTTCATTCTGCTAACATTTCCCCTCAAATTCACACCCTGGGGGAGTTTTCTCAATACCCAGCTAACTGCCCCCTTCACACACCCCCACACCACAGCCCCGCACCCCACGGCCCATCAGGACGACTTTGAGAGGTTGTCCCCGAGCTGTACAATCTGCTCACCCCACCCCTCTGCTATCCCCCAAAGGCCACCTGTCTTCCTTCTGCCTCCCCACCGCACCCAACTGCACCCCTCCCCCATCGGGTGACCAGAGAGGACTATTCTCTGCAGCCTCACCCCGACCCTCTCTGGCCTCCAGCAGGTTCAGCAACAGGTTCTTAAAAACCCCCAGGTCCTGGGTCTCCCTGATCACAGTGGCACCCATTCTACAGACTAGGAAACTGAGGCTCGGCTCCCAGGGCCCGTCATTTAGCGCTTAATTAGGCATCGAGCTGCTCCATCCTGAAACACCAGGCCCTCCTCTCCACAGGAACGTCTTCTTCTGCCCTGCACACCCTCCCGCCCACCTGCCAGCCCCCACCTGCTAGCCAGCACACCTGGACGGCGGTGGAGACGTGACTTACAGCAGACACTCTGACACGGCTCCTGCCACTGGAAGGCGTCCAGGGCTGCACATCCATCAGGGACTCGGCAGTGCTGATCAGTGAGCACGCCCATAGGACTTTTTCACTTAATATGTAATTACTTCCTTGAGTTAGATCCTTTCTCTGCCAGCCTGGCCCTCTTCTCTGTTGTTTCATTTTTTCCCCCTTTGACCTCCGAAAGGATCATCAATTCATGCGGTGAAGCACCAGCTACGGGCAAAGAAGGCACAGGGTGTCGGGAGCTCCGGCAAAGTGCACTCAGGAGAGAACTCAGATTGGAGTTCAGGCAGGACAGCAGAATCATCAGGAGCGTAGGTGTGAGCTGTGTGACCCTAGGAAGGTCGCTTCACCTCTCTGGGCCTCAGCTTCCTCATCAATCACTGAGCATTTGTGTGCCAGGCCCTTTTCCAAGCACGTTGCACACACTCTGTCGTGTAATCCTCACAGGAGGAGATGGGTGTTCTTATCAGCTTCCGTACAGGAGTTACGGGGCCCGCTGGAACATGGGCCCATAGACTGGGCGGGCTTAAACAACAGAAGCTGATCCCCTGAGAGTCCTTCCTGGAGGCTCGAGTGCACAATCAAGGCATGCGCTGGGTCGGTTCCTACTCAGGGCCGTAAAGGAGAGTCTGTTCCCAGCCTCTCTCCTTGGCTCATAGATGGCCTCCTTCTCCCTGAGCCTCTCCACATTGTCTTGCCTCCATGTTCTCTGGGTCCAAATGTCCCCTTTTTATAAGGACACTTGTCATACTGGATTAAGGCCATCTGAATGGTCTCATTTCCACTTGATCACCTCTTTAAAGACACTATGTCCAAATAAGGTCATGTTCCGAGGGACTGGATATTAGGACCCCAACATATGAATTTGGGGGAGGGACACAATTTGACTTATAAAATCTGGTTTAGGTAAGGACACTTAGGCAAAGAGTTTAAGCAATGGATCCAAGATCGCACACCCTTTTTAAAAAAAATTTTTAGGGGCGCCTGGGTGGCTCAGTGGGCTGGGCGTCTGACGTTGGATCAGGTCATGATCTTGCGGTCCGTGAATTCGAGCCCCGTGTCGGGCTCTGTGCTGACAGCTCGGAGCCTGGAGCCTGTTTCGGATTCTGTGTCTCCCTCTCTCTCTGACTTTCCCCCGTTCATGCTCTGTCTCTCTCTGTCTCAAAAATAAATGAACATTAAAAAAAATTTTTTTTTTAATGTTCATTTATTTTTGAGAGAGAGATTGAGAGAGTCAGAGCATGAGCAGGGGAGGGGCAGAGAGAGAGAGGGAGGGAGACACAGAATCCGAAGCAGGCTCCAGGCTCCGAGCTGTCAGCACAGAGCCCGACACGGGGCTCGAACTCACAAACTGTGAGATCATGACCTGAGCACAAGTTGGATGCTGAACCGACTGAACCACGCAGGCGCCCCCACACATGCTTTAAAAGCTAGATCTGGGGGGTGCCTAGGTGGCCGGTCGGTTCAGCGTCCAACTTCAGCTCAGGCCACGATCTCACAGTTTGTGAGTTGGAACCCCACGCTGTCAGCGTGGAGCCTGCTTGGGATTCTCTCTCTCTCTCTCTCTCTCTCTCCCTCTCTCTCTGCTCCTCCCCTGCTTGTGCTTTCTCTCTCTCTCTCTTAAAAAGAAAAAAGAAAAAGAAAACAAGCTAGAAGTGGGATTCAATTCCCGTTCCAGAGCCCCACTACCCTGAAACCCTGTTGGAAACTGAAGTAGGCATTCCTGCTTGATGGGGCCGTGCCAGGGATTGTACAGCCTAGCCACGGAAGAGTTTAGAATGGTGCCCAGCGCAGAAAAGGTACTGAACAAATGTTAGCTATGAATATCATGGTCTGCCAGGCCTGGGTTCAAATCCTGCTCTGACTTCTTGTGCTGTGTGACCTTAGGAGGGGCTTCACCTCTCTGGACCTCAGTTTTGTCATCTGCGAAAGGCAGGGAGGATGGCAGTCCTTCCCAAGAGGTCACAGCGAGCTTCCTCTGGGCTCCCAGGTTTCCTCTGAGTACACGCTGGCCAGAGCTACAATGCAAACCCCTCCTTCTCCTCCCCAGGCTCTGGGCCCTCTCTGAGAGCCATGTGGCCTCCCTCAGGGCACAGTGAAGGGTCTGACCCAGAGCACATATCAGCCTGAGCTGGAAGAAGGGAAGGAGAGAGAGGAGAGAAGAACCTGGTTTAATTCAGGTGAGGGGGACATAGAATTACTGGGGTTGTCCACTTCTGGCCAAAATGGAGTCACAGGGACCAATTTACCTTCCTGCCTAAAACCGACAAAAACAGACAAAAGACACAAAACAGTAATTCTCGAAACACTGGGTTTCAGGCCACAGAGGACAATGTATTGTCCCTGTATTGCAGGGCACAAATGAAGTAAGCCCTATGGTTGCTCAGCTTGCTGCCTTGAGGGTTTCCAGGCTGGGGCGTGGGGACAGGGAGCCACAGCACCTAGAGTCTGCTGGGGTCCATGGAGACTGAGGCAGCCATACTTCACAGGCCAGACCAAGAGGACAGAGTTGGCCAGATCTGCAGGGGCCCCGAGGACCCAACTACACGATCAGTGCATGCACATGAGGCCAGTACTTGAGGCCAGGGGAGGAGCCACCTGAAAGGGACGGAGACAGGGTCACCTGGTGACCAGACTGAAAGTACCTGGGAATAGTACCAGACCCCTACTCACAATTCTCAGGACAGCAGGTGGAGCATTCTGGAAGGCCTTGCTTGCCTCGGTACTGGAGAACGGTTAGCTCCAGACTGAGCACTGCTCCAGACCCACCTACTGGATCACAAAAGCAAGACCCATGAGAAGCACACAGTTTCCAAGGGATGTGAGGGCATCTCTGAATAAAGCTTGAGAAGATTCACAGGAACATGCAAAAAAATCTGCACCCGACAAGCTCAAATTCACAATGTCTGGCCCCTACCCAAAGATCACCCCCACTGTTGCTGCCTGCTCAGGCCTCAGGACTGTGGCCCTCGCCTCCCGGCTCTCTGGGCCTCCCTGGGCTCCTGTGACCACTGTGCTTTTCTCTCTCACACTGGAGAGTAGCTGTCTGTGCCTGCCTCCCCCCGCCAGACAGGGCGCAACTCAAGACAGAGACAGCGTCTGGTCCTGCACTGAGGCCCCAGGAGGGCAGGGCACTCCGCGGGCACTAAATGCTTAGTGGGTAGACGGGTGGATGGACGAACGGTAAATTCATTAATGACAAGGCTTTTCCTTTCTTCCCTATCGCATTCTGAAGTTAGTGATTATTTCATTCTTCTCTGTGTGCCAAGGTTTTCAGCACCTGCCTAACCTGAGTAGGCCCTAATAAATAAATGCTTGTTGACTGAGTAACAAAATGGGCCTTTGTGCATGCTGCTGCTTCTGTCTGGAATGCTCTTTCCCAGACATGCCCATGGCTCACCCCTTCATCTCCCTCCAGTCGTTGTTCATGTGACACCTTCTCAACGAGGCCTGACCACCCTATTTAAGACTGAAAGGGCCTTCTTCCTGCCAGGATCCCAACCTTTCTGCCCTTGCTCTTGTTTCTGCCTTCTTGCTTACACTATCATTCACTTATTTATTATGTTGACTGTTTCTTTGTCTGTGTTCCCACTACCACCTGCAAAATAAAATAAAATAAAAGATCGAACACAGAGCTTTTTGACTCTCTTTTTGTATAATTTCCCCACTGCCGAAGACAGTGTCTGGCACATAGTAGCTGTTCAGTAAACCCTTGTCGAATAAGGGAATGGCTTTTGTTCTGCCAATGACGGCTCTCTGTGGTCTGGGGCTGACTCCTTGCTCCCTCTGAGCCCCGTACTTAAAATAATAACGGCCAAAATCGTAGTAATAATAATAGTAAAAAAAAAAGGTCGGATGGCATGCTACTCATGGGCACTGCTTGCAAAGATTCTGTCCCTCCATCCTCCGGGCACATAGTAGGGTCGTGCTCGTTGCCCTCTTAGGGTCCGCCTGTGACCTGCATCGGCCAGCCTGAATGGAAGGGCAGTGATGAGTTTCACTTCCAGGCGGACGCTTTAAGAGCCAGTAGCCTCCCATCTCCCTTCTCCCCTGTGCCAGAGCGATGGGCTGTGTTCCCCACGGTGGCTGCTACTCTGTTATGCCACAGAACAAAGCCACAGCTGACCCATTTGGGACATTTTGCAGGAGTGAGAAATAAGCTTTTGTTGTATTAAGCCAGTGGGATTTGGGACTTTTGTTATAGCAGCATAACTTAGCCTCTCCTGACTGAGGGTCCTGACAAATGGGATTCTGTAGCCCAAGGGCTACCCTGGGGGCTCAGTCCCCTTTGCACCGGGAGGGGTGGGACTTAGAAGAGTAACAATGACTGTGACTTTGTCAGGGTTGCGCGCTTAATGCCCCTTGATTGCCCCATTGTATGGTCACAACAACCCCATGAGTAGGCACTGCTGTGGTCCCCATGGAGGTACAGAGAGGTGAGATGTGAGCCCAGGTTGCTGAGAGGGGGCAGGGCCAAAACATGAAGCCTCAGGTAGTTCTTGTTCCTGCCTCTGTCAGTCTTCAGGTACCAGCCACTGTCATCCCGATGCCAGCTTGCTTCATGAGGAGGGTTTGTACCTCCATGCCTGGCCTCTCTGGTATGTTTGCGTCCAGGCTGATGGTAGGGGAGGCCGGACTCCAAGAATCTTTGCTAAGATGGTTTCCTGGAAGAGGGTCTGCTGGTCAGAGAAGGGCTGGGGGGCTAGCAGGCACCCGCACACAGCCTCTGGCTGCTGTGAACCCCTCACCATGACCCCATATCGGTGTGTAGATTCATCTACACTCCTTGGGGGCCCGCCCTCTTCCCCACACTGGGCTCTTTCATAAAGAGCCCCCAGAGCTCCTGGGCCCTGACCAAGTAGCAGTGCTTGGGTCAGAGTGCCTGCTCACCGGGACCAGTGAGTTTCACAATGGGGGAGACGGAGGCCCCAAGAGGGACAGGCATGAAGCGAAGGCCACACAGCTGGAAGAAGAGCTCAGTTTGCCTGGATCTAACTGTCACAAAGCCAGTTTCCATGATCAGATACACCCCCTCCGAGAAGCCTTCCTTATTTACATAGGGCATGGTGATGAGAGATTTCCCTTATGCACCCGGGGAATGGGGAGAATGGAAGCAAACACTGATTGTGCCCGGAGCTGGACTACAGCAACCTCACGAAGGCCTCCGATGCCTTAGTATGTGAAATGTGTCCATTTCACAGGTGCAAAGCCTGAGGATGACTTGTCTGAAGTCACGGGGCTGCTAAGCAGCAGAGCCAAGTCTCCAGGCTCCTACCCGGGCTCCTGCAGTAGCCAAGTTGTGTCCCATGAGACCCGGTACTGCCCAGCCCTGTGGCCACCCTCCGTGCAGGAGCTGCCCCTTCAATAGGGAGCTGAGCGAAACCACCCAGGACAGCTGACTCTGGGGGACGCAAAGTCACACAGACCTCAGCTCCTAACCCTGAGCCTCAGCCTCCACAGCAGAACACAGGGATATAAGGACTCTTTCTGCAGTCAAATAATGAGGTCAAGTGCACCCCATAGTGCCCAGAAAATAGTATCGTGCTCAGGACATGGCCATCAACTCTCTAGTGGTGGGCATCCGGTGCCTACAATACCCATTGCCCTGAATAGCACTGTAGGGCACATCCTTACACACGAACGTCACCTAAGGGACTTGTGTGAGAAGGTCGGGGGTAAGTATCCAGGAGCAGAATTGCTGTGCCCCAGCTAGGATAGATGTGACTTCCTTTGCATGAGCCCTGGGAGGTGGCTCCCTTGACTGGCTCCACCCCTGCCATTCCCACGAAGGGCATCGCGTGTCCTCTGTGCCCCACCCACTCCAGCACTTGGCAGTCCCCAGCTTTCCAATTCTTGCCAGTCTAATGGACGCAAAGTGGCACCTTGTGCCTCTCTGCTTACTCCTCATGAGTTTGCTCATCTCCTCATGGGCTACTTGGCTTTTTCTGTCTTCTCTTCTGTAAATGGCTTTCTTACACCTTTGGCCCACTACCTGGGAAAGCTTTGGTAAGCTTGCTACCCGGTCAACCTCTCCTGCTCCCCAGGCATCTTGTCCCAGCCCAGCTTTGTGTTCCTTCCCGGCAGTTGCCCACACCACACACTATGCCGTGCAGGTTTTTGTTTGGCGGTGTTGAGAGGCAAGGAAGCTGATGAATGCACAGAGCAGCCCCTGGCAGGAGCCCCCAAACGGACCCCATGCACCTTCCTCAGCACCTCTCAGACACGGTCCCCGGGGCAGCTTTAACCCCAGATCCACCTGGGGCAGATTAAGCATTGGCTCAGCTCTAATTCAGGTGAGCCCACTTAATTTCTCTTCTGAGCCCCACTGCCTGCTTCAACATCAAGGCGCTTCATCTGCACAGGAAAGGAGGCTGGTAGTGAAGGCAGGGAGGCCCAGAGCATTTGTGCAGGAGCAGAGCCACTTCCCGGGGGGCCCAGCCCTCTAGGAGATGGCTCGGTAGGACCGCTTCTCCCGCAGTGATCCGGGAGCAGCAGTGGATATGCATCATACCCAGACCCTGATGGGAAAGAAGCAGGTGGGCTTTGCCACCCTCTCTCCCCTCACAGCCTCCTTGACAAAGGAGCCACGAGGTGGCAGGAGCCTGGGACTGCCTCCTGCTGTGCGGCCTCCTGCCGCATGCCTACTCCAGACTGCTGACACCAAAGGAGTCACCTCGATGGCATTAAGCCACCGAGATGCCCAGGTTTCACTAGCAGACCAGCTGTAATTACCAAGTAGGACAGCAGGACTGGAGCCGAGTTCACGTCGGTAGTTAGAGGCAAGTGCCCGGCCCACAGTTGCAGCAAACGAGCGGATAGACGGGAGTCAGTGAGCCAGCCCTTCCCCTTGGTGCTCTCGCCAGGCAGACTGCCTCAGGCTAAGGAACATCTTCTTCCTTTACATCTTTTTTTTTTTTTTTAATTTTTTTTTTCAACGTTTATTTATTTTTGGGACAGAGAGAGACAGAGCATAAACGGGGGAGGGGCAGAGAGAGAGGGAGACACAGAATCGGAAACAGGCTCCAGGCTCTGAGCCATCAGCCCAGAGCCCGACGCGGGGCTCGAACTCACGGACCGCGAGATCGTGACCTGGCTGAAGTCGGACGCTTAACCGACTGCGCCACCCAGGCGCCCCTCTAGGCTAAAATTTTTGAGTACATTTGAATTGTAAACACGATTCTCACATTTAAAAAATATTTTTTTTAATGTTTATTTTTGAGAGAGAGAGAAAGAGAGAGTGCGTGCAAGCGGGGTAGGGGCAGAGAGAGAGGGAGACACAGAATCCGAAGCAGGCTCAAGGCTCTGAGGGGTCAGCACAGAGCCCGACACGGGGCTCGAACCCACGAACCGTGAGATAGTGACCTGAGCCGAAGTCGGATGCTTAACCGACTGAGCCACCCAGGCGCCCCCCTTTACATCTTTTAATAACAGAAAGTAATGCACGCTCCCTGGTTTAAAAATATACAGAAGTGTCAGGGGCGCCTGGGTGGCTCAGTCAGTTAAGCGTCCGACTTCGGCTCAGGTCATGATCTCGCGGTCTGTAAGTTCGAGCCCCACATCAGGCTCTGTGCTGACAGCTTGGAGCCTGGAGCCTGCTTTGGATTCTGTGTCTCCCTCTCTCTCTGCCCCTCCCTGTTCACGCTCTGTCTCTCTCAAAAATGAATACACGTTAAAAAATTTTTAAAAATATATACATATAGAGGTGTCTATAGTAAAAGGTGAAAATGTGTTCCCAAATCCTGCTACCCAGAGGGAGCCAGGCCACACTTTGTGTGAATACAAATGTGGACTTATATGTCCCCTTGTGGAACATGCCTATTCCTCAAGGTATTTTCTCCATCTTCACATTCCACATGAGTAGATCCGCCTTATTCTTTTTTTTTAACGGCATGGAAGCACCCAAATTTATTTCCTCAACCCAATTGAAGGACATTGACAAGGATTCCATTGGTTTTTCCACCGTCATCAACAACATGGTAACAAAGATTCTTGAACATGTATCTTTCGGCACCGGTGTGAGTCTTGCCGCAAAGTCTCCTTGTCTCCTAGAAGGGGGGGTTCTGGGTCAAACAGTGGCAGCTTTTACATTTTAAGGGATTCTCCCAAAACGAGGGCTGATCATCCCACAGGAGGACCTTGGAGAAACCCTGGAAAACCCGTGAGGTAATGAGCTTTCCTTTGCTGGAGGAATTCAAGGGACTTGAAACAACCACCCACCGGGGTGCTGCAGAGGAGGCTTCTCCATCAAGTTCTGGGTTGCCCTGGACAACCCTGATTCGTTCCCACTAGCAGATGTGATTTCCGAACAAAGGTTCTGGGGCTGCTCCTGGCCGAGAATTGTATGAGGTTCCTTCATGACCATAATCTCCCTCTCCTGGGGGCCTGCTGGGGTCGCTAGAGCAGCTTGAGGATGCAACTCCCCCATCCTCCCCGGGGACGCCCCTGTGAAATCCACACAAGAAACGCAAGGCCCTTGTAATCAGCGCCACTGTTTGTCACCAGATGTTCAGAGGCAGGGGTGCTAATTGATGCAGGCAAGTAGGAGGGAGAGGAGGGGATGGAAGCCGGTGGGAGGATGGGTGGGCTGGGGGGGCAAGAGAACCCCACACTGGGTGGGGGTGCGGTGCAAGAAAATGTATCCTAGGAGGGACTGAGCAGGAGGAGGGGCGTAAGACGTTTAGGGTCTCCTGACAATGAGATGTAATGAGCCTGAGAATAAGGATCTCTGATTTTCTTAAAAGATCCTGTACTACTGTTGAGAATTTCCATCATCTGGTTCCTGGATGCTATGACTCTGTTTTAAAATGCTCCCATCTTGTGATTCTGAGCTTCTGATTCTTTGATAAAGCTCCCAGGGGTGCACGGGGCGCGTGGCTTTGGAGCGGGGCTCCTGGAGACCCAATCCAACTCATGAGTGTTGAGGACTTGGGCACACTGCCCGCCGGCTCCATGCCTGGGTTTCCCAGCTGGTAGATGGGGACAGCAAGGCACGGGCTCCTGGTGCCTCAGGGAGGGTTCAAGGAGCACCTGATACACATGGGTACATGTGGGCCTGGCACACACTGGGCGTTCAGCATGTGCTGGCTTTGGTTGCTCTTGAATTTGTTTCTAGGGCAGGGAGTCCGAGAGAGGATTCTGGGAGCTGAGGCCAGGGACTGAGCTATTGTTCCGAGCTGCTTCTCTGGGTCTGGAAGTGTCCGGGGCTCTAGGACCTGGGTCCACTGGGCGGCCAGCCCTCCACAGCAGGCAGCTGCTGGAAAGCAAAGCAAACACGCAGAGGGAAGGAAGCTCCTGGAGCTGCAGGAAAGCAAACAAGGGCCGCTTCCTCCAGCCGCATGCTGCGGACGGCCAACCTTTCCCAGGGCTGTTCCTTGGGAGTCCTCCTCGGGCGCCCGGCCCGTGTTTGGACAGCTTGAGGGGCGCGGGAGACAGAGAAAGTGGACCAACAGAAAGCCAGGCCTGGCCAGGCCAGTCGCAGGCCCAGGCTGCCTGTCCCGTTGGCAGTGCACTGCCATGCAGCCTACCTGACCACATCCTCGGCTCTGGCCCCCGGGGCCTGGCTGTTGGGGGCCCGTGCCTGGAGGGCGGTCCCCAAGATGGGGCAGTGGGGCTGGGGATACCATAAAATCAAGAATAATAATTAGTGTTGATTACATGCTTCCCAGGAGGCAGGCACCAATCTTCAGAACAGCCCCCTTACTACTGCAATTTTACAGATAAACAAACTGAGGCAGGACGGAGTCATTCTACAGTCCAGATGGTCTGGGCCCGGTCACTACACTCTCAGCAAACCACATACTGCCTTTCACGAGGTAATGATCGTGATGCTAACACACAGCACTTTTCTGAACGATGACCCTTCGTGACACCATTGGGTGGGTGTGGTTATGAGCCCCACGTTTCAGCTAAGGTAAACTGAGGCACCACCATTTAGAAAAGGTAGTAGCTGGGATTCAAACCAATTTCAGTCCAGCGCCAAACCTCGTGCTGTTAACCACTGTGCCAGTCTATTCGTTTCCTGTGGCTGCTGTAACAAATCACCACAAACTTGGTGGCTTAACACAACACAGATTCGTTCTCTTTACAGTTCTGGAGGTCAGAAATCTGAAAGGAGCTTCACTGGGCTAATGTCGAGGTGTGGGCAAGGGCTCGTTCTTTCTGGAAACTCTGAGAGGTCAATTCCTTTCCTTGACTTTTCAGTGTCTACGGCCACCTGTGTTTCTTGGGTCACGGACCCTCCCTCTGCCTTCGGAGCACCTCATTCCACCTCACCCCAATCTCTGCTTCTGTTATCCCCCCCCCCCCCCCCCCCACTGCCTCCTCACTCATATAAGAAAGACCATTACGATTACATTAGGTTCTTCTGGATAATCCAGAATAATCTCCCCATCTCCAGATCCTTCATTCACTCACAAGTTCAAAGTCCTTTTTGCCATATAGGTAACATACTGACAGGTTCCAGGGATTAGGATGTGAACATATCTGGGGGCCCATTATCCCACCTGTCACAACGAGGTTAGGCTGAGTCTTGCTAAAGTTGAGGTAATGAGCTCCCCATTCCTGGACGTATGAAAGCACATCTTATCAAAACCTTGGCAGTGGAAGTCATGGGTGCTTAACTTAGAACTTAAAGACCTGGCAGTTCATTCTCAGACCATCTGGCACGTTGCCAGGTGGAGAAACAGAAGCATCCCTCACGCTAGCAGGGGGGACTTCTCCACCACCAGGGCCTTTGGCACAGCTCTCAGGGGACCTTTCACACCCGGGTTTGGGTGTGATATGCACCCAAGCCTTCGCCCCACGCTGCCTGCTGCGAGCTGGCCCAGGGCAGAGCTTGGGTGCCCCTCCCGCCAGCACGCAGCACGCACTCAATGAGCACGTGTGGAAAGGGCAAGCCAAGGAAGCCCAGAGGCCTCCCAAGACTGGCAGGTTTGTGGCTGGCCCAGGCCGGTCCTGGTGCCCAGCAGGTGCCCAGCAGGTGTGCGCGGAATGAAGTCACCCGCCAGTAGCACATCCCAGAGAGTGTTGGCCCAGAGTGCAGTGGCCACTCGTGGCTACTGAGTCCTTCAAAGACGGGCCAGTGCGACTTCACTTAGGCTGAATTCTCTCTCACGAACCCCAAGGCCTGGCCTGAAACTGGGCTTCTGCGGCCTACCCTGCCCACCCCTCTCCGTGGGGTCCATCGTGAAGGTCCCACCCCGATGGCTGCAGCTGAGCGCGGCCCTCCTCCCTGTCCCCCCACCCTGCTGAGCTCTCACAGGTCAGCTGCCACCAGCACCAGCAGTCCCAAAGACCCACTACGTGCTGTGAACACACAGTCCTTGCAACAGCACAGGGAGGTGGGTCTCATCATGAGACCTTACCCTGCAGGTAAGGAAGAGAGGGCTTAGCGAGGGCCCGGGGCTTCCCTGATTCACCCAGGAAGGCAGGGCCGAACGAGACCACTGGCCCAGGCCTCCGCGTGCTCCCGCGGAGAACCCTCGAGAGCAAAGGAGGCCAGCATTCTGAGGCAGGAAAGAGGCAATATCGGGGCTACCCGAGGCAAAAGCGGGACCCCCTCACCCTGGCCACCGTCCCCAGTCTGCTCCCCGAGCCTGGAGGTCCCACCAAGAGCCGGTCAGGGGCCTGCGGGGCTGCCCACGGGCAGATGGCTACACTGGCAGAAACGGGACAGCCCCTCACCGTGCCAGACCCAGTTTCGACCAGGGCGGAGGAACAAAGGGCTTTCACGGGGTGTAATTCAGGCCGAGGGGAGAAGAATGGTCAGGTGTATCGAGAGGCAGGTTCACATGGAGGGAGAGGGTGAGCCGCGCGGGCCTGGCTGGCACGGGGGCCCGGGTTCCGGCCCACACTCCCAGGGCAGCAGACGGTCGCTGGCAGGGAGTGAAGGCCCCGTTTGTGCGATATGTCAGCAGGGAGGGCAGGCCTTTTAAGGGGGGAGATCGTGTGGCCCGATAGCACAGCGGGGCCTCTCCCTGGGGGGGCCCGGGCCCCCTGTGAGGACTGTCGGCCATTGTTACCTGCGCCCCGAGTGAAGGAAAACGGGACACAGGCGGTCAGCCGATACCTGTGCGATCTGGCCGCCGGGACCAGCTCCACTGGTTGGGGCTCCAGTTACACAGCCAGGACAGGTGAGGGGGGCGCGCCGGCCCTGGGAGGGGCCCGTGGAGCTGCAGGCTCCCCCCCACCACACCCCTGCCCCGGCATGCCTACGGCAGGCAGGATGGAGTGATCCACCCAGAGTGAAAGGGTGGGGACCGTGAGGCCACAGGGGTGGGCGCCAGGTGTGAAGAAGGGGCCACAGAGCCCCCGTTATACGAGACTTCTCACTCAGTAAGGAGAGGACGCGAACACGCTGTCCAGGGCTGCTGGACCACATCGGTCCAACTGTCAACATGGAAGAAGTCCAGGAGAATGTGGCAAAATTGAACTGCATGCCAGTATCGGAGGAGACTCCCATCTGTAGCGTTTGCCAGTTACCCTGGTGTAAACGCTAGAGGTGCCCGCTGGGCCCCCACCACTAACATTTAACTTCTAGCCAGCACACGTGGGGATTCTGTGGCCGCTAGGTAGTGGCAGTCACAGCGCTTGCTGTTTGGGGCATTCAGAGTTAATATGTGATCGACGTTACGGTTAACTACTGCCCCGTTTTACAGGGGAGGCACAGAGAGGCTGAGGAATTTGCACAAGGTCACACAGCTGTGACGTGGTAGAGCTGGGATTTGAACCCGGACCGTCTACCCGACTGCAGAATCTGTGCTACTCTACCTTGCTCCCCACCCCCCCACCCCCCGCCCCCCCCCTTATAGCATGCTCAAGTAACAGCCATTTCCTGTGCAATAGCAATGAGCTGGCCATGCTGCCCGGAGGGATTCTCTCACGTAACCTGTTCGACCACCCTGCATGCTGGCTACTCCCGTTTTACAGAAGCCAAGACTCAACTCTAAGAAGTGACCTGCCTGGAAAACGACGCAGGGTCCTAGCAGGGAACAGGGAGCACAGGCAAATAATTAACGAAGGGGCTGGTTACAGAGGCGTGGGCAGCGTGACAGAAACCAGCAAGGGACAGTGAGGCACACAGGGGCTGCCGGAGGGGGTGCTGCTCTTTCCTGAGGCCTGGGGCACAGAACAGCCCCTCCTGGGACCTGCTGCGGGCAGCTGCGGCTGGACGAGTGGCCACCCACAGGAGCCACAGTCATTGGGGGATGCAGCCACAGCCACCTGCCGCCCTGAAGGAGAGTCCAGGGAACCCCACTTAGCCTCTGACCCCCTATCAGGCCAGGTGAAGCCAACGGGCTGGGAGGCCACGGACGCGGCCCCAGAGGCAGCCCCCGGGGCACAGAGCAGGGCCGAGCATGGGTCTGGAGGGGCTTATGCAGAAGAGCCAGCCTGCGTCTCCACAAAGCTGGTGAATGCCAGAGCCTGGGCTCCCATACAGTACACGCACCTGCCGACGCACACACTTCCCACGGTCCACTAGCTCGCCACGCTGCCTGGGGACCAGGCCCAGCACTCAGGCCTGGCACCGGCCACAGAAATGACACCGAGTCCCAAGGATATCGTGCCTCTGCCAAGCAAGCACTTGTCCATCGATTTACTGAACGTTTCCTCATATGCTAGATGCTTTGCTGGACAGAGTGAACCAGATAAGCTGTGGAGGCTGTTGTGAGTGTCCTATCCTCCAGGTGTCCAGCTGGCATCTACAGGGCACGGAGTTGCCAGGGAGTCTGACACTTACATGGCATTTTTTTTTTTTTAATTTTTTCAACATTTATTTTTTTTGGGACAGAGAGAGACAGAGCATGAACGGGGGAGGGGCAGAGAGAGAGGGAGACACAGAATCGGAAACAGGCTCCAGGCTCTGAGCCATCAGCCCAGAGCCTGACGCGGGGCTCGAACTCACGTACTGCGAGATTGTGACCTGGCTGAAGTCGGACGCTTAACCGACTGCGCCACCCAGGCGCCCCAACATGGCATTTTTAAATCGTTTTACAAATTGAAGATGTCCTTGACAACATTTTATATATATATGTGTATATATATATATACACACACACACACAAACATACATATGTATATATGTGTGTATGCATGTGAATGTACGTATGTGTGTATGTTTTGTGCATGCATATACTCACGCATATATGTGTACATGCACTAGGTACATGTATGTGAGGTTATGTGTGCCTGTACATATGTGTATCACATGTGTGTGTTTGTGTATATATGTACACATATGTATGCATATGTGGGCACTTGCAAAAATGTATATGTGCACTAGATACATGCGTGTGTGTGTATGTGTGCCTATACATATATGTGTCTCACACACACACATAACACATACATGTGTCCATCTTTGTTTCCAGACTGGATATTCTGTATGACTTCATTCACTCAGTCATTGAACAACACGCACTGGGGTCTCCTGAGTGCCAGGCCCTGGGATAAAGGAGATGGGGAAAGAACTGGACACAGAGCCCTATCTCCAGAAGCCCCTGAGCTGGGTCAGGGACCCTGTCACTGAGCGATAATGAGCTGTAGGCCTTGAGTGAGGCCAGGACCCAGCGAGGAGGCCGAGACCCGCAGGAACTGCCAACTGTGAGAGGAAGCAGAGAGTGGAGCAAACTGGGTGTAAGGGGGTGGCTGCAGGGCCAGGGACACTGAGCGGGGGCTGCCATAGCTACATATTACTCGGAGCCAGAGTTAGCGTCTGGCCGAGCTCCGGCCATGCGTGAGCCACAGGTAGATTCATGCAGGTGCAGGCAGGACACAGATGTCCCCTCAGCAGGTGCCTGAAGAGCGCCGGATGGAGGCGTCACTTACAGGGATGTGAGCAGAACTCAGGGGGCCCTGGAGGCCAGAGCAGCAGCCAGGGCTGGGCACGGTGGAGTGCCATCACCACCCTGGGCTTAGGACCAGGGCAGGGGGCGGTCCCCAGAAAAGGGCTGGAGCCATGGGAGGGGGCCTTGTGCGGGAGCTACAACTAGAGCAGAGGAAGGCGGCCACGGTGACCCTGGACAGAGAAAGATGGAGAAGCAGAAGGGCAACAGAGCCTGGATGAGGGGGTCCTCAGAGGTCAGCCTCCGGGTGCCGATCACAGTAGAGAAGGGCAAGGGGTGTATGGGGTAGGGTAAGAAGAAGAGCCGGCCTACTGGGGCAGTCAGGGTGCTTAAGACCAAGATCTTGGGAGCCATTTAGACTGAGTCTGGGCGGCACCCTCACCCTGGGGTGGGCTGTGGCTCTCCTGCTCCCTCCCTCCCCTACAGTCCTATGGCTGCAGAAACTTTGGACCAAACACACTCACCGAGTGAGTTGTACAAGCTGCCCCGGGGCTGTGCATGTGTGGGGCCGGGTGACCTCTGTGCAGCCCGTGGCACCTGAGTGTCGGATCCACCTGGATGAAGCGGTGACGCCGGAGT
Source organism: Lynx canadensis (assembly GCF_007474595.2). Taxonomy (NCBI): domain Eukaryota; kingdom Metazoa; phylum Chordata; class Mammalia; order Carnivora; family Felidae; genus Lynx; species Lynx canadensis. The sequence goes on from NC_044304.2 coordinate 55,592,768, forward strand.
TTCAGGACGATGCACCGAGAAGGGGGTAAAGGCTTGGTGATGAGCCCGTCAGGGCTTACCATGACCTGACACCCTATTGGACGGCACCTGGCCATTGCTACCGACCTGAATGCCCGCCATGAGAAGCGGAACCACCCGCCCCACCCGGCCGTGACATCTCCTGGTCTCTGCCTTAAACGCCACGACCGTTGGCTCGATTTTCTAGAGCCTCTGATGGAGCCTGGGGTCTCCACAACCACCCCAGCAGTGTGCCCTCACACAAGGGGCTCCCTTCCCCAAGCCTCTTGTTTCTCCCCACCAAACAGGAATACTAACAGAACAGCACGGGGGTTTTGTCGGGATGAAATGAATGAGTCACCGAGCTCCGTCCACAGCGGCTGCAATCGTCAGTGCTGCTCTGCATTCACACATGTTTGCTGCACGTCGTCGTCCCCAACAGAAATATACTGCGAGGCACGGAGGTCATTTAAATCTTTCTCAAAAGTGAAAATAAGCTGGCGTGATTAATTTTAATGTTATTTAAGCCAATATATCTCAAATATTTCATTGCACGGCGCCGGCCACATTTCAAGGGCTCAGTAGTCACTGGCGGCCGCTGCCGCCCTGGAAGACGCAGGCTGCCGAATGCGTGCAAATGCGCTTCAGGCTGGGGAAATCGAGAGACTTCCTGCCGGAGGCAGTACCAGCACTGTCTATCCAAGGGTGAGCTGGATATGTGCATATGTGCATATGTGGGGACAGGTAGGGTCATCCAGGCTCGTGTCCTTCCTGTTCTGCACATGGTGAAAGCAAGGCGCCGAGGCGTTGTGGGCAAGAAGCTTTTGCCGTGAGTTACAAGGAGGAGGCCCAGTACTGAGAAGGCGAATAAGGAACAGGTATGCTCCCTAATGCCAAGTACAGGGTGGGTGGCAGGGAGGGAGGGAGAGAACAGTGTGAAGAAGACAGGAGGGCAAGGGAAAGCAGAGGATGAGGCAGCGAAGAAAGAAAGTGAACCCTGAAGGGAACCCATGTACGGCTTTAAAAGAGCCGGCTGCATCCTGCCGCTGCTTAAGATGCTCAGCCTGCTGTCGCCCTGGTAACGGGAGAAAAATCACAGAGCAATTTGTAATCAGCAGCGGTTCCTGCTGCTCCCTGGGAACATTGTTCCCCGTCGGAAGCCGCGTCTCTGAGCAGGAGGGGCCCTGCCGATCCTGGAGTCCAGCCCCCACCCGGTACCAGAGACCATCTGCATCGCCCTCCATGAGAGGCTGTCCATTCCTAACTCACATAGCTTCCCGAACACAGAGCCCCCTCCTTGTTGGCCAGCCTGCCCCATGCCTGTGGAGGCCATCTGGGAGGAAACTCTCCCTCACGCCACACTGGAGCCTGCCTCTCTGGGCTCTGGCCACTGGAGCCATAGCCCCACCTCCTCCCCCTGCCTGGGGCAGCCTGCAGTGACTCAAGATGGAGAGCAGAATGTCCTCAGCCCCACTTATCAAATGGTGTCTACAGACTCCTCCTGATCCTGGTTGGTTCCTCCCAACCAGTCCCAGGCACAGGATCCAGGAAGAGTCTGAACAGCATAAAGCACAAATGTCACCTCCTTCTTTCTAGGTATAGACCTTCCTTAATGGGACCTAAGCTCAAGTTGGCCATAGGCCCATCCTCCTTACTGTCTCTGTGTCTGTCTCCAGGTGACCTCATCCAATGGTATGAAATATCGACCTCAGTGAGATCAGGCATCCCACTGCCTGTGTCCTGTCCATCTGAAGGTCTCACGGGCAACTCCGTGAGCCCAACGTGGAACTCCTGATTCTCCCCCCGGATCTTCCTGCTCAGGCCACAAACTTCAGCATCATTCCTCACTTATCTTCCATCTTCACCACCTCCCATGTCTGATCCTTGAGCCTACCGTCTCCCACTCCTTAACAGCCATGGCGTCCATCTACTGCTCTCCTGCTCATCCAATGCCCCCCTGGACCTGTCACCATCAGCTCTCATCCAGGTGGCTGCAAGAGCCTCCTAGCGAGTCTCCTGGCTTCTCTTTCCAGCAAGCAATCAGAGATGTGGCTACCTTGTCTAGAACAGCTCAGTGCTCCCCGCCCCAGCGGGAAGGAAGTCCGGCTCCTCACCTTGGCCTCAACTGAGTCTCCAGAGCCGCTCCTGCCCTTCCCCTCACCCCTGCACCGTAGCCACACAGGTTCCCAAAAGCTTCTTACCACTTTGGGATCGTGGTACTTGCTGCTTTCTCTGCCCGGGACGCGCTTCTCCCAACTATGCTGTCCTGAGTCAGCTCTAGGCTCCCTTCAGAGGGGTCTCCTTAAGCCCCTCCAGGTGCCCCTCCCCCGCCCCCTGCCAAGCTCAGTGATTTTCTACCCCTGCATGGTTTTCCATTCCTCTATCACTGATGCAGCTTTCCTCTGGCCTTTTCCACCTGGTCGATGAGGTCCCCACTGGGCTGGGTGTCTCTGGACTGAGACTGTTTCGCTGGGTCTACCCCAAAACCTGGTGCTCAGTACACAGCAAATGCTCAGTAAATGCCCTGAGAATGCGTGTGTGGTTCCCACACCCTCACTGTGTGCTGCGGGCAGGTGTGAGGCCAGAAGCATCAGGACGGGGGGATTCGCCCACACTCTGCCTGAGCTGCTCACCCGCCCTGTGACCCCGGGCAGGCCACTCTGCCCCTCCTGGGATCAGTTTCTCCCCTCCCCTCTGAGGCTCCCTTCACAGCCTGGTGATGAAGAGGAACAAAATAATTCCTGGAGACCCGACTTGGCGCTCTCTGTCAGGGCCTCTCTTGGGACCACTGGAGCATTGTGTACCCCCACCAAGAGCCTCTCCCCCATACTGTGGCTGGAGTGGCCTTTCCTCCCTTCAGGCACAGTAGAGCCCACAAAAGTTCTGTAGTCAGAGGCAACTCTGTGGTCTGGGCCCCAGAGGCTCTGGAGGTTGGGGGAGGACACAGGTTCATCCTTCTCTGGGCTAGCCCAGGGCTCATCAGGACCCCTAGTCTGAATCTGGGCTCCAGGATATAGGAGGCCCCAGTGTCAAGGCTCAGACAAGCATGTCTTGAAGGGCCAAGGCCCTAACAATTATTCTCACATTGTTTCCAACTGCTCTGTGAGCAGGTGCAAAAATCCCCCTCCCCGTTTTTATGGATGAGGAAATTGAGATTCAGTGAGAAGTGACTTGGCCAAAGTCACATATCACGTAAGGTGGGAAATAACCAGCATCCTAAATCAGGCAGATGCAGCCCAAGGCCAGGGAGAAAGCAGACTTGGGGGCCTCAATGCTGGACCCTAAAGATGGGAGGACTCACAGCACAGGATGCCGAGAGGGGCCCCACACACCTCTGGACCAGGAGAAGAAGGTCCTGGGACTCTGGAGGACAAACCCCTTCTCCTCCCCCAGCCTCAGTCTCCAATTCTGGAAAATGGAGCTGCCGCGCCAACTAGGGAGGGCTGGAGGGAGGCTCAGGGGAGGATGGGAAGTGGGGGAGGAGCCAGGGGGAAGTGGGGGACAGGAGCACACCATCCCTTAGCTGCACAGAGGCCCGACGGCCCTGTCCTCTGCCACCCCAGCCCCCATTTCCTCCCAGTCTGCTCCCAGGGCTCCATCACTCACTCTGTGGTCCATTACTGCCTGTCCCAACTCCGGCCCTGGAAGTTGTCCAGTCGTAAATGGAAAGGAGCCGGGGGTTGGCAGAGCTGGTGGGCCTGCGGTTCTGAGGACAGGAGCCTCCTCTGATCAATGGGGTCTGGGGAGAGTGGTGTAGGGAGAGAGAAAGAAGCTGCGTCCATGCCCACTCCCTGTGCCCTTCCACCTCGGACTGGAACAGCTTGCACATGACCACCTTCCTTGTCCTTGAGGCAGAGAGACACCCTGGACTTGGCCGGGAGCAAACCGAGTGGCGAGGACAAGAACTTGACCTCGAGTTGCTCATCACCCAGGGCCAGCAGGAGCTAAGTTCACGCAGCCCCAGTTCCTGACCACAGGCTCTTCCCAGCTGCCTGTCCACGGCTTTCACCCTGGGGAGCGGCATTTTCGTCTGTCAGTGAAGGAGTCTCCTAGATCTTTGAAGAAGTTGGCGAGGGGAGGACTCTCCTAGCTAAACTCCTGCAAGAGGCAGGTGAACATGCAGCTCAGCCACTGCTTCCCCAGGTTTTTGCATAAGTGGGCCTTCGTCTCCATGTCTGCAAAATGGGCTCAGCATGTGGAGGTTTGGCAAAGGAAACCAGGCTTAGGACTCCCCCCTGACTCAGCTCACCTCCCACCTACCATACCCCGCAGCCTCCACCCCAGCACTCCAGAGAGGTGACGTACAGAAGCTGCGTGGGCTCTGCTGTGGCTGAGAGGAGGGGCAGCCCCAGCCAGCGTCTGGGAGAAAGACCCTCGGGGAGGGTTGCCGAATGATCCAAGGCCCCTGAGCCAGGGCTCTGAGGATCACTTTGTTTCTCTGCATCATCTGGGCTGTCATAGGAGCTTCAGTCGGGGAAACAGATTCCTCTGCCTGAGGTCTCAGAGCAGGTGAGCAGCCCAGGCTGAGCATGAGCGCATCGGCTGGTCCCCTTTAGAGCTGTGCTGTCCAGCACGATGGCCACCAGCCACGTGTGGCCCCTGAGCACTTGAAATGCTCAATCCAAGTCTGGACTGAGGTGTGCTGTGAGTGTCCACTATTCACCCGACTTCAAAGGCTTAATTAGAAGGAAAGTAATGTAAAACGTCTTATTGATAGTATTTTAAATGTAGATTACATGCTGAAATGATAATACTTTGGGTAGAGTTACATAAATTATATTGTTAAAATTCATTTCACTTGTTTCTTTTTATATTTTTTAATTAAAAAAAATGTTTAATGTTTATTTATTTTTGACAGAGAGAGAGAGAGAGAGAGAGAGAGAGACAGAGCATGAGCAGGGGAAGGACAGAAAGAGAGGGAGACACAGAATGTGAAGCAGGCTCCAGGCTCGGAGCTGTCAGCCCAGAGGCCGACACAGGGCTCGAACTCACAAACCGTGAGATCGTGACCTGAGCCAAAGTCGGACACCCAACCGACAGAGCCACCCAGGCGCCCCTCTTTTTATATTTTTTAACGTGGCCACCGGAAAGTCTGAGATTGTAACACACGCGGCTTGCACTGTATTTCTACCGTGCCACGCTGGCATTCCACAGCCTTGAAGGCCACCCGCCAAAGCAGGCCGCGGCCCTCCAGGCCAGGTTCCTTCTCCGGGGGTGTCTCCACTGCACGCCGGGGGTGCTAAAATCTCCACCCCAAGGTGACTGTGAGAATTCATGGAGAGAATGCGTGTCAGGTGCTTCCAGAAAACACTCAGCAATGTCCACAGTTGTGTGGCTATTGTCATTGTCGCTGCTATTGTTACCCGCTGAGGCCCAGAGAGGGAAGCACCTGTCCTGGGGTCACGCAGCAGGGCAGCGGGACCAGCGGCCTCCCCAAGGCGGGGTCTAGGAGCCCCTCCACCCACATCCCAGACGTCCAGGCCTCGGTGGCAGGAGGTAGAGGGAGGAAGGCAGCTGGGGGATGCTCTCGATTGCTCAGGTCCAAGCGCCTGACACAATGGAATTACTGACCAGGCCAAGGCCGGGTGGCCCAAGGCGGGCCTGGCCTCTGTCTGCTTAGCATACTAGGCGGGGGCCCCTGCCCCTTCCCGGAGAGGGTTCCAGGAGCAACCATAATGTCCCGATTGTCGGACAATGCCGTGATGGAGGGCCCTGTCACATTTTTGTCCCCGTTACTGGGGTCCCCATTCACGGCCACTGTCACCACACTCAGAACAAGCCAGGCCTGGCAGCCTCCTTTGCATTAAAATGGGATGAAAATAAGCCTTGTCCACTGTTCAGCTGGGCAGAAAACGGGATTAGGCCAAGGGACAGGGCTGAAGGCCCCTGAAAGGGGCCCCTGGGGAAGGCGGGTGTCGGCTGCTCCCTGCCCCAGCCAAGGCAGGGCCTCACACCCACAAAGCACCTCTCCCCAGGCCTCAGTTTCCTTGGATCTAAAACATGGAGGGCGAAGGGGGTGCCTGACTAAATAAATGCCTTTGGACATGGTTTTGTAGCTGAGAAACTCCACATCCATGATAAAAAAAATCCACCTAAAACTGGGCAAAGCAGAAATGCCACAGTTGGTTGGTGGCGATCAGGGGTGGGGGAATGGCCAGAGGGATGTGCCTGTCCATCTGTGCTCTCACTCTCAGTGCTGGTTCCCATCAAAACCTTGCAGCTCCTGAACCGTGGCAGGACGTCACTGGGATAAGGCTATCTCTAAAGCAGTCTAGAATGGGTACTCAGCACCCAAAGGGTGAGTGAAATGCCAAAGGACCGAAAGCAACCAAAAGGTCCAGGGGTGGGGGTCTGGCCTAGTCAGGGAACTTGTCACCCCCGAACGCGTCACCACTCGCAGAATGCAAATGCCAAGGTGTATGTGACAAAGAGGCTTGTGCAGCTGGCGTGGGCTGGAGAAAAGTTAGAAACAGCCCCAGTGACGGACGGGGCGCCTGGGTGGCTCCGTCGGTTGAGCGTCCGACTTCGGCTCAGGTCACGATCTCGCGGTTTGTGAGTTCGAGCCCCGCGTCGGGCTGTGTGCTGACAGCTCAGAGCCTGGAGCCTGCTTCGGATTCTGTGTCTCCCGGTCACTCTGCCTCTCCCCTGCTCGTGCTCTCTCTCTGTCTCTCAATAATAAATAAACATTAAAAAATTAAAAACAAAAACAAAAAGGAACAGCCCCAGTGCCTCTAAATGGGGACCAGCTAAATAAATCATGAGGCAGTCACACCTTGGAACACCAGGTGCCAGTACCATGAATGGGGAAGGTCCGTGAAATTTGAAAGAGAAGGATGTTCAAGAAGCATTGGCAAATGAAAGAAAGAGATGCAGACCAAGGGGTCCATTTGGAGAGAAAATATATACTGTGTGTGGAGGCAGAAAACAGTCTGCAGTGCAGCACAAGAAACTATTAACATTGGCTACCTCGAGAAAATTCAGGACGTTGAGAAGGAAAGGTTTACTTTCGCCCCGTGTACTTTTTTTTTTTTTACTGTTGTATATAGTTTTCCTTATGACACGTATTTCCTTTTCCAACAGGTTCTTTAAAAATTTTTTTTCAACGTTTTTTTATTTATTTTTGGGACATAGAGAGACAGAGCATGAACGGGGGAGGGGCAGAGAGAGAGGGAGACACAGAATCGGAAGCAGGCTCCAGGCTCCGAGCCATCAGCCCAGAGCCCGACGCGGGGCTCGAACTCACGGACCGTGAGATCGTGACCTGGCTGAAGTCGGACGCTTAACCGACTGCGCCACCCAGGCGCCCCCCAACAGGTTCTTTAAAAGGCACCCGCCCTGGCATAGAAGTTCTCTGAGGGTCCTCCTTGCCTGCCGATCCAACAGGGTCAGTTCAACCAACACTTGGCAAGCTGTTCTGAGTGCCGTGGCCAGTGTGGTTATGACGCCAGCCACCAAAACACCCCCAAACACCCCCGCTCAGAGACAGAGATGAGCCAGGGGCCTGCTGAGCTGGATGCCACAAGGGCAGCTAGCGCCCACCAGATATCGCCAGCTGGGTTTTGAAGGATGAGTAAGAGTTCCCCAGACGGATCAGCAGGGGAGAGTTCCCAAGGGAGACGGAGAGGAGAAAGAGGAGGGCATGTGTGTGTGCACAGAGTAGAGGACAATATAGCCCCAGTTCCTGCACACGAACACACACGTGCACACACACATGCGTGCATGTATACGCATGTGTGTGTGCGTGTACCCCCGCGTGTGGGGGTGTGCAGGAACTGGGGCTATATTGCCCTCCACCCTATCCGCAGTTCCTCAGCACGCACGCGTGGCTAACATTTCGTGAGTGCCTACTGCTGTGTGCCAGGCGTTATTCTCAGCACGTCAGTGAACTCGTGGCATAAACTCTCTGACGTAGGTGGCACTCGTGACAATTATCCCCATTTTGCAGATGGAGAAACACGGACTCTAAGTGGTCAAGTAATGTATGCAAGTTTGGGAAGATCACAGGTACCAGGCCTGAGCCGGGAAGCTGGGCGGTAGGCACCAAAGCCCACCCTCTTAACCGGTACACTTCGCTGCCCCTTGCAGCTGGAGAATCTGTTGACCCAACCCTGCAAGCCAGGCATACTGCACATGTGCATAGTCTCTCTGGCAAGCGGAGAGGCTCAGAGAGACCCTTTTCTTTGCCCAAGGCCACTCAGCTGGCAAGGGACAGAGGGCAGATTTCAACCATTGGGTGTCCGGCTCCAAAGCCCGTGTTGCTCTCACCCGTGGACACCCCTTCTGGAAAGGGGCAGGCAGCTCAGTGCCAATAGCACCCAGGCGGTAAGGGTGCAAGGGAAGGTGAAAGAAAGTGGGCTTCAGGGGAGGTGATAGGGAGCGGTGGGGAGTATGGTTACGCGAGAGTATATGCCCCGTCTGAGGCTCTCAGGTGCGTCCTTCCAGAGCACTGTGCAGCCCAGACAAAACATAGCAGGGGGCACCAGTTTCCGACCTCTAGTTCGGTCCAACCTACTGGTAGAGGGGAAGCCAGACCGGCCATGGCCCTGTCTCTGGGCTCCCCACCTGCCCCCAGCCAACCAGGAGGCTGACCGTCCCCTTCCACCCCCCAAAGCTTTCCCGAGTCAATAACCTAAATTCCCCTTTTGCTGCAGTTTAAACCAGGGCTTACGAGGAAGCCACCATTCTTGGGCGGGGTAGGAGGGCAGGTAGAGATTCATGCCAGCTGGCGTTCGTAGCCCAGCTTCACGCGATTCACCTCATTGTGGCACGTCAAGCCGAATGGAGGAGGTCCCCAGCACCCTGCCTTTGCCTGAGCCCCGGAGACTCTGGCTGGGGAGCTCCATGTTAGATTAAATGGCATTTACAGCAGCTGTAAGCACGTTTGAGTTGATCACCCTATAATTTGTATGCAGTTGCAGTCATTACCTAAATGACAATTAAACACTGGCACCCTGTAATTAGATGTTTTTATGAATTAGGTCCTGAGGTATTAATGTCAAATTTCTAAGTTCCGCCCCTCCCCCAATTCCTCTGCCCTTCTCCTGCCAGCCTAGGGCCCACGACCCGCTTTGGCTTTTCCAGGGCCCTGGGCTGGCTTCAACCAGAGGTTCTGCCACCTCCCACACGGGGGTCACCAGTGTGGGCATCTGCTGTCACCCACAAGGTCTTTGAGGACAGAGATGGCTTCTCACACATCCAGTCTAAGCACATAGCGTGCCTCATCCCATGCACGTTTATTGAGAAACTCCCACATGCAAGGCACTCACTAGGCGCTGAATGTATCAGACAAAAACCCCCATTCTGGTGGAACCGATAGTCATATAACAATAACCACAAAAATGAGTAATATCTGTGATGTCTCAGAGCACAATAAAGGTTAAAGAGAAATAAGGAAACTAAGGATGGCAGGTGCAACACGCTGCCCGGAAGAGGGTGTTGAAATCTTGGAGATGGTAGGCAGAGAAGGTCTCCCTGAGAAATGAAAGTCTTTGGAAATGAGGCGGTGAGCCAAAGGGACTTCCAGGGGGAAGTGCTTTCCAGGACAGAGAACAGCCGGTACAAATACCCTGGGGCACAAGTGTGCCAGGTAAGGCCAGGAAGCGGCCAGGCAGACTGTGTGGCCTGAGTCCAGGGGATGAGGTGGGAGAAGTCAGTTTCCAGATCACAGGGACTTGTAGGCCCCGGGAGACTTAGGCAGGCGTTTGGAAAAGCATTGGTTGAAGGAATTTATGGATAAACCGGAAGGACCCTGAGAGGCAGTCTAACTCGAGAAAGGCTTTTTAAACATTTCTTTTCTTTTCTTTCATCACAAACTCTCATTCCCTGAGTGCTCGGCTCTGTGGCTCTGTGCTGAGAGGTCAGCCCGGCACTGTGTGGATGCTGTCCCATGCCCCACGGGGAAGATACTGCTATCCCCAAATCACAACGAGAAAAGCAAGTCTTAGAGGGGACCAGCCTGGCCCAGCACCATTAATGGAGCCAAAACTTGTGCCTTATGGCCTCAGGAGGCACAGCAGTTTTGGGGTGAAGAACATGAACTCAAACAGGCTGCTCGGGTTTAAACCCCAGCTTAGCCACACACCGGCTGTGCAGCTTAGGCAGATTTACTAAGAAACTGCCCGGGTTTCCTCACCTGTGCAAAGGGGGTAAAACAGCGCCTCCCTTAGAGGGCTGCTCTAAAAGAGACTGGCCCAATGCCTGGCACATAGTAAATAGTCACAAAGCATGAGTTAGGGGCGCCCAAGTGGCTCAGTCTGTTAAGCGCCTGACTCAGGCTTACATCCTGATCTCATGGTTCATGAGTTTGAGCCCTGCATCAGGCTCTGTGCTGACAGCTCAGAGCCTGGAGCCTGCTTTGGATTCTGTCTCCCTCTCTCTCTGCCCCTCCCCTGCTCATATTCTCTCTCTCTCTCTCTCTCTCTCTCTCTCTCAAAAATAGATAAACATTTTAAAACTTTTTTTAAAAAAGCGTGAGTTAGATTTACCATTAGCTCTGCCCCTCTCTGACCATGTGACCTTGGGTAGTCCCTCCATGTCTCTGAGCCTTATTTTTCCCCCAATGTAGTGGTTGCAGGGTGTTAATGAGATACCAGTCAGAAAAGCAGGTGTTGGTGTTGGTTATTGCTATGATGAGGACCTTAGAGTCAGGCCCCCCAGAGACGCCCTTCTCATGCCCTTGAGCATGATGGGGCTTAAAAGAGGTGAAAGTAAAATTCTCCAAACTTGGAAGTCATAACTATATCAAGTGAAAAGTATTTTAAGGCCTCCTTGAGAACTAATTGAAATCATCAGTGGGACAGTGCCTGTAAAGAAGGAAGTGCCTACCTCAGGTCATATCAACTAAGATCTATACCCAACACAAGGGAGGTGATTATTCAATTCTGTTCTGCACTATTCAGAGTCTCCCTGGAAGGAATGAGTCCTACCCTGAAGATGAAGCAGGAATATCCAGAGTATGTTCAGAAAAGAGGAGGGTGTGGGCTGGAGACCCCAGCCGAGGAGGAGCCAGAATTTTACAGGAAGTCACAGGGAGTCAGACTCTAGCTCCCTGCAAGAAAGCACATCCTCAGTGTTAGAGCTACGTAGGGACTGAATGGGCTGCCTAAGGTGTGTGTGTCAGTGGTGGCGGGGACTGTAAGCTGGAGTAGAGGGAAGCCTACGAGGGCTGTGGGGGAGCGAATTCCAGCCCAGGACTGGAGTTTGGGCCATTGGTCCACCGTTCACTTCTCCATGAGATCCACATTTACGGAGGCAGCACAGAAAGTTGGTCAGACTTGTGGATTTTAGAGCCTGACTTCACGGATTTGCATCCTGGCTTCTCTGGGCCTCAGTTTCCCCGTGTCTAATAGTTCCCACCTCATAGGGTCTTATGAAGATTCAGTGACTAAATACAGGCGAAGTGTTGAGAGCAGTGCCTGACACTAGTTTGGGGAGGGGGCTTAGGCTGCAGGCTCTGTGCGTGAGAGCCTTGGAGGGGAGGTTCGAGGAATCTCACCCCACCCGAGATGTCATGCTGCATGGGCACAAAGCTGTCTCCCGGGAACTGGCTTCCCCAAACCCCCAGGCTGCTGAGGGATTCCCCTGAGAGTCGCCACTGCCCTGGGAGACAGTGAATGGGCGCTTTGTGTCTCCACCACGGCCTGTTGCTGCACGCCCAGGCCCCTGCGCTGCCTGCAGCCTGTGCTCGCACCCTGGCTCCTTCCCGACCCCACGGCACATGCCTTCTTCATCCCCAAGACACAGCACCTCCTGTGGGCCCCGCCAGGCAGCCCTCCCCACACACTCCAGGTCCGGAATCGGCCCAGTTTCCTGGGTGGCATGCGGGCAGGGTTTAGAGGGAGGATGAGGCCCAGCCCACCTCCTCAAGCCCCTGGAGCAGCTGGGTTCCAACCTTGTACAGGCGGAAAATGCCCCATCTTCTGCTCCCCGCACGACCCCTTCCAGGTCAGGCTGGTCCCTGCCCTTGGGCCGGGTGGGACGGCAGCTCGGGATCCCTAAAGCAGAGGTTTCGGAGGGCTTCCTGGGGTGTTGACAGCAGGCCCCTAGAGATCAGGGGTTCTCTGGCCACCCCCCTGGGTACACCGTGTCCTGTGGTGAACAGAAAACTACAGCAGCCCGTATAGGTGGGACCACCAATGGCACAGTCCCCCCCCCTCCCACGGGAAGGCAGCCACCAGGCCAGGCGGCTCAGGGGAGGGCCAAGGGGAAATGGGACCGGGAGGGGAAGAAGGAATTGTAAATGTACCTACTGCCACGTGACTAACTGCAGAAATGAAGACTAGAATTTATGCATATTTTCCTCTGCTTCCATACGAATATACTCGTATATATTAACCCATTATTTTTCTCTTCCTCCTCTCCCATCTCCGCCCGGTCAAGCCATAAGGTGCACCGATGGTGGTAACATCACAAACATCACATGCGAGTCACAGACATGGAAGAGGCATGTGGCTCAGCTGGAAGACACCAGGCGACATAAGAGATGTGGCGTCCTCCCCGGGGGACAGGCAGAGCGTGCCTTCAGTGGGTCGGAGGGCAGTTGCACCCGGTTAGGTAGAAACACAGTGTTGTCATGACCTTATGCAAAAGTTAATACAGTTAAGCTGCGTCCGTGGAATGTCGACTGGACATAACATGGCTGCGTTGGGCTGCCCGTTGCTGGGCTTGGCAGGCCACAGAGTCTGGGAACGGTGTTTCCCGGGATCCCTTCCCCGTCTGGTGCGGTGAAGAGTCTCCAGGGAGTGGTATTCCTACAGGATGGGGAGCACAGTGGCTGTGGCTGGGACATGGCAGGGGCAGGTGCAGTGGCCTGAGATGACATGGTGGCTCCCGTTTTGTGCTGTACTTTTGGGAGCCAGATTCCATAACTTCCCAGACTTCTCTGCTTTCCTTTTTTTTTTTTTTAGTTTATTTATTTTTGACAGAGAAAGAGCAAGCATGCATGTGTGAGCAGAGGAGGGCAGAGAGACAGAGAGAAAAAGAGAGAGAATCTCAAGTAGGTGCCACACTGTGCAGAGCCCGATGAAGGGCTCGAACTCACAAATGGTGACATCATGACCCAAGCCGAAATCAAGAGTCAAACGCTTAATTGATTGAGCCACCCAGGGGCCCCTTCTCTGCTTTTCCTATATGGAGGTTTATATATCACGTGAAGTGTGGCAAATCCCTCTGCAGGACACTGAAGGGACAGGGGTTTGACAGGCGAAGAGTTCTGATGGTTCTGATGACTCCCTTGATGATAATAATAAAATAAACCGAATCAAAGATCGGTTGCACAGTTTCAAAGATCCTGCACAATCTAAAGCGGTACACAAAGCCCTGGAGGCCATTGAGATGAGTTTAGGTGATTTTCCATTTCAATACCTATAGCATCAAGCCCATCATAATTGGGGGATATTGTTTCTGGTGGTTGGATAAAAGCAGGTAGTACTTTAAAAAGGGAGGGATCAGTTTAGATAAAAACACAAATGGGGGCACCTGGGTGGCTCAGTTGGTTGAGCACCTGACTTCGGCTCAGGTCATGATCTCACGGTTCGTGAGTCTGAGCCCCGTTTCGGGCTCTGGGCTGACAGCTGGGAGCCTGGAGCTGCTTCGGATTCTGTGTCTCCCTCTCGCTCTCTGCCCCTCCCCCACTTACACTCTGTGTGTGTCTCCCTCTCTTAAGAATAAATAAACATTAAAAAATAAAAAAAACACAAATGACAGCGGACACAGATGGTAGGAAGACACCCCGTGGAATCCCCTGATATGATGCCCTGAGAAGCACTTCTGTGGCCCTCTGGCCCAAAATGCACAACCTCCATCTAATCACGAGAAAGCAAACACCAGACAGATCCCAAACTGAAGGCCATTTGACAAAATAACTGGTCAGCATCGTGCCCAAGCGTTAAGACAAAACATAAATGAGACAAGACGACTGGAGCTGTCCCAGATTGGTGGAGAGGAAGGAGGCATCACCCCTACGGGCCATATGGGACTCTCGATCGGATTCGGGATCAGAAGAGGGGCACTGGTGTGAAAATAGCAAAATTCACGTAAGGTCCTCAGAATGGTTAGTGGCATTTTTATCCGTGTTCATGTCCTGGTTTGAACAATTGCACTCATGGCTCAAAATGGTCAGTATCAGGGGAAGCTGGGTGAAGGCTACACGGGAAATCTTTGTACTCTCTTTATAAGTCTAAACTTATTCCAAAATAAGTTTAAAAGAAAAAAAAAAAAAGAAGAGAAATGGTACCTGACTGAATATAAAAGAAAAAATATAATAGGCTTGATGGGAGGGCAAAAGTTTTCAAGAGGTTTAGGAGTATTTGACGTGTGCAAAGCCCTACTCTAAGGCATCTGAACATTCTAGGCTTTGAATGGTTCCTTAACAATGAAAACACCTAGAAGTTGTAACAATTCTAAACATTCTCCCTTCCCCCTAAGATCAGAATATTCCAAACTTCTAAAGGTATTAAACAGCCCGCACCACCAAAGTTCCCAAACCACCAAAGATTCTGCAGGGCTAAAATGAGGCGGTTCAAAATTTAGGATGCAGATGAGTTGTTGGGTCACTTCTATTAGGAAGTTAAAAATCAGGATTGCCAAAAATGAAGATTCGTGAACTTTGTCCCCCCGGGGCTCTGGATGGGGTCTGCCAGGGATGGGGCCCAGGAATCTGCATTGTGAATGTCCCATCCATGATCCTGCTGTCAGCACCCCAAGAGACCCTCAGCACCCCTATGTTTCTCTGAGACACGCTCAGATACGTGCACACCTGCGCACACATGCTCAGATACGCACAGACGCATACCTTGCTCAGATATATCCCCAACCTAGGTTACATCACATACCCAGTCCTTCCCATACTGTGTCACCCCCACTGTGTGTCTCTCCTTCTCACACACACTTAGACACACACACATATAGACAGACAGACACACACACACACACACACACACACACACACACACATTCTCCCAGCAGTACAGGGCTCCCACCTTCCCCAGGTGAGCTGTAGGCCCCAGAGCCACTGGACATCCTCTCGCGATGGCCAAGGCAAGCCCCAGTGCCAAGTGCCCTGACTGGACAACACTGAGGGGCGGTAACCTCCGGGGACCCCAGTAGCTCCCTGTTGCCCTTTCCCTAGGCTTTGCAGGTCCCTCTCTCATTTTATTTGGAACCAAATAAAAGATTAAGATAAAAATAATTCCCAGAAGGCGGATCATTTGATAATTATGTGCAGGTGTTAAATCACTCCTAGCTCCTCAGCTGCCCCCCTTTTACCTCCCTGCCTGCCCCCGCCAACTCCGCACCCCCGTGGGGGGTGTGATAATTCCAGAGCCAGCCACCCCTGACGCACCCCCACCACCCCCCGGCCACGGGCCAGGCCTGCCCGCCTGTCTACCCACCTGGCAGCTCAGCCTCAGAACCCCGCTCCCCGGGAAAGAGGGGAACCCCATGAGTCACCACCGGGGCCAGGCCTTACCATTACCCTGCGAGGCAAGCTCTGTGACCCATTCTCAGGTTCCAGAGGAGGAAACTGAGGCCAAGAGAGGGGTCACATGCACAAGGTCGCAGACGAATCAGGGGCATACACACTCCCTCTGGCCCTGCAGGGCAGGGGTTCACCCTCCCTGTGCCTCTCCCAGCACAGAGACAGGCTGGAGATGGGGCTGTGAGGAGACACAAAGGATTCGGGTGGAACTGTCTGGAGAGGAGCCGCCTCCATCCGGGACTCTGTCACCATCCCCAGGCTCTGCAGGGCACTCCAGGACAGTCAGAGCAGGAGAATTTCTATCCTTGGGGATGGAGCCCAGACCTGGGGTGGAGGCATGGTTACAGGAGGGGCAAAGTCAGCTCTGCCTGAGGAGACGGTTTATCAGCCACAAGCTGCCTGGAAGGACTGGGGACCTCGTGAGGGAGGTGAACTGGACCGGCCTCCAGGTTACTGGGCATGACTGGTGGCTGCTTACAGACTTCTCAGCATCCTTCCAGCAGGGATGCCCAAGGTCCTCTGGCCACAGAGCCCCCGGGGCCGGCGGGCTCTGCCAGTCCCCTGGCCCAGCTCCCACTACCAGCAAGGGCTCATCACCCCAGCTTCATCACCTCCCTGCCCGCCCCACACCCCTCTGCGCCCTTGCACAGCCTTCCCCTCCCAGGGAACAGGGCATTTCCCCTGGGAATCCTTCCTCCATCAACCCAGGCAGGGGCCATCCCAGCCTCAGGAATCCCACGCCCCTCTCTGACCAACTCTGCCATTTTGCCTCACTTCATTGGAATTCTCTGAGATCCCTATCAAGGACACAGACCGTGCCACATCCGCCTGTGATCCCCAGGGCCCTCTGGCCCCTGCCTCCTCCCCAGGAGGCACTGGGACCTCCTGCCCAATCCAGTCCCGGCTTCTCCGTTTTCACTGCCTCCTTAGGGCCATGGTGAACATGGTGGTCCCCCTCTAGAGCAGCGTTCATTCAATGACATTGTCCAGCTCAGGTGTGGTTCAGCTTCCCCAGCCTCTCCCACCTGCTGGAGCTCACAGGACAACCTCCAAGAACCCGTCAGACCCTCTGAGCAGAGAGTGAGATCCTTATAGGACAGGCAGTAAAACATAGAGGGACAAAGTGAGTCAGAGGCAGTGTTTCGACCCGAATCCAAACCTCACTCATTCTGTAATGCTCTGCCCCTCACCACCGGGGACCCCAACACTCCTCCCCCGACTCCCCACCCCTAGTCCAAGTTCAGACGCTCAGGAACAAAGCCTAGCGCAATGGTGGACACAGGGCAGGCACTTCGCTCACTCGACAGCTGCCGCTGTGTGTGCTGAGAACACCGGTGGGACCCAGGTGTGCCTGTCCTGCTGGAGAGACCCAGGTGATGCACACAGAGACAAACGAATCTGCAGCAGGGCAGATGGGGTGAGTGGGGGAAGAAAGAGACTGGGGTGAAGGGGCCACCCACGTAATTCTATATTTTCTCCTCATTGCTTTGAAAAAAAGTAAAAAGAAACAGGTAAAATCAATAAATAACATATTTCATCTAATCCAATAGATCCAATCGATCTATCCAGTATTTTATCTTGGAAACTTGTAATCAATACAAAAAATTATTAATGAGGTATTTTATATTTTTTTTAAATACTAGCTATTGGACATCTGGTGCATACTCAACACTCACAGCACATCTCAATTTTGATTTGCGACATGTCGAGTGCCCAGGAGCCACATGTGGCTGGTGGCTGCCGTACTAGCCAGAGTGGTCTAGAGGGTACGGGCCATACAAGGGTGGTCAGGAAAGGCTTCTTGGAGGAGGTGATTTCTGAGCAGGGACCTGGAGGCCAGGGAGTGAGCCAAGACTCTAAATAGAGGGAGAGTGGGGCGCCTGGGTGGCTCAGTTGGTTGAGCGTCTGACTGTATCTCAGGTCAAGTCTCGTGGTCTGCGAGTTCGAGCCCCACATAAGGCTTCGTGCCCGTCGCGCGTAGCCTGTTTCCGACTCTGTGCCTGCCGTCTGACTCTCTCCCGTCCGCTGTCTGTGCCAAGAAAATAAATAAAGGTTAAAAAAAAAAAATAAAAAAAAAAAATAATAAATAAATAAATAGAGGGAGAGTATCCCAGGCTGTGGGGACGGCAAGTGCAAAGGCCCTGAGGTGAACATGAGCCTGCAGTTGGAGCAGAGTGAGCCAGAGGTGGGGGTGGAAGGAGACAGGCAAGAGAGGCACTGGCTCAGCTGACATTACGGCCACCGTGAGGACTTTGGCTTTTCCTCTGAGTAGGTAGGAGCCACGCAGGGTGCTGGGCAGACAGCAGAGCCCCGGCTGGCTTGGGTGCTGACAGGCGCACTCTACATCAGTGTGCTAACTCTAGCCCCAGACTGAAGGGTATGAATCCTGGCTCTGTCTGTCCCCAGTGGGGTGACCTTGGGACAGCACCTACTGCTGTGAGGGTCACCACACTGCCCGGCAGGCACTGGGTGCTCCCTAAAAGCCAACGTTATCCAATGCTCTGTGAGGGTGAGTTTTCAGGAGAGACTCACGCCTTCCCAGATGCCAAGGGTCTGGGTTCTCTGCTTCCTGGAGAAAGGCAGGGAGAAGACCCCCCACCCCCAAGGTACCTCCCTCTTTGGCCCCCTCTATCTCCACATTCCTAGAATTGCTACAGGTGATAAATGGCTCTAAAGCAAGGCTGCCCTCAGGGTTCTGACATGGCAGCCTCCACTTCCTGTGCCCCCAGTCGTGGGCGGGTGGCTGGGCGGGGCCTCCTGACCCTGCCAGGAAGCCCTCCACCCTATCTTGGCCCCAGGGCTTTTCCCTCCCCCTGACCCCTTGGGGACAGCCCAGCCTCTGATGTTCAAGCCTTGGAGGCTGCACAAGGCCTTCTCACTCAGTTCCCCACCTGCACTTTCTCCCGCATTCATTCCACAAACTTGAGCGTCTGCTCTGGGCCAGGCACTGCTGTGGGTCGTGGAGAGACACGAGGGGACAAGACAGACAGAGGCACCTGCCCCCCAAGGAGCTGGACTTCTGGGTTGCCGGGGCTACTTAGCGACCCCCCAGTCCTTGTTTAATGGGGTGCCCAGAACCTCTGACCCCTCTGACCAGATTCCAATGAAGACCCTTTTTCTCACCCACCTCTGCAACCCAAGATGGCAGCCTCTTAGGGGTCCACCGCTTTGGATGCCTTGACCTACAGTGAACCCCGTGAGAGGGATCCAGGCTACATGCAAGGGGACTTACTGACCCCCTGGGGAACAGAGCCTGAACTAGGAAAGGAAAAGGGGGCACTTCCCCTTGCCTGCAGAAGTTTAAATAAATGCTTTGCAATAATGCACGAAGAGAAAAGTCTGCTGGCAGGACCCATAGGCATTAATAGCAGCCAGCTCTTGGGGACGGTGCAGGATTCTAACAGTATTTTTGCCTTCTGCTTTTCTGTCTTCAGACTTTCTACAACACATACTCAGGGGGTTAAAAAGAAAAAAACAAAAATGTGACAACAATCACGGTATTATATATAGCCCAGCACTGCTTAGAACCTTCTGGAGCAACTGTGTCTGGCTGGCAGGCCCAGGAACTCTCCAGCCTGGGGCAGGACACGGATGATTGTTCCCTCCAATCCAGGGCCAGGGCAGCATGGGAGCTGGAGGCCTGGAGCTGGACTTGAGCAGAGGGAGAAAGGGCAGGGCAGAGAGTGGGATGGTGGGGGGTGGGGGGAGAAAGGTGTTCAAGAAGATAAAGCTGGCCAAGGAGTGGCCAGCAGGTGACGCGGGTGGTGGAGGGTGAGGAGGACACAGGGGTTAGGGGACCCAGGGCCCTACATTAGTCCTGCAGGCACTGGGGAGCCACAGACGGTATGTGAGCAGAAGATGGCTGTAGCTTCGGAAGACCAACGGGGCATCTTCCAGATTCGTCTCTCCTTCTCCTTTCTGACATTGATTCTAGACTTCTTCACAGTATAAAGATCCTCAGCATTCTCACAAAGTCAGCATGATTCCATGGTCAAAAGCGTTGGCTTTACAGCTCGACAGCCTGGGTTCAGGTCATTGGTCGCCACCTCCTGGCTGTGCGTTGTGTCCTCAGTCATGCCCCGACCCCTCTGTGCTTCCGCTCCTCTTCCCAAAATTGAGAGTGGCCACAAGATACCAACCTCCGGGGATGGTGTGGTGGAGGGCATTCGATGAGATAAAATGTGTAGAGCATTTAGAACCGGGGCTGGCACACAGTAAGTGCACAATAGATGCTAGTCATTGCTGCCATCCCCATCATCATCCCCATCATCATCATCGCTGTTTCAATCTCCCAGCTTACTCTCAAAGTTCCTCAAGGGCAAAGACTGGCTAGGAATCTGTCAGCAGGTAGACACCTCCCGTCGCCCTCAGGAGATGGCGTCCCCGAGCTCGCTGCCTCCCTTGACCCCCTGTGCCTTGCACGAGGTGGCCCCGCGGCTGCTGTGAACCAACACCTGTGAGCCCCCTGCTTCAGCTACTTCTCTATGTCATTTATTCCCCTCAGCATACTTGTTGGGGGGGGCATTCTTTTTTTTTTTTTAATCTTTTAACGTTTATTTATTATTGAGAGACAGAGAGAGACAGAGCATGAGTGGGGGAGGGACAGAGACATGAGACGGGGAGACACAGAATCCGAGGCAGGCTCCAGGCTCTGAGCTGTCAGCATGGAGCCCGACGCGGGGCTCGAACTCACAAACCACAAGATCACGACCTGAGCCGAAGCCGGACGCCCAACCGAGCCACCCAGGCGCCCCTGAGGGGGGCATTCTCATCCCCATTTTATAGAAGAGGAAAAAGGCTCAGAGGTGAGGCACCAGCTCTAGACCAAGCCCACCAATAACCACCACTCTCTCCAGGGGCCCCTGTGGGGCTCTTGGCAGGCCTGACACCTCCCAGGCACTTGTAGTCCGTCTCCCAAGGCACAGGGGACCCAGCTGGAGAGGGATAGAGACGAGGGGGGCACCTCTGGCCTTTCATCTGGAGCCCGACGACCCCTCCCCCAACTCCTCAGTGGGGGGCCCTACGATCACTCACCTGGAGCCATAAATGAGCCGGTTCTGAGGCCCACCTGTTGCCTGGCAGGTATGCCAGGACCCGAGAGGGGGAGGGGTCCCCAAGAAGGAAGCGTCACCCACCTCAAGCTGAACCATGCCAAACTTTTGAAGCCCCGTAAAAGCTCCCAGACCTTCCCTCTGCCAAACCTCACCTGCCTGCCTGTCGGCCACCCCCTCCCCCAGCCCAGCTGGGGTGCAGAGCCAGGAAGCCCAGTGCGGAGTCCATTTACCAGAGACTGACCTCTCTGAGCCTCAGTTTCCACTTCAGGAGAGGGCGGGGGGGGGGTGGTGGGGGACATCCTAGGGCATCTCAAGGAGATGACTCCGGTCTGGGGGTGTGACGCCAAGGGTCCACTACGTTGCCCGCCTCTGGCCCGGCATGGCCCCGCGAGGCCTTTCTGACTGTGGGGAGGAAGCCGGCATCCTGGCAGCTGTCAGCTGTTTCTGCGGTTCTGAGCTGGAGTCTGCCCCGTAGCGGGCAGGCTGGCTGGGTGGTCCCTGGGAAACCAAGCCCAGACAACAGGCCCAGCCTCTACCTGGGGGCTGTGTGGACTCTGTCTGCTGTGTCCCAAGACAGTCAGGAACTCTGTTTATCGGGTAGCTGTTGTCTGCCGGTTCCTGAGGGGAACATCGCTATCCTCATTTTGCTGAAGCACGGAGGCTCTGAGAGATTAGGTCCCAGCCCGGGGTCACCGGGCTCAGCATCCTAACCCGCATCGGAGGCCCCAGATCCCAGCAGCAAGTGGGAACTGGTTTTCAGCAGTGGGGGCCCTGCCCAGCAAGGGCCCAAACGCTCCTTTCCTTGCACCGTGCACCAAACCTCCTGGGTTTCAGAAGTTGGATTTTCTAGAAAAACAGGTATGGAGTGGAATGGGGCCATACCCTGCCCTAGCAAAGGGGAGAGGTAAGCCTCAAGGTAATAATCGTCTCGATAAGGGACTAGTGCATGTCTTTCTTTCTCTTTCTTTTTTTAAATCTTCAAAGTGATTTGCAAACCCAGGCTAATTAATTTTCCCCAGAGCAGCAAGGACTGTCACCTGTCTCACTTTCCAGCGTACCACCCCAGCCCCAAGCACACCTGAAGGAAGGGGGGTGGGGGGGGTTGCTGCTGATCTGGGAGTCCTGGAGATGGCAGAGAGGATAACTCAGCTGGCAGAGGCCTGGGGCAGAAAGAGGGCGGGACTGGCCCCTGGGAGGCTGCCTGCCCAAGATGGAGGAAGAGAAGCAGAGATTAGGGGAAGCAGGAGGGCCAGGAGCAGGCAGGCCTCCACCTGCCCTGTGAGCAGCAGGGCCACCTGGTCTACCTTCGAGGAGAGTCACCTTCGAACACCGAACAACCACTGTGTCCTGCCCAGAGGAGAGGCCAGTCTGGCCTCTGCCCGCAGCCTGGCAGCCGAGAAAATTCACTCATTCGTTCACTCACTCACTCACTCACCTTACTCATTTAGCTAACCAATGAAAATCATGAGCCCTCCAAGCCCTTGCTTTAGAAATGGGGACCACACATCTAAATTAAAACCCATTTCCTGGACTTGTGGAAGGCCCAGTCCCTAGCAGGAGAGACCATCAGCCATTGGGGGCGAGCAGCAGAGCACAAGGAAACACACAAGAGATACTGCGGTGGAGCGCCGGGGCTTGGAGAACTTTCATAAAGGAAGCAACATTTGATCTCTAACTGGGCTTTGAGGGGTGAGTAGGAGTTTACCGGAAAGAGATGAGCATTTGAGCAGAGAGAACAGCAAATGCAAAAGCATGGTGCTAGGTAGGGTCTGGGGAGTCTGGGGAACAGTGAAGAGTTCCAAATGACTGGAACAGAAGATGGGTACAGTTGCCAGTAGTGAGACATGCAGCTCTCGGGGCCTCAGGCAGCGCTTGTCAACTTCCACCCCATCCCTCCATGGTATCGAGAGAGAGGACGGCAATGGGCCAGCTACTGTGGGAAACAGAAGGCACTGCTGGAGGTCAGAGGCGATAAGCCGGGGAGCTGCAGCCACTCAGCTTGCTCTAGCTGCTTGAGGCCGGGGGACGTCATAGCTTGGCACACGGAGAACGAGCAACACGACCAACAAGAAGCAATAGGAAGTTTTAAGTTTATTTACTTTTTGAGACAGAGAGAGAGCAAGAAGGGGAGGGGCAGAGGGAGAGGGAGACAGAGGATCTGAAGCAGGCTCCGCGTTGACAGCAGAGAGCCCAACACGGGGCTCGACCTCGACCTCGAGATCATGAACTGAGCCAAAGTCGGACGCTTCGCCAACTGAGCCACCCAGGTGCCCCGGGAACTTTTACCTTAAATATTAGTGTTGCCTGAACAAGAAGTTCTAAGGTAAGGACGCTGTGCTTGTTCACGGGTTCAGTGATGTCACTGAAGACACAATTTCCCACTCTGCCACTCTGTGCATGCCACTCTAATCTCCCCTCATGGTCACAAGATTGATGTCATGGGAACCAACATCACCTCCCCTCATGATGGCGGCTCAAGCAAAACCTAAGGGGAGATATGGCAGAAAGGGCTTTCTCTCTGCCTGCCCCTTTCTAGGAAAATCATTCCCAGAAGCCCCTGGCAGTCTTTCCCTTAAACACTATTGGCCAAAATGGAGTCACATGCCCATCCCTGGACCAAAAGGGACCGCCAAGATCAGCCAAGTCCAATCAAAATTCATCCTTGGAATTAGCCGCAAAACTGTCATAGGATCAAAAGCTAGATGTTTTTAAACCAGGAAGGGCAAAATGGTATCTGACCATGATTAACTTTTTTTAAAGCATTTTTTAACGTTTATTTTTGAGGTGGGGAGGAGGGGCAGAGAGAGGCAGAGACACAGAATCCAAAGCAGGCTCCAGGCTCCGAGCTGTCAGCACAGAGCCCGATGTGGGGCTCAAATCCACAAACTGCGAGATCATGACCTGAGCCAAAGTGAGACACTCAACCGACTGAGCCACCCAGGCGCCCCCAGGCTTAAATTTTAAAATACATACTTAAGAAAACTCCTTCCTTACTGTCTCCTGACCCTGCTACATTTTTCTTATCTGTTCTTAACTGTAACTGTCATCTCACAGTATTCTGTTTTCTTGTCTAGCTCCCCACCAAAATGTCAGCTCTGTGAGATCAAGAATTTCTCTGCTGGGGTTTTATTAATCTGCCTGGCCTCTAGAACAGGATCTGGCATATGGTAGGTGCTCAATAAATATGTGTTGGATGAAAAACAATGGATGCACGGGAGAGTTTGGGCCGGAAGTCCTAGGGTGGAGGCCAGAACAACCAGTGGTCCAAGTCACAAGGAACCGAAAGCCTTGCATGAGATAGAGCCATGGAGGGTTTAAGCAGAGCTGAACAAGGTTAAAAGTAAATTTGGGGAAGATTTCTTCTTGGCAGAAGGGGTCAGGGATGGATTAAAGGGGCATAGCTGGAGGCCAGAAGGCCGGGGAGACATTGGTACATGGTGCAGGCTAGTAGGGCCTGTATTAGGCTAGTAACAGACAGAATGGTTTTCTGATTACCTTTCACATCCCAGCCTCTCAGACACTGACCCCAACACTCCTTCTACCCAGGATGCTCTTCTCCTCACAGCTCCATGTCCAAACCTTCCCCATCCTCAGGTACCCCCTCCTCTAGGAAGCTCTCCCTGCTGCCTTCAGAGAGCACAGGGCTCGTGCTGAGCCTTGGGTCTGAGCCCGAGCCTGTGACCCCTTTTATATCCTCACAGGGCTTTTGGGGCACACATCAGGTGCTCAAGCAGTGTTTGAGTGAAGGAATTACAGACCAACAGAGTTTCAGGTTTCTGGATGGCACAGGCTTTGGAAGGGCAAGGTTGCACAGATGCAATGCAAGGCCAACCCACAGAAGCTTCTGGAAGCACACAGGGCTAGGCTGATCTGAAGCCTCTCTCCTGGAGTGAGAGAAAGGGTGGGGTCTTTGAGGCCCAACCGACGGTTACAGGGGATGGAAGGAGAGAGCTCCTGCCCACTGAGTACCTGCCATGTGTCAATGCAGCATCTTGCCTAACATCAAAAAGCCCCCATTTAACAGAGGAGAAAACTGAGGCTCAGGAGCAGTTTACCCATGGCTATAGAGCCAAGCCTCGTCCCTGTAGCTGCCAGACTCCTTTCTAAACTAGGGTTTCTCAGGGGCGCCTGGGTGGCGCAGTCGGTTAAAGTGTCTGACTTCAGCCAGGTCACGATCTCGCGGTCCGTGAGTTCGAGCCCCGCGTCGGGCTCTGGGCTGATGGCTCAGAGCCTGGAGCCTGTTTCCGATTCTGTGTCTCCCTCTCTCTCTGCCCCTCCCCTGTTCATGCTCTGTCTCTCTCTGTCCCCAAAAAAAAAAAAAAAAAACGTTGAAAAAAAAATTTTTTTTTAAACTAGGGTTTCTCAAAGGGATTTTTATCACCCCAGGGGCATGTGGACTTTTTTACGGGGTGTTTATGTTCATCCCAGTCGTTGGGGGTGGAGCTGCTCCCATTCAGCAGACAGGGTTCCTGGAAGCTGGACATCTCCACGTGTAGGACTGTCCCACCCAGGAAGTCCTGTCAACATCCCTCCGTGTCCTAACAGAATCTAGAATCTCACTCTATTTTGCATTTAAACACAAAGTGGTTTGATTGTGTTTCGCAAGGCGTCTGCGTACTCGTGAACTTGCCAGGGATGGAGCCACCGTGTGAAGCAAGGGGAGGCTGTGTTTCCTATTTTTCCCAGGACTCTCCCAAGAGTGAAGAGTTGTCCACCCTCTCCTAACATCACCTGCAGCCCCCAGCTGCATCAGTCTGCACCTGTAGCTGCTGTATACAGGGTGCATTCTATGCACGTGGGTAAATACATGTTTTATCCCTATTTCAGTGTACTACGTTATTCAGTTAAAGAGTGCCTTATTTCTCTTGGGTCTAAACGCATTCATTATCAACAGGCACAATCATCTGACAACTTTATCCTCTCTTCTGGTGTCGTTTCAGCCCAAGCATTCATGAAATGAAATATGTGTTATTTGTTACAAATTATTTCCTTTTATTTCCCTTTAATATTATAACTAGGACATTGTACTGATTTATCAAAATCACGGGTTGCAAGTAGGCGATATTATCTACGAATTTGACTTCGGGAAAGGAAAGAAACCACCACAATACACTTATTGAAAGAGGAAGCAGTGGGTCTGAGCTCCAAGCCATGTGTTAGCCCAGAAGTCTCGTTGCCTGTGGATGGGACGCCCACAAGCCAAGCCCTTAGGGTATATTCCCTTAACAAACACTTTTAGGCCTTCTGGTCAGGCCTTCTGTCAGCAAGGTGGGGGGAGACAGCGACAGTTAACCAGTCTTCAGAACGTCAATGTCTATGGAACAGGTAGGGGCAGAGGTAGGGTTTGGGGGACGTAGAGTGAGCTCTCCCCTCAAAATCACAAATGTGCCAACATCACTAGCATTTTTAAGCCTTTGCAGGGCTGAGAGAAGGGCTTCTTTGGGGTGAGAGATAGTAAACAGGTACAGCAACAGAAGGGACAGGGCAAGAGTTAGGAGGGCACAATTTCCAGAAGGCATGGGACATGGAGAAGGACAACATGAGTAGGTCTAAGGTAATTGCCTGAACTGAGCTGAGGTGCTTATAAAGAAAAAGAGATACAAGGGGAGAGGTGATACGAACTCCCCCCTGGGAATATCGTAGAAAGGTGGGGGAAAACACGGACTCAGACACACTTAGCCATGGGGTGGCAGTGCTGATGCTGGGCAGCTTGGCTGCAGCTGAGAATGTGTGGAGGTGTGGAGGGAAGCAGGTTACCCAGCGGTTTTCAAAAGGCTCGTGAAGAGAAGGGCATCTATACGTATAAGCCAGTCAAAGGCCAAGGATCATGATTTCAGCACAGACTACACATTCTTTCTACATTTGTGGAACACAGTTCTTTTTTTTATTTTTTAATTAAAAAATTGTTTTTACATTTATTTATTTTTGAGAGAGAGAGAGAGGGAGAGAGAGAGAGGGAGAGAGAGAGAGGGAGAAAGCAGGGGAGGGGCAGAGAGAGAGAGGGAGACACAGAACCCAAAGCAGGCTCCAGGCTCTGAGCTGTCAGCACAGAGCCCGACGCAGGGCTCGAAGTCACAAACGATGAGATCATGACCTGAGCCAAAGTCAGACGCTTAACTGACTGAGCCACCAAGGTGCCCCATGGAACAAAGTTCTTTTTAAAAATGCAATTAGAAATATACGTAGGGGCTCCTGGCGACTCAGTCAGTTAAACGGCGGACTCTTGATCAGCTCAGGTCACGATCTCACGGTTTGTGGGTTCGAGCCCCATGTGGGGTTCTGTGCTGACGGCAAGGGGCCTGCTTGGGATTCTCTCTCTGCCTTCCCTGCTAAATACATAAATAAATGTAAAAAAAAGAAATACAGTGAAACCTTGGGTTGTGAGAAACCTTGGGTTGTTCTGCAAGTGTCCCGCAAGATGGGCAAACACTTCTAATAAATTTTAACTTGACAAACAAGGGATGTCTGGCGATCCAAGTACGTGATGCCAAACGTCACACAGTCACAACTGAGCCGATGGTTCTTGAAATTCGTCTTGATATACAGGTGCTTTGCGTTATAAGCACGTTTCCAGAAAGAATTGTGCTCACAAACCAAGGTTTTACTGTATATATATGTTAACTTCCACCTCACACAGTCTTGGAATAACTATCGTCTAGGACCCTTTCAGACGCCTAATCCAAGCTGGCTTAAGGAATAAAAGGAATTCTTTTTTTTCTCACTGATCAAAAAAAGCAGAGTAGAATTGCTTTGGTTCTACTCAGGTATAGCTTAATGCAGGGGTCAGGTTATGTCACCAGCACTGATTTCTCTCTTCCCCCAGGGGGTCCACCTACCCCCCTCTGCCCTGGCTCTTTTCTCAGGCAGGCTCCCCCGTTGGGGTAAAGGGAAGGGTGCAGAGGGGCTCAGCACTCCACCTGTCCAGCTTTAAGTCCCTGGTGGCCAAAGAGCACAAAGATCTAGAATTGAGTCTTCCTATTGTGGATTGGCCGGGCCTCAGCCATGTGATAGCCCTAGAGCCAATCACTGTGGTTGGGGAAGGGATGCACAGATTGGCATGGACCAGGAGCTATGGTCCAGCCCACCAAGACTGTGGGCATTTACCAGAGGAGGGACAACAGGGGGCCATGGAGACATCTGCCCACTATACAGACCCAAATTCATTTAATTAGAGGCGAATAATGCTGATGACAACGGAACCTGACATTTACTAAGAACTTAGCATGCGTCGGGTCCTGTTGCACATTCCATATCTCCTTTAATCCTCTCGACCACAGATGGGGGTAGGTACCAGCACCGTTTCTCCCTTTTACAGACAGGGGAAACTGAGGCAAAGATATTTTAGGCAACTTTCCTAACATCCCATAGTTATGGAAGCGATTCAAAGTCAACCCTCCCTCCACTGGATCATGTGGCCACTCGGAGGAGATGGCATCTTTACTAAGCTTCTTTTGCGGTCAGGAAGATAAATCCAGACACAGATAACTGATTCATGAAGGCGACAGAATAGGCAAACCACTAACAAAGTGGCAAGTGGCTTGGGGCAGAGAGAGAGAGGGGGTGTTCAGAGGAGGAAGGACGAGAGTCCTGAAGGAGACACGTGAGACTGCGTTTCCCCATCTGTTCATCACTCAGGTTGGGTTAAGGGGATTTGACAAAACTTCCAAATGCCGGTCATCTCATAGCCTATGTTTTCTACTGCCAAGAGTGACGCAGGGTCAGTTTCCACGTTCCGTGCTTCTACCTATATGCCAGGGAGCTCCATGCTGCCCAAGGCAATCCATCCTGGCAGAAGAGGGTGGGCAGGGCGGCATCATGGTTGAGGCTACACCCCCTCAGGTTTGAATCTTGGCTCCTGAATAAATTAGCCATCGGGAGTCGAACAAGATCTCTTAGGACCCCGTCAGGTCTGCTGTTCTCTCACCCACGACCAACCGTTCCCTGTTGCAGGAAGGCAGGATACTTTCAGGGTTTAATTCTGGCAGAGTGGGCACTTTGCCCCCAAACTACCCGGCCCCCGCCTTCTGTGATGTGAGTCCTTACCCCTGCGTGTTAATGTTTTCCTGAATCCTTCTACACTGTTATGGTCCCCAGCTGCCTTGGGCCTTACTCAATTCATCTGTCGACACACACACACACACAAAAACCCAAAAAAACATCTCCTTGGGCCAGGCCCTGGGGTTCCACACAGCAATGAGGCATCCTGCCCTCAGGGAGCTCACACACTTGTTTTTCTCATTTTAACATCCCTGAGAAGGGACAGCCGCTCACCATCCTAGTCGTCAGGTGGCAGTGGGGTGCGGCTGTCACCGCCTGTGTCTGTGTGAGCTTGGTCCACGGCTGTTCATCGGGCATCACTCTGCTGAGGTCTGTGCGCTGTTGGAATGACATGTGCTCCACTTAATTGCCACTTAAGATGTCTTCAACAAGAATTACACTGTGATGCCGTCGAAGTGAAAAGTTATTGCGTGTGCAGAAAGACTTGGGAACCGAGGAAACAGAGGATAGAGGTGATATTGGTAAAGCGAATGCTTATCAGAGGAGAACTAGCCAATTTCTCTTGCAAAGCAACCGCCGAATGCTCTAGGGTCTCAAAAAGAGAAGATCCACACAAATAGAGGAAGCTTGTCTCTTTCTGTTCTCGATACATGCAAGGTGGTTGACCGTCACATGCCAGGCAAGAAAAGGCCAGAGTCAAAGTTTGCAGGATGGGTGTCAGAGGTTTGGAAGAGAGCCTCAGGGATAACAGTGGAGCGACCTTCCCAGAAATGCGGCAACGTCGCACGGTCTTGATGGAACAGAGGACAATATTACGTGGAAAACCATAGACGTCAATGACCAAGTCAGAAATCACTCAAAACAGCACGACTCTGAATGTGAACACGTTTGAGGACTAACTTACCCAGTCTCTGACGTTTTTTTAGGCACAAGAGTAATAAATGATAGATTCTATGTCTAAAGAGCTTCTTTCGGGGCACATGGGTGGCTCAGTCAGTTAAGCGTCTGACTTCAGCTCAGGTCAGTATGTCGTGGTTCACGGGTTCGAGCCCCGTGTCGGGCTCTGCGCTGACAGCTCAGAGCCTGGAGCCTGCTTCGGATTCTGTGTCTCCCTCTCTCTCTCCCTCTCCTCTGCTCACACTCTGTCTCTCTCTCTCTCTCTCTCTCAAAAGTAAATAAACGTTAAAAAAAAATAAAGAGCTTCTTTCAATGACACTAAAATAAAACTTTCAAGTGATAAGAAAGAATTCTAAGTCTAAGTTTAGCTGGAAGAATAAAGATGCATTTTACAACCAGTGGTGTTTTAGATGCAGTGGAATACACCAGATTTTGAAGTGGACTTTCAAGCCAGACAAATGTGGCCGGACGTTTCAGACAGAGGAGGCAGCACCAGGGAGGGGGATGGATAGAGAAAGGACTCAGAGTGGTTCTACCTCAAGGAACTTCACACAGTTCAGCGGCACAACCAGGGTGGGAAGGGAGAGGCAGGGCCGGCACTGGAATAAGCCCCCCATCACTGGACACAAGCAAGCAGTGGCTGGTTGACCCTGTTGAAGATGAAGAGGAAGGCTCAGGCAACATAGAGCCGTATAGTATGTGCCCACAGGCAGAGGTTAAGAGGCCAGGCTTGGGATTTGACTGCCCAAGTTTGATTCTGGCTCAGCCCCCACTTACTATGGCTGATCCCCCAGGCACAGACACAACCTGTCTGCATCTCAGTCTCCTCATCTATACGGTGTAAATGATAATGTACCTATCATGTACCACTGGGCTGTTATGAGGATTAAATGGCTTATTGCATTTTAAATACTAGAGATCCCTGACACATAGTAAACTTTCAAAAAAAAAAAAATGGGCCAATTTATCTCAGTAGACTCCCTGTGAGAACTGGCCATTCATCTTTCTAACAAATACTCTCAGCTTCAACCATATGCAAAGGAATATCCAAAGGATATTTCCACCCCTGACCTTAAGCTTTCATATGTAATATCTTTTTTTTTTTTTCTAAGTAGGTTTCATGCTCAGCATGGAACCCAATGCGGAACCCATCATGGGACTTGAACACACAACCCTGAGTTCAAGACCTGAGCTGAGATCAAGAGTTGGATGCTTAACTGACTGAGCCACCCAGGTACCCCTACATATGTAATATCTTGACCAAGGTCATAAAATTCCCTTTGAGAGAGCCCAGGCAAAATCGTAATAAATAAATAGATACGTAAATAAGTAATATACATTAAAGCGATTTATTGGAAAGGCTGATAAGTAAAAAGGGTCAAGACCTGGAGATTCTGAGGGAATCAGCAGATTCTCTTTCTTCTCTCTGGAGCACGTACTGTTTCATGCTCTCTGTTGCCGGCTGCATAGCAGTTGAGAGCAGAGATCCTGGGATCTGCCTCTGCCCTGCCACCTCCCAGCTGGTTGACTTTGACCCTGTTCTCCCATCTCTCCATGCTTCAGTTTCCTCACCATACAAACAGGGATAATAAAAACTTGTTGGTTTGCGGGGAGGATTGAATAAGAACAGTGTTGGGCCAGGAGTAAGCGTCCAACAAATGGCAGTTCAGGAATGCAAAGTGGATAGAATGTCCTGGAGTTATGCAAGGCAGTGGCCACGCCCACGTTCTCTGTCCAGGCCCTGATTCCAGCTTCAGGCATTCTGGGTCTTAGCTTGAGGAGTAGAGAAGGATGTCTCCTCATTCAGAATCACCCATGGCTGTGGTCTACAGCCCCTGAAATCTCTGTACCTGAAGACAAGTGTCTTCAACAGCTTTGAGGAGGAGTTAGCTTGAGGGCTAACTGAAATGAATCCCCTATTGTATGGGCGCCATGACACTTCCTGTCACGTATAGAAGAGATTGTATACACTAGCAATAAGCAATCCAAAGAGGAAATAAAGAAAACAGTTCCATTTATAGTACCATCCATCAAAAGAATAAAATACTTAGGAATAAATTTAACTAAAGAAGTGCGAGCTTATTACTGGAAACTAGAAAATATCATTGAAAGAAAGAAGATCCAAATAAATGTTCATAGATGGGAAGACTTAATAATGGTACGATTACGATACTCCCCAAAATGATTTACAGATTCAGTACAATCCCTATCAAAACTTCAGCTGCTGTTTTTTTTAATGTTTATTTATTTTTGAGAGACAGAGAATGAGCATGTGAGTGGCGGAGGGACAGAGAGAGGGGGGGACAGAGGATCCAAAGTGGGCCCTGTGCTGACAGCAGAGAGCCTGATGCGGGGCTTGAACTCATGAACCATGAGGTCATGATCTGAGCTGAAGTCAGATGCTTAACTGACTGAGCCGCCCAGGAGCCCCTCACATGCTGTTTTTACAGAAAGTGATAAGCTGATCCTAAAATCTATATGGAAATGCAAGGGACCCAGGATAGCCAAAACAATCTTTAAAAAAAAAAAAAAAAAGTCGGAGGATTCACATTCCCCTATTTCAAGACTTATTACCACAAAGCCACAGTAATCAAGACAGTGTAACACGGACATAAGGATAGACATGTAGATTAATTGAGAGTCCAGAAATAAACCCAGGTACCTATGACCAGTTGAATTTGACAAGGGTGCCAAGACAATTCAGGGAAGAAATAATAGTCTTTTCAACAAACGGTACTAGGCAACTGGGTAACCACAGCAAACGAAATGAAGTCAGACCCCTATCTCACACCACATACAAAAAATGAACTCCAAATGGATCCAAGACCTAAGTGAGAGACTTGAAACAGTAAGGCCCTTCAAAGAAAACACAGGCGTAAATCTTCATGACTTTATATCAGGCAACGGTTTCTTAATGACACCTAAAGCATAAACAACCAAAGGAAAAAAAAAAGATAAATTGGATTTCATCAAAATAAACATGCTTGTGCTTCAAAGGATACCATCAAGAAAGTGAAAACAACCCACAGAATGGAATGAAGTATTTGCAAATCATATATCTGATAAGGGTCTAATGTTCAGAACGAAGAAGTCTTACGATAAAAAGACAAGCAACCCAATTAAAAATGTGCAAAGGATTCGAATAGACATTTCTCCAAAGAAGATGTTAACATGGTCAATAAGCCCATTAAAAGATGCTCCGTGTCACCTGTCATAAGGTAAAGTAAATCAAAACCACAGTAAGATTTCACTTCACACTCAGTGGGACAGCTTTAATAACAAAAACAACAAGAAGCATAGGCAAGGGTATGGAAAACCTCAAGCATTGCCACTGGGGGTGTAAAATGGTGCACCTGCTGTGGTAAACTGTTTAGAGGGTCCTCCCAAAAGTAAACATTAAGTCATTACATAACCCAGCAATTCCACTCCCAGGTATAGACCCAAGAGAACTGAAAACACAGGTTCACACAAAAAGCCTGTACATAAGTGTTCATAATGGTACTATTCGCAGCAGCCAAAAGGTGGAAACAACCCAATTTTTCATCATATGATGAGTGGATAAACAAAGTGTGGTCCACCCATACAAGAGAACATTCTTCAGCCATGAAAAGGAATGAAGGTCTGATGCACGCTACAACACGGATGAACCCTGAAACAATTAGGCTAAATCACAGAAGTGACACACAAAGGCCACATGACTCCGTTTCTATGAAATTTCCAGAATAGGTGTACATAGAGACTGAAAGTGGATCAGTGGCTGCCAGGCAGAAAGGACGATGGGAAGTGACCGCTAAAAGGTACAGGGTTTATTTGGGGGATGATGACATTCTGGAACCAGATAGTGGTGGTAGTTGCAGAACCCTGTGAATATACTGAAAAACCCTACATTGTATACTTTAAAATGAATTGTATTGAATGCAAACTACATACCAATTTTTTTACAGCATAAATAACACACAAAAACTTATATGGAACTCAGGGAAGAGCCAGGACATGCCTGAAGAAGAGGGTCAAAGGCTTGCTTTATCAGATGCCAGGATGTGTTATAAAACTCCAGTAATCAAGACAGGGTTGCCTCGGGCGCCTGGGTGGCTCAGTGGGTTAAGCATTCGACTTCAACTCAGGTCATGATCTCACCCTCCATGGGTTCAAGCCCTGCGTCAGGCTCTATGCTGACAGGTTGGAGCCTGGAGCCTGCTTTGGATTCTGCGTCTCCCTCTCTCTCTGCTCCCCACCTCTCAAAAATAAAAACATTAAAAAAAAGACACGGTTGCCTAGGGGTTCATTAAAATCTGGTGCTAGTGTTACCACACTAGCATGCATATTTTCATTTCATGATGGGCCTCCATGAACATACCATTGATGACATTCCACAAATGTCTATGTACATGTCATTCCAGTGACCCACAAAGTAATAAATCATCCTGTCACTGGTGCACCTAGCATTAAAGGGAAAACAGGCAGGGGCTGCAATTAACTGTTTCTCAAAGTGTGGTCCACGGGCCTCCTGCACTGGAGGTGCAGGGAGATTGTTGGGAACAGTGGCAGATTCCTGGGCCGCACTCCATGCCTCCTGCATAGGAAGTGTCATGGGCTCACTATGTGACTCTCTTGCTGGGTGAGGTTTAAGGACCACTGCACTGGTTAAGTTCGCTCTACTTAATCCAGAGTTCGAATACCTCTGGATCATTCTAGATCATTCTAGAAGAGAGTAGCTTACTTGGTTTTCTTTAAGATGCAAAGAGTTGGGATGTATATTTCTCTAGCATGTTGAAGACTTAAAGGACTTAGACAAACTGATTCATAGACATTGACAGCCATTAGATAGGACATTTGGCTAAAAGGACAGACAAGACTTTGTGAAATCATGAGTTGATACCTAGAGAACAGTATCATTGCCGTTCTAAGAAACACATGAAAAATAACTTTTTAAATTCGTATTTCCCACATCCCAAGTTCCCTTACCAAAATTTTGATGGGCTCTGATGATGTCATAGAAATTTCTTGCATCATTGGATTCTGCCCATGAACCCCAGGGAAAGACAGGAAGCATAATCTCTGATCTTAGGCTGGTTTTTCAAAGCCCTTTTCACGGAGTGTTTGATTTTGTAAATACACTAAATGAGAGCAAGATTTCAAGAGCTAAGTGTTTTTTGCATTTTTACTCCAATCATATTAGCTTTGAAAGCACAAGAAAATTTTCCAAAGAGCTGACAGGATCATTACAAATATAATGACTGCTTTGCATAAAATATTTTTTAAAAAAGTCACATGGAGAAACTTCAAACCACCTTCAAGTTGGTTTCGAGCATTCTTATGATACTAAGCTGTACGTTCCAATTTTTCTTCAATGTGTTCTTATTTTGTTATTGACAATTCCCATCATGGTACCTATAACAGAAAGCCCTCCCACCTAATAAAAAATTATTTAAAATACACTAATGAACACCAAGAAAAGGTTTACAAGGCGAGACTCTTCAGCTCAGAGACTCTAGGCAGTTACAAACCTAAAAACCTAAGAGTTCCTATATGTGTCCATTAGTGACTTTGCTGATATCAAATGCTTCCCAGTGACTTGAGCTGAGTATCTGTACAACCGTCTCAAATACATCTTCTAATATGTACAAGATTTAGCAAAAAGACAAAGGCTGGATAAAATATCATTTAAAAATGTCGACATCCTTGTTTGATACTTTCTCCACCTACCCTCCAAATGCTGTTAATGCAAAAGGCATCACTAATGATTTGGTAGTATTGGTTTTATACTCATTGCTCCTCTTCAATAAATTTAGTTTCATTCAACACTTATTAGAGGGTTTTAAAACTTGTTTTAATAGCACATGAAATATAGAGCATTGCTATCTTCTATATGAAAGTAAAAACATTTTAATGTGAAAATTAAAAAAAATTTTTTTTAAGTTTATTTCTTTTTGAAAGACAGAAAGAGACAGAGAGAGAGAGAGAGTGGGGAAGGGGCCAACAGAGAGAGGGAGACACAGAATCGGAAGCAGGCTCCAGGCTCCGAGCTGTCAGCACAGAGCCCACGTGGGGCTTGAACCCATGAACCGTGAGATCGTGACCTGAGCTGATGTCGGATGCTCAACAGATTGAGCCACCCAGGTGCCCCAAAGTGAAAATTTTTGATTGTATTTGCGTTGAAGATGTATGTGTGTTTAATAAAACACACTATTGTTCAGCTTCTGATTTTTACAGTCAACCTTTTATTGAAAAGACAGATGGGATGATTAGTGGGTTTGGCACCTACACACAGCACACTTCACGTTCAGAGCTCAGCAAAGACAGAGGAGGGCTTTGATTTTGCTTTGAGGCCCCTTTGAACATAATTAGCAAAAACCTGTACACTGTTTTGCTCTAATCTGGTGGACCAGGGTTTTCTCTTCCGTGACATTCGAGCTCCCCTCCTTTTTTAATGAACTTAAATTCCTGGAAGAAATATTTTGCATGTAATACAACAACAATCACCACTAACAATAGATATTATTATTATTATTATTATTATTATTATTTTCATACCTACACCTGACAAGGCAGCCAAATGGTTAAGGAACGGACACCTGCCATTATTATTATTATTATTACAATATTCATGCTTCCTATTTATTGAGCAGTTAGCAGCCAGGTCTCCACCAGAGGCTTTAGACCTCATTTTTAAGGAAAACAGGTGCTCTTACTTACTACCCCCGTTTACAGATGCAACAACTGAGGCTCAGCCATGAAGTGAATCATCCAAAGTCACGCTGCTAGCAAATTTGAACCCCCGCCTGCCCACTGGTCTCTACCCCCCTCCCAGAGACAGATTCTGAGTCCCTAAAGATCATAAAGCGGGCAACGTGGATTATGCAATACAACCATCTCCAGGTCAGCCATGCTGTAGAGCCCTGGGGGGAATTGTTATAGAGTCCTAAGTCCCTTCCCCCGTGATTCCGATGGGACCAGGCTGGGTGAGGACCGGGAATTCTGATGCAATCTGTCCGCAGATGAGTTGGGGGGAATTATCCCTGTAAGCCAGGAATTGGGGCTGCCCATTTGGGCACAAGATGAATGAGTTATGACCCTGACAAGGTGAGTCCTTAGCCAAAAGCTGCTGGGGTTTACAGCTCTGCTTCCCGGAGCCTCCCCTCTGACTGGCAAAGCACATTCACCCCCATTAAGCCCTCCAAGTCTCTGATCCCAACAGCTGTACACTGTTACCCCACTGTAAGCCAGGGAACCCCATCTGGTCACACAAGTTACAGGCGGTGCCCCGTCCTCCCCAAGCACCTCCCATTCTTGTGCCATGCTGACTGCAAAGAGGGGTTTCAGCCCCAGCTCGAGTTGGCGGTGACACAAAGCAGAAGGGAGCTGGTGACAAGCATTCTTTCTTGAGTCCTTCTTAGTCTTTGACTTTTTGACTCCGGCCAGTTTTTCAACCTTATTTCTAGGAAAACAAATAATTTTCCCAACAGTAACAGCTAAGAATGTACCAGCCCTGCTCTGAGCACTTTATATAAACGATCTCATTGACTCCTTATCGCAACCCCATGGAGGTGAGACTATTTCCATCTCCACTTTACAGATGAGATAACGACGGCTCAGAGAGGTTAAGCAACTCATCCAAGGACACACAGCCAGGAAGCAAAGAAAGCAACCAAACAACCCACCAAAATGAGGCCTCTGTTCTTGAATGCCATGATTCACGAGCATTCACTCATTCTCTCATTCGTTGATTCACCTACCCAAGGTATATTGGGTTCCAAAATAGGATGTACAGTCCCAGACATTGTGTAAGATCCATGGTGGAGAGGCAGAACACATAAAAATATCTCTTTATGTTCATCCATGCCTTCCTTTAATGTTTATTTTGAGAGAGCGAGCGAGCAGGGGAGGGGCAGAGAGAATGGGAGAGAGAGAATCCCAAGCCGGCTCCACACCCAGCACAGAGCTCCATGCGGGGCTTGATCTCATGACCTCGAGACCATGACCTGAGCCAAAATCAGAGTCGGACATTTAACTGACTGAGCCACCCAAGTGCCCCTATGTTCATCTATCTCTTTAATATTTCTCTTTTGGGGCATGTGTGTGTATATAAATGTGTGTGTGTGTGTGTGTGTGTGTGTGTGTGTGTGTATAATTTACAAATGAATAGATGGCAAAGATGGAGATCTATACTCAATTTTTTACTCC
Organism: Lynx canadensis; assembly: GCF_007474595.2. Classification (NCBI taxonomy): domain Eukaryota; kingdom Metazoa; phylum Chordata; class Mammalia; order Carnivora; family Felidae; genus Lynx; species Lynx canadensis. The sequence continues at coordinate 55,630,373 of NC_044304.2, forward strand.
AATGAGGAGTATTTTTAACCAATACTCAATTTTTTAACCAATTCTTTTTTAACTTCTCTTTTTGGTAAAGTGGGCGTGGTGATAGCAAGAGCTGTGCACAGGGTTGTTTGAGATGGAGTGTGTGGGTGCAGGCAGGGCGCACAACACAATGCCTGGCAGTAGGATGCTCTCTGTTCATGTTAGTGGCTGTTACATTGTTGGCTCTCCTTGCTCACCCACCTCCCCAGATATTTTCCCCCTTCCTGCTTGCATTTCCTCAGAAATATCTGTTCAGCACCTGCTAGGATGCAGGGCGATGGCCAGTCCCTAGGGACCCAGAGCATACTTGGGCCGCAGCCCTGAAGGAGTTCACAGCCACCGATGGAAGAACAGGTGGTGGCTGAGCGGAGGGAGGTCAGGTGTCTTCAACAGGTCTTGATGGGAGGGTGTGGCCCAGGAGATTCCTGGAAGTCTTCCTGGAGGAGAGGGCCTTTGGGTAGAGCCTCAGTAATGACCAGAACTTCATGTAAAGCAGAGAACGTTCAGGCTCAAAGTCAGGTCAGCTGTGTGTTATTAATTGAGCACCTACTGTGTGACAGGCCCTGTTTTAGCCATTCAGGGTACAGTAGTGAACCAGCCAGAAAAATAAAAACCCTCTGGCCTCAAGGAACTGACAGCCTTGTGGGAACCACAGAGAGTAACGTGTAATATATATGGTGAATTAGAAGGCAATAAGGTAAGAAAAAAAATATGGGGTGCCTGTGTGGCTCCATGAGTTGAGTGTCTGACTTCGGCTCGGGTCATGATCTCATGGCTCATGAGTTTGAGCCCTGCTCATGAGTTTGAGTGCTGACAGCTCAGAGCCTGGAGCCTGCTTTGGATTCTGTGTCTCCCTCTCTCTGTGCTCTCCTCCACTCACTCTGTCTCTTTCTCTCTCTCTCTCACAAAAATAAATAAACATTTTTTAAAAATTTAAAAATAAGATAAGAAGAAAAATAAAGCAGGGCAGGAGAATCAGAAGTGCTGAAGGCCTTGGAGTGGCTGTTCCTGAGAAAGGACCTGAAGGAGGCCAGGGAGTGAGTGTGTGAAGGAAAAGCAGTCCAGGAGGAGGAAACAGCAAGTGCAAAGGCCCAGAGGCAGGAATGTGCGGGCCTGTGCTCAGGCAGCAGGACAGTGGGCCTGGAGCAGAGTGAGTGAGGGGAAGGCAGGAGGTAGAAAGGGACAGCTCTGATGATACAGGCCTGCAGACCTTTGTCTCTGCCTCTGAGGAAGATGGGAGCCACGGAGGGTGTGAAGCAGAGGAGGGATGTCGTACGACTTCCAGTTTACCTGCACGCCTTCCGACTGCTTGTGGAGAATGGATCGCAGGAACATGGGGAGCAGGGAAGACAGATGGGGAGGCTGGGCCCAAGATCCAGGCAGCGGCTTCAGGCCTCCCGCCCCAGCTCTGAGGGAGGCTCCTCCGGACTTGGTCCCCCACCCGCCCTGCACCCCAGCCCAGGCAGCGTTCACTCAGAAAGCCCTGCCAGCTCCCCCCCAGGAAGGGCCCGGGCTAGCGGAAAGAGACATTCAGAAACCGCCAACCCTACAATTACCGATAAGATGGATTCTTCTCCCTGACAGGGTGCGGGAGATACCGAGCCTGTTATTACCAAGGCCTAATTACAGCGTCTCGGGCTGCAATGCTCCTTGCAAGAGAAATACCAGCAGCCTGCAAAGCAGGGCTAATTGTTCCCTCCTCCCTCCTTCTTTTTGTCAGAAGCATTCAATCTGCCCGAAATAATTACACATCTACTCCCCCAAGAGGCTCGGAGACAGGCTTTGCTCTCTCCCAGGCTGCAAATTCAACCACCTGAATCTGAAATTGCCAGCAGGCAGCTTGGCTGTTGGAATCGAGGCCCTAGGCGAGTCTTGTCTCCCTGAGCCTCAGTTTCCCGGGTCCAAGTCCCAGCACTGCCTCGCGTCGGCCAGAGCCTCCGGCTCAGGCACTGTCCAGAGCACCTCTCAACGTTTAGGAAATTACTTCACACCTCAGAGTTTCAGTTTCCTCGTCCATTAAATGGTGATATAATACCTATCTTGAGAAGCGTGGGTAGATGCCCCCGGGCAGATGCTGGTGTGGAGTAGGTGCTAATACCTGGTGCTTATTATGCCACAGAATCGCTTTTTAGCAGTGAAGGAGATTCTACGTGTTGAGCACCTACTAGGTGCCAGACGTACAATGCTCAGGAAGCATCCACTGAAAGGATAGTCTCCTCTTACCGACGTCTCACAACCAACCCGGGGAAGGGAGAAGCATTGTGCCTACTGCAAAGAAGAGAAAACCAAGGCCCAGAGAGGTCAAGCTGTTCTCCTAAGGTCATGGCCACACACTGGCAGGTACATGTGCTCACTAGAGTCAAGCAGGTCGCAGGGACGCAGAGTGACCCTTGTAGAAATGAAGCTTTCAGAAGCAGCATCCTGCTGTGTGACCTTGAGTGGATCCCTCCTCCTCTGTGGGCCTGGGTCTCCTGGCTGATCTTAGAGTTTCCCATCCCTAAGATGACATTGGATGGGACATAAGTGTTAGGTAATGTTGGTGTTGCATGCTGAGCCGGTTTCCATGATCTTTTCTTCCCCCAGTGGCATCATGGGACAGCTCGGGTGCCTGCCTGTCATTACCTTTGTTCCGGGCAAACAGCGCAGGCTGGGCACCCTGAGATGGACCTGATTGCTCACACCCACTGCCCCCACGGAGGAGTCACAGAATTGATTTCTACCATCTCTTTAATGGAGAGTTTGTGATGCCGGGCTTGTTTGAGTTTTTAAGACAGTCTGTCAAATTTCCGCTTGCTTAAGTGAAAAAAGGCAAACGTACTTAAATAAAGGTCATTGCAAAGACAAGTGCTGCGTGATATGGTAGAAATGGGGAGGCGCCGTGAGGCTCGACAGCCACTCCGGGGAGCCTTGGGCAGCTGGACACTGGAACCCTCCCACGTAGAGAGCCATCACTCTGTGGTCCCGTGGGCCGAAACCTGGCCCGGGTAGTCCTGCCCCTGAGCCGCTGCCCCCCTTTGCAGTGCCTCAGTTTTCCCCAAGGGGAAACTTCTTCAAACCTCTTCACACTCCAGGCCCGGGTCCCAGCCTGGACCACGGTCCTCTGCCAGGTGCCATGGCTGAGTGAGATGTCACTGCTCAGTGGCTCCATTTAGCCTGATGGGCTAATAAGGGGGCACCTGACAGCCCCAGAGACCTGACATGTCTATTTTCAGGAAATGCAACATCTGGTTCTCAGCCCCGTCCTTCTCCTCTGCACCACCTGCCCGGCCTCAGTGCTCACCACCAACGTCTGTGCCTGACAGATTGCCCTTCTGATATCTTTATTATTGCTTTGAAAAGACGCCATGGGGGCTCCTGACCCACCATCCTTTCCTGGAGAAATGCTCCCCCCAGGGCGTTCCGATGTCAGCCAGGTTACGGATGTGACACCACAGGCAGTTCCTGGCCAGAAGTTCCCCCTGTCACCTGGACATCTCCATAAATAATGCCCAGCCTCTCCGAGCATTCCCGCTCAGGATGGGGCGTGGCAGACGCTCCCACGAGGCACTGCCCCTCCCGTGTTTCCTGCCAGAGGTCAGTTGTCTAGATGAGTTTTGGGAAACAAGGATTTCCAACAAAACCGTCAATAAGTAAATTCAAATACCATGCACTCTACAAGGCCTGAGGTTGGATTCAGTACTCTCTTCCACTTTTCCTCCAAAAGTATCAAGAGGAGGTACACGAGCGGTCATTCATTCACCAACTCGTTCATTCATCCATTCATCCATTCATTCATTCCAAAGCATGTACTGGTCTACAGGACAAATGACCAGGTTTGTTCAAGAAATTCAAGGCATGAAAATTAAAAGAAGGATAGTTTATAGATTAAAAGACACTTAAGACACTAAGAAACAAAATGCACCATGTGGTTCTTGTTGGGATCCCGGTTTGATTAAATCCACTGTGGGGGGGGGGGAAGCACACTTGAACAGGAACCACTGAATATATTCCCAGTTAGAAAATTATTAAGGAATTACTGTCCTTTTATTTTAGATGCAATGGAGGCTTTGCGGTATCTGTGAAGTCTGGGATTTCCTTGAAATTGTTCCAGGCAACCCCTCAGCTTCTCCCCCTCCCCCTCCCCCTCCACATACACTTTTTGATAAAACATGAACAACACAGTCCGGTGATGGCTGACTCTGGGTGGGAGGCACAGGGGGTGCCCTTCTGTGTAATGACTATGCCATGCTCTCAAATTCCAGGTACATTTCTAATGTCCACTATTTATTTAAGTTAAAAGGAATGGTGGCTCCTACAGTGTCGGCTGTGATCTGAGCCTCAGCCTGCTGGCTGGGCGAGCTAAATGGCACACAGTAGGCCCTTCCTACTCCCTCAATCGCATTTCATGCAATCACCCCCAGATCCCCCAAGGGAGGTACCTTTACCTCCTCTGTGCAGGAAAGGAGCTGAGTCTCAGAGACATGCAGTCACCGTGAAAGTGACAGCAGTGGGACTGGGGCCAGGGCTATGCCAGTGTCTTGGTCTTGAGAAGCCCCCAAAGCCACCTCCCAAGTTCCCGTGGAACTTGGCCCTGAAGCTACATGCGGGTCAGAACATGCTGTGAATACATGTAATAGAACCCATAATACCATATATTGTTGTATACAATCACCATATATACACCATTATCACAAACTTATCCTATTGTATAATTATACGTGTGCATGGTATCATATAATACATATTATATATATATATATACAACATATATTATGTTACACATTAACACGTATAATATATTTTATACAAGGTTAGATTGAATAGGATGCACAATGTGTTGTAGATTATTTATATTTGTATGTAATAATCTCAGGGACAAATGTACAGTGTTTTATGTTTTTTTAGTTGAGATAGAATTGACATAAACAGTGTGCAAGCTCAAGGTGTAAAGCATGTCGATCTGATAATTTGATACATTTACACATTGCAATATGATTAAAATAGTAGCATTACCTAACACTCCATCAAGTCATATAATTATAATTTGTTTTTTTTTGTGTTGAGAACAATTAGGATCTAGTCTCTTAGCAGCTTTGAAGTTTATAATGCAGTATTGTTGACCATAATTACTGTGCTGTGCATAAATCTCCAGAACTTATTTATCTACTGGTTGCAAGTTTGTACCCTTGAACTACATCTCCCCAATTCCCTCAGTTCCCAGCTCCCGCTAACCACCATTCTGTTCTGTTTTTACAAGTTTAGGTTTTCTTAGATCCCACATATAAGTGAGATCAGACGTCTTTGTCTTTTTCTGCTGATTTATCTCACTTGGCATCACAGCCTCGAGGTCCATCCATGTTGTTGCAAATGGCAGGATTTCCTTCTTTCTCACGGCTGAATGGTATTCCGTTGTATGTACATTACTTTAAATTGCAGCTGGTCCCCCCCAGCACTTTCTCCCGCTCCCTGTTCTAGTGCTAACATCTGTTAGCATATCAGATATTAACTGATATAATTTAATGGCGTTAATTATCCTATGTATCCAGAATGGTAGGTTCACTCTCAGCACATGGACGGCCCCCAATAAACATCGCTGGATAATGAAACAAAGCCTGTGTTTATACACACACACTCATAGCTCCCTAGTTCTCAGCGCCCTTGTCCACATGCCACTGGGGCCTGACCCCAAACAGAGGAGTTTCAAGTGAAGGTCCTCAGGGATCACAGGCATTCACTCACTCCTTCCTCTCTTTAGCCTTCCATTGCACAACCACTGATGCGTCTGTTGTCTGGTCACCAGACTCAGTACTGGGGACTCATAAAGTCCATAAGCTTGGAGACCTTCCTTTTAAAAAGGTGGGGGGGGGGGAGCAAACCAGAAACAAATAAATAATTCAAATAATTGCAGGTGGGGATTAGAGACTTAATAAAAGGGAAGCAACAGGAACGCCTGGGTGGTTCAATTGGTCGGGCATCCAACTTCAGCTCAGGTCATGATCTTGCGGTTTGTGAGTTCGAGCCCCATATCAGGCTCTCTGCTGTCAGTCCATAGCCTGCTTCAGATCCTCTGTCCCCTTCTCACACAGTCTCTCAAACATATAAAATTTAAAAAATAAAAGGGAAACAACAGTAGTGATGGAGAATGGGGGAGATGCCCTTTACATGGAGTGATCAGGGGACTGTTTGAGCAGATTACCCTGGAGGGGAGTGTGAGGAACTGGGCAAGAGCATCCCAGACCAAGAAAAGCAGATGCAAAGATCCTGACACTGGACAAGCCCAACATGTGCAGAAGTCAAAGAGGCTGGTGTGGCCAGAGCTCAGGAGGGGCTATAGCAGCACCCACACTGCAGTGGGATGCTGGCATAAGAGAGGCATCATCTCGTCTACTGAGCTAGAGACTTTAAGGGTCAGAGAAATTGACACTGAAACAGTTACTGGCCTGTGAGAACAACAGCCAGGATCCTAGTTCTGTGTCTTCCACTCAGAAATCCCCTTTTCCATGCTGGGCCTCAGTTTCCACAGTTGTGGCTTCAGTCCCAAGGCTATGGCATTTGTGGTCCAGAGGGGAAGACTGAGGGAGTTTCTGGCCAAATCACATGGAATTCTTTCTGCCAGGAAAGCAGAACCACATAGGCCTTTAAGGGGATCTAGTTCCCTGCCTTTCACACCCTCATTCAATGCCCCAAATCCTAGAAGCTGTTATGCTGGAAAAACTGCTGAGATTCAGATAAGAACAGTGGAAGGCCATGGCCTTTGTGCTTCATTGGCTCTTGGTCTCCTCAGCTCAGTTGGCACAAGGGTTCTTCCAGGGTGGGTCAGACCTTAAGGTCCTTCATGTGTAAAGTAAAGGACTGAGAAAGCCCAAGCTATTCACATGCTCCTGGCCAGCCCTGAGTTGTGCAGTTGTATAAGAGACATGGAGATTCCCAGAAGAAAGTGAAAGCAAAGGCAGACTTGCAATCATCCTGACCTTTGAATAGACTGTATCCTACACACGTGCGCGCATGCGTGCACACACACACACACACACACACATCAAGAGAAGACAGAAGCCTTACTGGTTCAAAGAGTTTGAACACGACCTCTGTCCAATCACTGGATTATTATTAAGCTATCCAGAAATAGGAACGACTTATAGGAAGTTAGACTTAAAAGTTAAAGCAAGAATAAAAAACTGTAACACAAATAGCAGCAGCCACACTCAGGGTTGTCAGTTGTTAATGTTAGCCAGGCAAGTTATTAAACAAACAAAAGTTACTAAACAGGGAATATCAATTACTTCCAGGGTGAAAACATCATATCAGAAGCCAAAGCTACTACATTATCTAAAATGTCCAATTTTCAACAAAATTATGAGGTATGAAAAGAAACAGTATGTGTGACCCACGTTCAGGAAAAAGAGAATTCTGTAGAAACTGTTGCTGAGTGTCCCTGTATGTCTGACTTAGGAGAAAAATACTTCAAAGAAACTTGTACCAAAATGTCCAAATAACTAAAAAATAATATTTAATTAACTGAAAGAAAGTATGACAACAGTGAACCAACAACGATTATTGATTAGGAGACACAAATCATAGAAAAGAATCAAAATGAAATTGTGGAGTTGAAAAACTCAACAACTGAAATGAAAGGAATCCTTGGAGGGGTTCAACAACAGATTCAATATGGCAGAAGGAAGAATCTGTGAACTTGAAGATATGTCAATAGAAGTTGTCCAGTCTGAAGAACTGAGAGTAAATGAGATTGAAGAGAAATCAAGAGAGCCTCAGAGACCCATAAGACAACATCAAGCACACCAACATATGTGTAATAGGAGTGTCAAAAGGAGCAGAGAAAGAAAGAGGCAGGAAATTTTTTCCAAGAAACAATGGCCCAAACTTACCAAATCTGATATACAACTTAAACTACACATCCAAGGAGTTCAACAAATCCCAAGATGGAAACAGAAAAGAGACACATATGTAGACACATGACAGTAAAACTTCTGAAAGCCAAAAGACAGCAAAACCTAGAAAGCAGCAAGGAAAAATAAAGGTTCATGTACTGAGGGGCAACAGTAAGAATAATGGCTGACTTTTCATCAGGAACAATGGAAACCATAAGGCAGCGGCACACCATATTCCAAGTGATGAAAGGAAAATGCTGTCAACCAAAATTATCATACCCAGCAAAACTATCCAGCAAAACTATCCTTCAAAATTTAGAGCAAAATTAAAACATTCCCAGGTAAGCAAAAGCTGACAGAATTCATTGTGGACTGGTGTACCTTAAAAGAAATTCTAAAAGAGGTCTTCCAGGCTTCTAAAAGGAAATGACTCCAGGGAGCAAATCCTATCCATAGGAAGAAACAAAAAACACCAAAGATGGTAAATATATGATGTAATAGAAAAGATTCTACTAACACATATTTCTCATCTCTTCTTTTAATGTTTAAAAAATAGGGGCACCTGGGTGTTTCAGTAGGTTAAGTAAGTATCCAACTCTTGATTTCAGCTCAGGTCATGATCTCACAGTTTGTGAAATCAAGCCCTGGATTGGGCTCTGCACTGACAGTGTGGAACCTGTTTGGGATTCTCTCTCTCCTCCTCTCTCTCTCTTTCCCCCTTCAAAACAAATAAGTAAGTATTTCTAAATAATAATAACAATAAAATTAAAAATGCATAATGTTGCATAAAACAGAAATTGTAACACTGTACTGTTGAATTTATTACATATGTAATAAATGCAATAAACAGATGTAACATCATGAAAATATGACAAAGGGGGAAGGGAATAGAGCTACAATGAAGCAAGGTTTTTATAGTCTACTAGTGCAAGTTAGTACTAATTTGAAGTAACAGTTATAAGTTAAGGTGCATATTGAAATTCGTAGAGCAAGCATTGAGAAAATAACTAAAAAGTGTAGGGTAAAATCTACAGAAAAATTAAACTGGTACCCTAAAAAATATTTACTTAACACAAAGGCAAGCAGTCAAGAAAAAACAGAAAACAAACAAAAAAGAGACACAGAAAAAAATAGCAAAATGGCAAAAGTAAATCCAGCTATTAATAACTACATTAAATATGAATGGTTTAAACATCCAAAGCTAAAAACAGAGATTGTAAGACTGATGAAAAGGGGAGACCCAATTATGAACTGTTGACAAAAGAGAAACCTTTGATGCAAAAACAAATAAGTTGAAAGCAAAAGGATTGAAAAATATATACTATATAAACAGCAACCATAGAAAGCCAGAGTGGCTATGTTAAAATCAAACAAAACAGACTTTACGCCAAGATGTCTCATACATTGCTAATGGGAATGTGCAATGCTATAGTTACTCTGGAAAATAGTCTGGCAGTTTCTTTTAAAACTGGATACAATACATTTTCACTGAGATATAACATATCAACTACATCTCAATTTTAAAAAAAGAAATTATTATGTGTTGTGATAGAGGCATTAATTATCACTATAATGATAATCTTATTACCATACATGAATCTATCAAGTCGGTGTGTGTACACCTTAAGTTTACTCAGTGTTATATGTCAGAGATACTTCAATTTAAAAAATTACAATAAAACAGCAATCACTCTTCGGTGTCTATGTCAGAGAAATGAGAATTTACACAAACACCTAAGCCTGCACACAAATTGTTCACAGAAGTCTTATTTGTAATAGGCAGAAGCCAGAAACAACCAGAATGTTCCTCAATAGGTGAATAGTTAAACAAATTTTAATAATCCATTCCATAGAATACTTCTCAGAAATGAAAAGAAATGAACTATTGATATATACACCTTAGCTAGATCTCAAAGACATTATACTGAGTAAAAAAAAAAAAAAAAATGCCAGTCTCAGAAGGTCACATACTGCATGATTCCATTTATATGACATTCTCAAAATGACCAAATTATAATTATGAACAGATCAGTGGTTGCCAGGGGTAAGTAGTGAGAGAAATGTGTGACTACAAAAGGGAAGCATGAAGGTCTCTTTAAGATAATGGAACATTTTTGTATTCTGATTGCATGATGGTTACATGAATCTAACCATGTGATAAAATTTCACAGAACTGTAAACACATGCACGCACGCGCGCACACACACACACACATGAATCCATGAAAAAACTGAATAGGGTCTACAGTTTAGTTCTATGCATTGCATCACTATTAATTGTCTGGTCTTGCTCATTGCATTAGGGTTATATAAGATAATGTCATTGAGGGCAGCTGGGTGAAAGGTACAGTAGAGCTCTCTGAACGACCCTTGCAACTTCTATGTAAGTCTAAAGATGCTTCAAAACAAAACTTTAAATATATGCAAACAAGTCTAAAAGAATACTGACGATACTAATGTTGCTATAATTAGTAATATCCAGAGTGTTAAAAATATATAGGTAATTAAAATAAATTACAGCAACAACATGAAAATTAGGAGGATAATTTGAAATCGAATATGCCAAAGTCCTTGCATTATCTAAGAAAAGAAAAAGTATCAATTAATATTAGGCTTTGATAAATGAAGGATGTCAATTTTATTCTTTAGGGTAATAACTGAAAGAATAGTAGAAGAGTGTATAATTTCCAAAGTAACAAAGAAAAATGGAATGGTTTTATTTTTTTTTATTTTATTTTTTTTTCAATATATGAAATTTATTGTCAAATTGGTTTCCATACAACACCCAGTGCTCATCCCAAAAGGTGCCCTCCTCAATACCCATCACCCACTCTCCCCTCCCTCCCACCCCCCATCAACCCTCAGTTTGTTCTCAGTTTTTAAGAGTCTCTTATGCTTTGGCTCTCTCCCACTCTAACCTCTTTTTTTTTTTTTCCTTCCCCTCCCCCATGGGTTTCTGTTAAGTTTCTCAGGATCCACATAAAAGTGAACACATATGGTATCTGTCTTTCTCTGTATGGGTTATTTCACTTAGCATCACACTCTCCAGTTCCATCCATGTTGCTACAAAGGGCCATATTTCGTTCTTTCTCATTGCCATGTAGTACTCCATTGTGTATATAAACCACAATTTCTTTATCCATTCATCAGTTGATGGACATTTAGGCTCTTTCCATAATTTGGCTATTGTTGAGAGTGCTGCTATAAACATTGGGGTACAAGTGCCCCTATGCATCAGTATTCCTGTATCCCTTGGGTAAATTCCTAGCAGTGCTATTGCTGGGTCATAGGGTAGGTCTATTTTTAATTTTCTGAGGAGCCTCTACACTGTTTTCCAGAGTGGCTGCACCAATTTGCATTCCCACCAACAGTGCAAGAGGGTTCCCAAATGGAATGGTTTTAAAAAAACACTCAAATGAATACAAAAGTAGTCATCAAAGTAGAGAATAAGGAAAATGGCCCAGGTTGTATAAATAAAAAGAATTTGGCAAGATGCTAAATTTAAACCTAAATGTAGCAACAACTACATAAAATGTAGATTGTCTAAAAACCTTCAATTATAAAAAAAGATAGATTGGATTCTTTTTTTTTTTTTTCAACGTTTATTTATTTTTGGGACAGAGAGAGACAGAGCATGAACGGGGGAGGGGCAGAGAGAGAGGGAGACACAGAACCGGAAACAGGCTCCAGGCTCTGAGCCATCAGCCCAGAGCCCGACACGGGGCTCGAACTCACGGACCGCGAGATCGTGACCTGGCTGAAGTCGGACGCCCAACCGACTGCGCCACCCAGGCGCCCCTGATAGATTGGATTCTTAAATGCTATAACTATATGCTGTTTCCAAAAGATACACTTAAAGTAAAAGATAATTAATAGATTGAAAGTCAAGGATGGGACATATGCAGACAAACAACAGGACCAAAAGTCAGCAGGTGTAGCTATGTTAATATCAGGCAAAGCAGACATTAAAGCAAAAAAGCATTAGTAGAGATGTAAAGTGGGGCATGTCACACTATTAAAAAATTCAATTTACTAGGACTACTTAGCAATTCTAAATTTGGATACACCTGGCCTCAAAATTTATAAAGGAAAAAACTTCAGAACAAGGAGGAGAAATAGACAAGTCCATGATCATATAGGCAGATTATAAACACCTATCTCAGTAATTGATAAAACTTAAATACAAAAAAAAAATCAGTAAAGATACATACGATTTGAACAACATGGCAAGCAGACATCATCTAATTAATATATACAGAACACTGCACACACAAATGCAAAATGTTTATTTTTTTTCCTGTGCAGTTAGAACATTGCCAAAAAGTTGACCATATTCTAGGCTGTAAAGCAAATACGTGAAATCACCCAAGGGATGCTCTGACCACAATACAATTAAGGTAGAAATCAATAACTAGCAAATCCTCACTATTTTGGAAATTAAAATATGCAGTTCCAAATAATCAATGGGTCAAAGAAGAAATCACAGTGAAAATTAGAAAATATATCTGAAAGATAATGAAAATGTTACATATCAGAACTCTTGACTGAAACTAACATAATATTTAAAAGTGAATTACAATTATTTAGTATTCAAAAAGAAGAAATGCTGAAAAAAATCAGTGAGTCATCACAAGGAGTTAGGAAAGAACAACAAAATAAGGAAGCAGGAAGAAAATAATAAAGAAAATATCAGAAACTAATATAACAAGAAATATATAACAAAGAGAATCAACAAATGCCAAGTTTTATCATTTTGAAAAGGTTGATAATAAAACCAATAAACCCCTTAAAAGACTGACCAAGGATATGAAGGAGTCAAGACAAATTATTAATTAAAAAGGGGGCATCTCTACAGATCCTGCAGGCATTTAAAAAAATGAAAGAAGACATTATGAACAATTTTATACCTATAAATCTAAACATTTTGGTACAATAGCCAAATTCCTAGACAACTGTAAAATATCAAACTGATAGAAGAAGAAATAGAAATGTGAGTAATCTTGTAACTATTTTAGAAATGCCATCTGTATTTAAATGTTTTCCACCCAGAAAAATGGATACTCTGGCAAATTCTACCAAATACATAAGGAAGAAACAGAGTCAATTTTCCAGATTTTTTCCCAGATAATAGAAAAAGAAGGAAAACTCTAATTAGTTTATGAGGCCAACATAATCTTGATACCAAAATCCTGAATTCAACAAAGGCATCATAAGAAAAGAAAATAACAGGCCATTTGTATTCATGATCATAGTTGCCATAATCTTAAACAAATAGTAACAATCAAAACTGAACAATATGGTCTCTTTCATGTATTATTTTTTAGCAGCAATTTAAACATGCAAAAATCATTCTTAATTCAAGGGTCACACAAAAACAAGCTATGGGCAAAATTTGGTCTCCTGGTCATAGCCTGTCAACTGAATCTAAATAACCATGTTCAGGAGTTCACTCTTAGGCCCTAAAGAGTAAATCAGTGCAATTCCAATCAAATTATAAGAAGGCTTTTTTTTGTGGAAATTGACAAGAGAATTTTAAATTTTATATGGATGTACAAAAGGCTAAGAATAGCTAAGATTGATATAAAAACTTACCACAAAGCTTCAGTAGTTAACACAAAAATGGTATGGTGTTGGCACAAAAATAGATGACTAGATAAGTAGAATAGCATAGAAAAAAATCCAGCCATATTTGTACATTGAAATTATGCCAAAGGAGATTCATCTAAGAAATGAGCAAAAGGCAATTTCTTCCATACAGGAATAAGAGGAAATTTAACCCCTACCTCATATCATACACAAAAAAATCAAATTCAGGTGAATTATAGACCTAAATGTGAAAGGCAAAGCAATAGGGCTTCTGGAAGCTATTATAAGACAATATCTTTGTGAGTTCCATTTCCAGCATAACAGCATGAGGAGCTCCCTGGGCCACTCTCCAGAGAAATCAGTGAAAAAAAAATTGTTAACAACCGAAGTATCTGGAAATAAGGGCATACAGCAAATGAATATATTACTGAAGGAAATATACTAAAATACAGTAAGAACATCAAGAATCTCTGGTATTTAAACCAAGATCCACTCCATCCCTTCCCACTCCCAGCTCAGTGAGACAGACTGGTACATCCAAGAACACAGGATTTCCTCTCTCCCCAGCTCCAGTCAAAGCCTGTCTTCCCAAGAGGGGAAGAGTGTCAGCATTTCTCATTCTGTCCCAGCTGCCTGTTGCTGAGTCTGAGTTCCAGACAAGTGCAGCCAAGAGGTGGGGGAGGTTCCTTCTTCCTTCTTCCATTCAACCCCTGCCCATGGTATAAAGCCTATTCATAGGCACAGATCCACAAAGATACTGGAGCTCCAGTTACCCTTGCCCCAGCTTATGGAGCAAGGGTTTCATACCAAGAGAGGTTAGTCAGGACTCAGGGCTGCTTCCCCCTGTACAGTGAGCACTTGAATCCCAAATGTGGGTGTCATTCAGACAGAAGTTTGCCATTGCCCCACTCCCTGCACCAGGGCTATACATCAGATTTTTTTTTCTTGAGGGAGAAGCAGACCATAGAAAAGAGAGCTATAAATCTCTCTCCAAAGGAACTTATTTCATTTGCAACCAAGTACGGAGAAGTTCACGTGAACAAGCACACTAAAAAACAGTGGAGGTGTGCTAAAAGGCAATTGGGAGGAGACTGATAGACTCATTGGAGATATAGGCTAACCTGTAAAGCAGCTATTTTACTGGAGAGAACGAGAGAAAGAGACCACTGGGAATAATCCTCTGGGGGTGGTTACAGACAATCCCCAACATCAACCTAGGGAATTATCTGTCCAAAGGAGTTTGGTTTTGATTGGATAGTCGGTGAAAAACTGTATGCCCCAGGGAATTGATGAAAACAATAGATCAATCAGCTAGCAATTAATGGAACTCAATAGCTGGTGTGGCCGGGGAAAGAGGCAATCAAAGAGAGGCCCCCTAAAAAACAAGTCATCCCAGGATAGCTCTGGGTACACCCAAGGCTGTGCCCACTGAGGAGTGACATCAGAGGCTACACACTAGAGGGCTGGGAGAAACAGACTTTAATAAGATAATCCAGCAAGTCACAAAATAAGTTAAAAAAAAAAATAAAATAAAATAAAACAAAATAAAATAAAATAAAATAAAAATAATAACAATAAGCCTCTAAAAGGAGAACTAGTATCCAGATTTGCTACATTATTTAAGATGATTTTTAGTTTTTAACAAAACAATTATGAGACATACCAAAAACCCGAGAAAATTATGACTCATACACTGGGAGGGGCAGGAGGGGGCAGTAATAATAACTGCCTGTGACAATGACCAGATGTTGGACTTAACAAAGACTTCAAAACAGCAATTGCTTCAACAAAGCACTAAATTAAACCATGATTAAAGAAGCAAAGGAAGGTATAACAACAATGCCACATCAAATTGAGAATACCAATAAAGAGATAGAAAATATAAAAAAAGAATCAAGTGGAAATTCTGGAGTTGAAAAATACAATAATTGAAATGAAAAATTCACTAAAAGGGCTCAACAGTTTAACTGACATAAGGAAGAATCAGTGAACTTGAAGATAAATTGATAGAGATTGTGAAATTTGAAGAGCAGAGGGGGAAAAATGATGAAAAATGAACAGAGCCCTGGATAAATGTGGGGCATCATTAATCACAACAACACATGTATAATATCCAAAAAAATACCTGAAAACTGCCCAAATGTATTGAAAAACATGAAACTACACATCCAGGAAACTCGGTGAATTCCAAGTGGCATAAATACACAGAGACTGGCAAATACATCATAGTAAAAATGCTACAATCCAAAGACAAAGAGAAAATCTTGAAAGAAGCACGAGGAAAATGATTCATTTATAAGGGAACCCCAATAAGATAAACACCTGACTTCTCATCAGAAACAATGGAGGCCAGAAGGCAATGGGGTAACACGTTCAAAGAGCTCAAAGAAAAAAGCCTGTCAACCAAGAATTTTATATCCAGCAGAGCCATCTTTTGAAAATGAAGGTAAATTAATGGCAGTATAATATAACAACAAAGAAAAAAAAACCCAGAAAATTTGTTGTTAGCAGACCTGCTATATAAGAAATACTAAAGGATGTTCTTCAGGCTGAAAGCAAATGACCTCAGACAAGAGTTTGAATCCACATTAAAAAAAAAGCAGCATTTGTATAAGTAATTACATAATTATAAAAGGCAGTATAAATCATATTTCTTCTCTTTTGTCCTATTAACTGATTATAAATGTGATTATATAAAGTAATCTGTATATAATGTATTGTTGGGCCTATAACATATAGAAATATATTTGCCAATAACAGAACAAGAGGTGAGCAGGACCAAAGGTAAAGGAATGACTCCAGGTGGTAAATCAGATCCAACAGGAATAAATGAAAAGAGACAGAAGTGATAAATAAGAAGGTTAACATAACAAAATCTATGAGCATATACTTGCTCTCTGTTCATCTCTTAACTTCTTTAAAGACATACAATTTAAAAAAAAAGACATACAATTATGTAAGTTAATAATTATAACAGAGGTTTGGGGCTGTGGGTGTTATCATTTTCATTGGCTTCCATGTACTTTTTAATTTCCTCTTTAACTTCTTGGTTAGCCCATTCATTCTTTAGTAGGATGTTCTTTAGTCTCCAAATATTTGTTATGTTTCCAAATTTTTTCTTGTGGTTGATTTTGAGTTTCATAGCGTGGTCTGAAAATATGCATGGTATGGTCTCGATCTTTTGTACTTATTGAGGGCTGATTTGCGTCCACAGAAATCAGTTGCATTTCTATACATCAATAATGAAGTAACAGAAAGAGAAATCAAGGAATCGATCCCATTTACAATCACACCAAAAACCAGAAAATACCTAGGAATAAACCTAACCAAAGAGGTGAAAAATCTATACAGTGAAAACCATAGAAAGCTTATGAAAGAAATTGAAGAAGACACCAAAGAAAAAAGGAAAAATATTCCATGATCATGGATTAGAAGAACAAATATTGTTAAAATGTTGATACTACTCAAAGCAATCTACATATTCAATGCAATACCTATCAAAATAACACCAGCATTCTTCACAGAGCTAGGACAAACAATCCTAAAACTTGTACGGAACCAGAAAAGACCCTGGATAGCCAAAGCAATCCTGAAAAAGAAAACCAAAGTTGGAGGCATCACAACCCCCCACTTCAAGTTGTATTACAAAGCTGTAATCATCAAGACAGTATGGTAGTGGCACAAAAACACTTAGATCAATGGAACAGAATAGAGAACCCATAAATGGACCCACAAATATATGGCCAACTAATTTTGACAAAGCAAGAAAGAATATCCAATGGAATAAAGACAGTCTCTTCAGCAAACGGTGCTGGGAAAACTAGACAGCGACATGCAGAAGAATGAGCCTGGCCCACTTTCTTACACCATACACAAAAATAAACTTAAAATGGAAGACCTAAACATAAGACAGGAAGCCATCAGAATCCTAGAAGATAAATCAGGCAAAAATAAACCTCTTTGACCTCGGCCACAGCATCTTCTTACTCAACACATTTCGGGAGGCACGGTAAATGAAAGAAAAAATGAACTGGTGGTACTTCATCAAGATAAAAAGCTTTTGCACAGCGAAGGAAACAATCAGCAAATCTAAAAGGCAACTGATGGAATGGGAGAAGATATTTGCAAATGACATATCAGATAAAGGGTTAGTGTCCAAAACCTGTGAAGAATTTATCAAACTCAACACCCAAAAAACAAACAATACAGTGAAGAAATGGGCAAAAGACATGAATAGACAATTTTCCAAAGAAGACATCCAGATGGCTAACAGACATATGAAAATATGCTAAACATCACTCTTCATCAGGGGAATACAAATCAAAACCACAATGAGATACCACCCCACACCAGTCAGAATGGCTAACATTAACAACTCAGGCAACAACAGATGTTGGTGAGGATGCGGAGAAAGAGGCTCTCTTTTGCATTGTTGGTGGGAATGCAAACTGGTGAAGCCACTCTGGAAAACAGTATGGAAGTTCCTCAAAAAATTAAAAAAAGAACTACCCGACAACCCAGCAATTGTACTACTAGGTATTTATCCAAGGGATACAGGTGTGCTGTTTCCAAGGGGCATAAGCACCCCAATGTATATAGCAGCACTATCAAAAGTAGCCAAAGTGTGGAAAGAGCCCAAATGTCCATCGATGGATGAATGGATAAAGAAGGTGTGGTGTGTGTGTGTGTGTGTGTGTGTGTGTGTGTATTTCTTCAAAAAGAATGAAATCTTTTTGTGTCTGTGTGTAAATATATATATTTCTTCAAAAAGAATGAAATCTTGTATGGTGTGTGTGTGTGTGTGTGTGTGTGTGTGTGTGTGTGTATTTCTTCAAAAAGAATGAAAATCTTGCCATTTGCAACTACGTGGATGGAACTAGAGGGTATTACGCTAAGAAAAATTAGTCAATCAGAAAAAGACAAATATCATATGACTTCACTCATATGTGGAATTTAAGATACAAAACAGATGAACACAAGGGAAGGAAAGCAAAAATAATATAAAAACAAGGAGGGGGATAAAACGTAAGAGACTCTTAAATACAGAGAACAAACTGAGGGTTGCTGGAGGGTTGTGGGTGGAGGGATGGGCTAAATGGGTAAGGGGCATTAAGGAGACACTTGTTGGGATGAGCACTGGCTGTAATACATGGAGGATGAATCACTGGAATCTACTTCTAAAATCAGTATTGCACTATATGCTAACTAACTTGGAGGTCAATTCAAAAAATAAATAAATAAAAATAAATAAATAGATAAATAAGTAAATAAAATGAAAAAATAATAATTATAACAATATGTTGTTGGGTTTGTAATATTTATAGATGTAATATGCATAACAACAATTTCACCAAAAGAGAGAGAAAAAGGGAATAGAGCTACACAGATGTAACATTTATATTTCTCCCTGGAATTAAGCTAGTATAAATCTGAAGTTGATTGTGAAAAGTTACGATGTATATGGTAAGTCCTAGACCAACCAGTAAGCAACTAATTTAAAAATACATAGTAAAAAAATGATTAAAGAAATTTAAATGCTACTTTAGAAAATATTCACTAAATGCAAAAGAAAGCAGTAAAGGATGAATAGAGGAACAGAAAAGATATATAGAAAACAAAAAGTAAAGTGGTAGATGTAAATCCAATGACATCAGTAACACGATTAATTGTGATGGTATTAGATAATCCAATCAAAAGGCAGAGATTGTCAGATTGGACTTAAAAAATGAGCTCTAACTCCAGTATCTGTAAGAAAAACACTTCACATTTAAAGGCACAAAGAGATTGAAAGTGAAAGGATGGAGGGGCACCTGGGAGGCTCACCTGGGTGGTTAGGCGACCGACTTCGGCTCAGGTCATGATCTCGCAGTTTGTGAGTTCTAGCCCCGCGTTGGGCTCTGTGCTGAAAGCTTGGAGCCTGGAGCCTGCTTTGGATTCTGTGTCCTCCCCTCTCTCTGCCCCTCCCCTGCTCACACTCTGTGTCTCTCTGCCTCTCAATAATACATAAACGTTAAAAAAAGTAAAAACAAAAAAGAAAGTGAAAGGATGGGGAGAGATAAATCATGTAAATAGCAACCGTAAGAAAGCTGGGATGGCTGTACTAATATCAGACAAAATAGACTTTAAAACCAAAAAAAAAAAAATGTTATTAGAGACAAAGAAGGATAAGAAAAGTCAAGCCATCAGGGAGGTATAACAGTTATAAGCATATGTGCACCTAATAACAGATCCCCAAAATACATAAAGGAAAAAGTGACAGAATTGATGAGAAAAATAGAAAATTCAAGAATAGCAATTGGAAAATATAATATCCTATTTTCAATAGTGGATATGACATGGCAGAAAATCAGAAAGGAAGTAAATGTTTGAACATCACTACAAACCAAATAGATCTAACAGACATCTCCAGAACACTCCACCCAACAATAGCAGGACATGTATGTTCTTCTCAGGTGCACACAGAACATTGTCCAGGACATACAATACATCAGGCCATGAAACAAACCTCAATAGATTTGAAGGGATAGAAATTATAAAAACTATGTTCCCCAATCACAGTGGGTTGAAATTCGATATCAATAACAGAAAGAGATTTGTGGAAATTAAAATATGTGAGTATTATTTTCCACAACCATATGGAAATGAAATAACATAGTCTTTACTAATCAATGGGTCAAGAAGAAATCACACTGGAAAATTAGAAAATGCTTTGATTAAAATAAAAATTACTTCGAATGAATGAAAACAAAGACACAACATGCCTAAACACATGGGATGCAGCTAAAGCAGTGCTTAGAAGAAAATTCATAGTTGTAAATGCCTAGATCCAAAAAGCAGACAGATCTCACATCAAAAACCTAATTTATACAGGTTATTACAGATACCCTGGAAAAATGAGAGCAAACTCAACCTAAACCAGGCAGAAGGAAGGAAATAATACACATTAGAAAGGAAATTAATAAAATAGAAAATACAGAAACAATAGAAAAAATCAATGAAACCCAAAGCTGTTTCTTTGAAAAAGTTCAACAAAATGGACAAACTGATAAACTGGCAGACTGAGAAAAAAATACAGTAAGGCAATGCTGTATTAAATACACTGAATTCCAGGGGCGCCTGGGTGGCTCTGTCGGTTGAGCGTCCGACTTCGGTTCAGGTCATGATCTCACAGCTCGTGAGTTCGAGCCCCGCGTCAGGCTCTGTGCTGACAGCTCGGAGCCTGGAGCCTGCTTCGGATTCTGTGTCTCCCTCTCCCTCTCTGCCCCTGACCCACTCGCATTCTGTCTCTGTCTCTCTCAAAAATAAATAAACATTAAAAAATTTTTTTTAAATACACTGAATTCCAAGGTGAGAAAGAAATTTCCCATCCAAATCTTTTTGGTCCTTTTGGTCTCACAGAACAAGTATGAGCTTGGTGCCTCAGCTTCTAACATTTCCAAGTGAGACAGAGAGAAGGCACACTTTGAACTCAGGGTCCCCACCGACAATAGGACTCTGATGGGATTTACCAGCCTTGCTCTATTCCCATGTGTTTCTTGTCATGGCTACTTCTGTTTACAGGAAGTGGTGGTGTCTCTTCTCATTTAGATTCACTTAAGTAGAAAAGTTGCTTTAAAAAATGATATTAAATGAAAAAAAAAGCATGTTGCAGGACAATGTGCATTGCATGCTTTGCATTGTTTTTAAAATGGGGGAAGTATATCAAATGTATACATGATATTTATCGATGTAGATTAATGGCGTGGCCTGTGTCAGGGGTGGGGGGGCAGGTGGTGGGAGACAGGGTCAGTCAGAGGCCGACTCTCCCCAAAGTGTTTATTAAACTTTTTGATTTTTGAACCGTGTGAGCATAACTCAGAATCTGAAAAAAAATTAAATTAAAAAATAAATTTAAAATTAAGACAAGCATGAAATAAATTATGGTAATGCTCACTCATAAGGCAAAAATCTCCAGGGTGGTGCCCAAATGGGCTGAGGTTGGGAGTCGCTGGGCTGGCCAGGAGCTGTGGTCGCTCCAGCTCTAGCCACAGCAAGTGGGACCAGATTCCTGGGCACACCGCCCACTCCCCACCCTCCACGGTCACCGGGTTCCTGGCAGGTGCCCGGGCATGGCTCCCTCAGCCCTCCAGGCTCCCGCCAGTGCACAATGTCCTGTCTGTTCCCGCTGCCCGTTGTGCTGGGCCTGCCCACAGCCAGACGCTCCCTCCTAGGCTCATCCTGGACCCCTCCCTTTGAGTCTCTTTTCTTATGTTCACCCTAGAAGGTAATAGTAACAAACACAACACAGCCCCTCCTTTGTACCAGGCACCGCTCTAAGCACTTTCCGCATAGTCACTGATTTAATCTGCACGGCATCCTAACGAAGCATCATCATCACCATCCTCGCCATCATTCCATTTTCCAAGTGAGCACATAGCAGCAGGTTAAATAACTTGCCCCTAAAGTCACACATCTGAAAAAGCAGAGCCCGGATTTGAAGCCAGGCCCAAATTCAGAGTCCCTAACCACCCCACAGCCAGCTGCAGAACCGAAGGCTCTAAGAGGGTCTCGAGTCTCAGTTCCTGGAGTTCCAGATGGGACACAGAATGAATCCCAGATTGGGAAGTGCCCTCCACAAAGTCACAGGGTGAGTCAGGGACTGGCAGACGAAATAGGAAGCCAGAGCCCAGCCCTGGGTGGTGGAGTCCCTTAGAAGAGTTGGCCTGTCCACATAGGCTTGCTTTGTGCACCTGCTTCCTCGAGAGAGAAAGAGGGAGACAGAAGAGACAGGGAAAGACAGCGACAGAGCCCCTGAGTCTAATGATCCAACTTGGTCTACGGCCACCTGCCCACTCCCCCCAACTCACCCACAGCCCCTGCCCAGTAGCCACGCCCCCCCTCCTCCTCCTGTTCCCGTCTCACCTAAAAGAACACACGCATTCTTCTGCTGGAGACACACCCCTCTCTGGGCCACAATCCCCCTGGATGGGTGGGTGTGGGGTGGGGAGGGTGAAAAAGAAAGAAAGAAAAGAAAAGAAAAAGAAAAGAAAGAAAAGAAGGAAAGGAAAAGGGAAGAAAAGAAAAGAAAGAAAAGAAAAGAAAAGGAAAGGAAAAGGAAAGAAAGAAAACAAAAGAGAAAGGAAAGGCACCAAAGGAAAAGATAAGAAAAGAAAGGAAAAGAGATAAGAAAAAAGGAAATGGAAAGGACAAGGAAAAGAGATAAGAAAAGAGAAAGGAAAAGGAAATGAAGGAAAAGAGATAAGAAAGAAAAAGAAAAAAAGAAAGAAGAAAGAAAAGAAAAGAAAAGAAAAACGGAAAAAAAGAAGCAGGCAGGCAGGAGATTAGGGTTGATGTGTATGTTCCAAAGAGACCCAGTCAGGCAGAGAAAAGGATGAGATTGGGGATCCTTTAGACTTGGGCTGGGTCTCAGATCCTCAGTTTCTTCATCTATAAATGGAGTTCCCAAAATGTCCCTTACAGATCTGTGGTCGGGGTTAGACAGATTTTTGTCAAATGGCCCGGCTCGGTGAGTAACATACAGTAAGTGGCAATGTATGTGAATTTCTTTTCTCTGTACCTCAGTTTCCCCATCTGGTAAGTGGTGGAGGGGGGGGATGGCAAACCCCTTTAGGAGGTTTCTCAAGAGGACTGCACGAGTTAATAATTATAAAGCTCATGGTAGGTGCTATGTATGCTGTGTGACTTTATGTCCTGATTTACACCTCTCATGCTGGGGCAACTATTAATAGTGTCCCATGTGTTCTCCAAGTGGCCTAGTTTGGAGGTAAAACTATGAATGCCCTCTCTCAGAGTGTTCAATAAATAGTGAAAACATAACAGACCATGGTCTCCCAAAGCTGCACCCCTCCGTGCTCCTCTTCAGCAGGGGACCCAGCCTCCCAAACTCTTCTCTCCCCTGTCTCTATGTGTCTCCAGTGGGGGGTGGGAGGGCTGCCCCTCACAGGGCCAGGATATCCGTGCCAGGGGACAAGGTAGAAGGCCCTAGTTTCCAACTCAATGTCCTGGGCCGAGCCGGCTCTGGCTTCTTCATCCTGCCTCAGCCCTGCACACATTGTTCCCCCGCATCTCTTCCTGGTGGATTCCTAGCCATCCTTCAAAGGCCAGGTCAAATGGCCCCTCCTCAGAAAAGCCTTTCTGTACCCCACTGCCCCCCAGCAGATATAATCATTCCCTTCTCTAAATTCCCTCATTGCTCTGAGATCCACCACTTAATCCAAGGAAAAGTTTCTTAGTCTCTTCACGCCTCAGTTTCCTCATCCATAAAATGGGAATGAAAATCTTCCTGGGGCTGGTTTGAAAATTATATGAAAGAGTCCATGTAAAGTGCTTAAAAATGTGCCCAGAACATAGTTGGCATAAATTATTATTATATTTCCTTACTATCATCATAATCCTCCTTGCTGCCGACACAGCCCTAACCACCTCACACTGTCTGTGATGGCTTTTCTGTCTGTCTCCTTCATAAGACGAGGAACACTTTGAGGGTAGAGGCTAAGAGTCTGTCTCTGGGATCTTTAGTTTACAGCACGGGGATGGGCAGAAGATAGGTCCAAATGAGCGAATTTGTGAATAATCAGATCTCTGGATCTCCTTTTGGAAGGAGCATCGCTGGACAGGCCAGCTTAATGTCGGATTCTGGACACTCTTCCAAAGCCAGACTTGCCCTCCGGCTGACTCAAGATTTCTTGGAGGTCTTCAGTTTCTGAAAATCGGGGAAGTTGGTGTTATCAGTTATCCATGGTTTGTAATAAACTCTACCTCAAAACACAGGGGCTTCAAACAACGATTTATCATTTCTTGCCGTCCCGTGGGTTGGCAAACCCAGGCATCTCCTCATTCAGCTGGGCTCACTCATGCAGCTCCATAGGCCAGCTTTCCAGCATGGGGGTCCCCTCGGTTCCCCTCCACATGGCCCGCAGGGGGCAGTGAACTTGAGTCCACAGGGGTTCCGGCTCAAGGGCCGCGTTCCAAAAACGCTGGATGCCAAGTGTGGAGCTGCAAGGCCTCTTGAGGCTAGAGTCATCACCAACACAACCATTGCTTCCGCCATTTTTGATTGTGCAAAGAAATCACATGGCCTAGGGGAGGGGAAATAGACAACCCCCCTGGGCGGGAGGAGGAGGGGACAAGTCACGTTAGAGAGGGGCCTGGGCACCAGGATGGGGGGGATTTGCGGTGGCTGTGTCTCTGCAAACATGCTGCCACGGCAATTTTGTTTATCGTTGATTCTCAAGCATGTGCTCTGGCTCAGGACACAGTGTGGGGACACAGAGAGGCAGTACTTGTCCCTATCCTAAGGAAGTTCCCAGTTTGTTTAGTGAGAGAAACATTCAGAAATATTGCGACAAGGGATGTTGATGAGACCCGCATTCGAAGGTCATCCGTTCGTCCATTCATCATTCATTCATTCAATAGCCGGTTTCTCAATAGGCCTACTAAGGATACAGCAGTGAATAAGGTGTAATCTCTGCCCTCCTGTACCTCACACTCACGCACAGAAGATAGGCGATTACATAAATGCAAATACATATCAAGAAACAAAGAATCACAGAGAAAAAGAAAGCAGGGTAGGGAACGGACGGTGACTGTGCTGTTGTAGGGAAGGTCTCCTTGCGACAGGGACACCCGAGTGGACGTCTGTGTGACGTGAAGGAGCAAGACCTGAGGACAGCTGGGGGAAAAACACTCCAAGGAGAAGGACCGGCAAGTGCAAAGGCCCTGGGGCAGAATAAGGTGTGTTGTCAGAGGGGAGGGGCTTTTCAGGCCCGGGAACAACAGGAGCACAGCAGGGGCCTGGATCCAGACAGGGTGTGCTCCAGGCACGTGCCTAGCTCAGCGGGACTGCAGCTTCAGAGCGAGGCCCACTGTCAACAGCCTTTGAGCTCTGGCTGGTCCTGCAGTCAGGGCTGCAAGGCTGGTACCTGAGCAAGGGCAGCTGAGTCCCTCCTTCAGCTGGACTGCCCTCTTCAAAAGCCTCTGGCTTCAAGAGCCATGCCAGAGACTGCTCCCCACTCAGGTGGACCCCGCTCCACAGACCCTGTTCTCTGGGGCAGCGGCTCTAACCTACTCTTCTGGCATCAACGGCATCTGGATTCTTCCCCAAGCTCAGACACCTGAGTCCTAGTGCCGCCACTGGCTTCCTGGCTGACCAGGAATGACTCATCTTCCCTCGCCAGGCCTCAGTTTCCCCATACCCAAAGTGAGCAGGGTTGCTGGGGTTGCTGGGGTATGGACAGCCCTCGCAATGCCTAGGCCTTAGCTCAGAATCCAGAGCTTTGGGAAGAAGCATTTGGGGCATATGACTCGGAGCAGACAAGCTAAGGCCCTTGTGCAGATGGGAAGACTGAAGCCAGAGAGGGCGGGACTCGCCAGGCGAGTCTGCTGGGCAAGTATGTGAGAGGAAGCCTGTGATGTTGCATGACGCTGGGGACACCCAGGCGGTGGGCAGCAGCCCCCACTGTTTGGACAGATGGTCATCTCCCTGGCCAAGGTTAATGCGATTCCCATTGTCTTGTCTGGGAGCCGGACCCGCCCGACGGTAACAGGATCCCCAACCCCACGTCCCCTTCCACCAGTGGATCAGCAAAGGCACCTCTGCAGGGGGAGGAAGCACACTCAGGACGAGCACCTGCTGTCTGCTAACAGCTTCATCCTGCTTAATCCTTAGAGCCCTGTAAGGAAGCAGGGACTATCACTATGCCCCGTATATGGATGGGGAGGCACGCTCAGAGAGATCACAGAGGCTAAAGGAGACGGTGTCCCGGGACTCCACCGAGACGAATGCGGTCCCAAACGCGGAGGGGATCAATCTGCCTTTTGTAGACATACCATTTGTATTTTAAAAGAAAAATGAGCCCTTCTCAAGTGCAGGCCCTTCTCGGAACCTCTTGGCATTAGCAGTAACTGAGATGCAGTGGTATTGTCCCATTTCTCTGATGAGGAGACTAAGGCGCCAGGAGGTTTGCTGACTCGGCAGCAGGCAGGGAACAGAGAGGAACCAGGAGTATATGACTACAAAGCTCCACCCTACCCCATTTTTCCATCCACCCGTGGCTACTGTAAGCCCAGTGCCACCAGCCCCTTGGGGGAGTGACTCTCTGGCTTCTTCTGTGTGGTCCACAGCCCGGACTTATGGAGACCCCCTAAGGCAAGGGTGGAGCAGGGGCATCTGAGGTCAGAGAGCCCGGGGTGTGGAGGGGTGGTGCCTGAGCAGCCTCCCGCAGGGCCATCTGTAGCTGAGTGGGGGAGCAGGTGTCCCCAAGTGCTCCCGCCTCCGTGGTCACCTCCTACCATGGATAACTTGGTCAGGTCCAAGTTCGGCCAAAGTAGCCAGCAGCCCCACTTGCTTGCCTTTCCCAGCTCAGTACTGGTTCCAGCTCTGCCCTCTGCCTATTCTACCTGCCCCAGGACAGCCCTGCAGAGGCTGGGGGACAAGACCAGAATCCAAAGGCGCTCTGAATGCCAGGACAAATTTGAGCTTTGGCTCAAGCACAATGGGGAGGTGCCGGAGGACTGAGTGCAAAGTAGAGGAAGTTCTAGGAAGGAGGGTGTCCAGCCCCCCAGAGGGCTCTACGCTCCCCGCCCACTGCTAGCCAGGCTGCCTGAGGGTGGATGGCAAGTCAGTGTGATGGCGGCCATTTGCCCTGGGTGTCTTCCTCTGCCTCAGTTTCCTCATCCATTAAAATGCAGCTAAAATGAGGTAGATCAGGAAAAGGCTTTAGAAGTGCATCTGGCACAGAGTCAGCCCCCAATAAATAAATGCTAGCTGTTGTTATTTGCATTATTCCGTATTTCTGGATAGAATGGGTGGCTTGGGCACCTAGCAGCAAGGGGCACAGGGTGCGGTGGGGCAGGACCCAAGCAAGCCCCACTGAAGCAGATGGGGGCCCCCCCCCCAGCCCCCCCGCCTCCCACCCCGGCTCAGGCGGGAATTACCATCACAAGCCAAGTGATGAGCTCACCCACTCACCAGGCTCCAACAATACACAATCAGGCCATAAATCCCCAGGGCATGCTGGGAGCCAGGCTGACATTTGAATATGAAAGGGGGAGAAACAAAACAGCATTCTGGGGGCTGGGATGGAGGGACCGGGCTCCTGGGCTCCCATGCACCAGCAGGCTGGGTGCAGGCAACTTGTGCAGGGGGGAGCCACACACGCACGCGCACGTGCATACTAAACACACACACGCACCCCTACCCAGAGAGGCACACGGACCAAGACATATACACACACAGATGTGCACACCTGCAAATACACACAAACACAGACACACAAGAGCGTACACAGACATGCATGCCACACGCACACACACACATACAGGTAGGTCTACTTTGTCTCCTCCCCCGTTGGACGGTAATGGCAATAAGACCATGATCGTGGACATATATTGAAAATGGAGCCTGGATGATATTCCATCCACAACACCGGATGTTCAAGAAAGTTTTGTGAAGATTTTTTTTTTATATATATCGCAAATTCATTTTTTGAGTCCTGCACCGACAGAAATGGATTCTCTGTCAGTTTGGGTGCCCCCGTCTCTCGCCTTGGCAGGACCCCTGCAGCCCACCTCCAGCCTCCCCCCTCCAAGGCCAGCCTCTCTGCATTCCCCTGCAGACCCTCTTCCTGTATTCTCCTGCCACTCTGGCACTCCACCTGGCAGGGGAGACCCCCCCCCAGCCACTGCTCCCTTGGGGCAGCAAGCCAAGCCCCGTCTGCTCTCAGGGCCCACCAGCCCCCCTGTGTGCCTAGAGCTGGGGCCCGGCTCCCCCCTGAGTCTCTCTCCTCTCCACCCCACCCTGGAGCCTGGGAAAATCTCACTGTGTGGGGGGACCCACTGCTGGCGGCTGGTCTCACTGCATTCCCCAGCAGGAGAGTGGGGGTGGGGCGGAAGAACACAGGCCCCCAAAAGTCCAAAGTTATGCCTGCTTCTGCCACTACTAGCGGTGCAACACGTATAACCTCCCTGTGTCTCAGTTCTCTCGTCTGCGAAATGGAATCACCGAGCCTGTGCCTCATAGGTTGGCATTAGGGCTCCAGGAGATAATGCAGAACAGTCAGAAGAGCCCTGGGGCATAGTAAACTCTCATTACCTTTTCGAAAGCCTCCCACGAAATCCTCCGTTTCTAGTGGGTCTAGGCTTTGGAAACTCAGGGCCAGGAAGTAACTGGCTCATTGAATTGAGGACAAGGCAGGAAAGTGCCAACGGGTAGCGAGAGCTGAGAGAAAAGAACTTCTGGTTAATGTTCCCAGGTGGCATCGCTCTGGAGTCTCCTACTGCGACCAGTCCTTGCCGTGTTCGCCACAAGCGTGAGCTTCTTCAAGCATCCGAAGACCTCTATGAGGTCGGTACATCCCTCGATGCCTCCACTTTAAAGATGGGCCACCTAACTGCAGCCCAGACGGGTGTCGCACTCGGGCTAGGTGCAGAGCTAGTGAACACCAGCCTTGGGCGTCACACCCGGCCCTTGAACCGCCGGTTCCCGTTTTACAAGCAGGGAAGCTGAGGCTCCCCGAAGTGAGGCAACTTGCCCGAGATCACTCGGCTGGACACTGCGTCCATCACCCGTGCCTCTCTACTCATCATCACAGCACATGGGTATTTGGGGGAAGACGCCAGCCATGAGGACTCGAATGCCCCGGGAGTCTCAGACAGCCATACACCTCTCTCTTATTGGTGGAAAAAGCAGCTTTGGAGGACTTGTGTCGTTGACCTCAAACTTCTTCAGGATTGTTCTGGGGCCAGCAGAGAGCAGAGGGCAGGGCCAGGACTGACAGCTGGGGAGCAAAGAGGATCCTGTGGTGGATGGCCACAGGAGGAAGTCACAGCTCCCTCTGAGGATTGCTTTCTCCCAGTCAGGGAGTCCGGAGAAATGGAGAGGGTAACGGGTAAGGGGGTCAGCTTCCCATCAGGGGAGGCGTGCGACTCAGATTGGAGGAATACCCAACGGGGCAGCTGCCGAGGGGATTCGGGGATACTGCCTGGTAAAGGCAGGCAGCAGAAACTCCAACGAGTTTCCATAATCAGATGGCCTGGACTGAGTACGAAGCCAAACGTGTGCTGAAACGAAGCAACCACTTTGGATCCCAGAGGGCCCTCATTACTTCAAAATGCTCCGCTCACATTGTCTTGGGATGCCACGTGGGACACTTCCTTGCCACTGCACTGCATGGCTTTCCGTGTCCAAACTTCAAGGTGGAGACCATGGCTGTTCCAAAGTCCCCACACCCCCTTCTTCCCAATAGTAAGGACCCTCAAAGAGCTATCTGAGGACACAGCTGCCCTGTCATCCCGGAGACTGCCTCCCCCAGGTTCCCTTGCAGTATTAGATTGCAGTGTAGATCTGAGGACGTTAGATTAAGTCCTGGCCAATGGGAGGTCGGCCAAAGACACGTGTGCCCCTTCTAGTGGCCCCCAGGATATAAATGGACATTCTTCCCCTAGCCCTTTCCCTTCTTGGCTGGCTCAGGGAAGGTGAGCACGGGAGCAGTCCCCCTGAACTCAGAAATGGAGGTCTCAAGGGTTCCGGAGTCCCCTCCCAGACCTGGAATGTCGTAGTGGACCACAAAGCAAGAGAAGTAAACACCTCCACTCCCAGACCTTCCCATGTCTCCCATCTCACTCACTCTGACTCGTTTGCCACCAGGTTTGGGGGTCTCATTTCCACAGCAGCTAAGTCTGTATCACATGGTACTGAGGAGGTACACAGCGACCCTAGTGGACCACAAGCTTTAGAAGTCCTGGAAGGACCTCTCTTGCCATCTTCAGCTCAGGAACACACACAAAGAAGCCCCCAAAAGGTGTTTATGGAAAGAATAAAGGAGGGAAGAGAAAGAGATCTCTTCCCAGCCCCAGACCTACATATCCACATGCCTATCTGTCCTCTCCCCCTGAGGCAACTCTAATCTTTCATGTTCCAGACTGAACTACAAATCTGTTCATGCTTCATTCTTCCCCATCTCAGGAAATGGCACCTCCAGCCACCTACAGGTCCAGGCGAGGATCCTAGGAGGTCACTTGTGACTCCTTCCTCTCTTCTCACCCTCCCCAAATTATCACCATGTCTTACTGATTTTACTTCCCACATTTCTCCCCAAACCATGACTTCCCCCAGGTCCACTGCTGCAGGCCCTAGCCCCAGACCTGCTGTGGCTCCCGTTCCACTCACAGGAGAGCCCACCTGCTCTGGCTGTGTTACCCATCTGCTCCCCCTGGGGACTATCAGGTCCCGGAGGGCCTTTCCGACATGTGGCACAGAGCCTGGCCCACAGTGGGGGCCCCCATAAATGCTTGGAGGTGAATAATAGGAAAACGGGGCTGCCCTCCGATGAATCACTTAATGCACACATGGCTGGGGGACCCAGGGGAGCTGGCCCTCTTCTAGAGCAAGGCGGGTGAGGCAGGCTGGCCCCCAGGGTGGGCACTGCCTTGTATAGAGCACACACTACAGAGCCGGGACTCAAACCCAGAACGAACACCTCAACTGGCGTGTTGACCACTCACCTCGCCGCCAGCACGCCTGCCCTCCGGTTCTCGGTTCTGGCACTTCATCCGAGAAATGGGAGGGCCCAGTAAACCCGCCTCCAAACCCAGTGCCCCCTGCAGCCCTCACTGTGGAGGGTGCCCAAGGATGTGGCACTGATGGGATCTAGGGGCCGGCAGATAAGTAAGGAAAGCCAGCTCTGGGGAGGGAGGCATCCCAGGGGGCAGTCTCGGGAATCTGGCAGCTGTACGAGCAGCAGGTGGGTATTCAAAGCGTGCCCACCCACATCAAACTTAAAGAGCCCCTGCACAGCATAGGAAGCCATCAACAAAAGGAAAGGCAAACCACCGAATGGAAGAAAGTATTTGCAAATCACATATCTGATAAGGAACTAATACCCAAAATACATAAAGGACCCCAAAAAATCCAACAGCAAAAAACCCAAAACCCAAAAACCAATCCAACTGAAAAATGGCCAGAGGATCTGAACAGACATTTTCCCAAGAAGACATACAGATGGCCAAGAATCACAGGAAAAGTGTTGGCAAGGATGCGGAGAAAGGGGAACCCTCATGCACTGTGGGTGGGAATGTAAATTGGTGCAGCCACTGTGGAAAAAAGTATGCAACTTCTTCAAAAAACTAAAAGTTGGGGCACCTGGGTGGCTCAGTCGGTTAAGCCTCCTACTTCAGCTCAGGTCATGATCTCGAGGTCTGTGAGTTCAAGCCCTGCGTCAGATTCTGTGCTGACAGCTCAGAGCCTGGAACCTGCTTCAGATTCTGTGTCTCCCTTTCTCTCTGCCCCTCCCCCGCTCATGCTCTGTTCCTCTCTCTCTCTCTCTCTGTCTCTGTCTCTCTCAAAAATAAATAAACATTAAAAAAATTACAGAAAAAACACTAAAAACAGAACTACCATATGATCCAGCAATTCTACTTCTGGGTACCTATCGAAAGGAAATGAAAACATGAAGTTTTCATAAGTCAGAGAAAGATAAATATACAGTCTCTCTTATTTATGGAATCTAAAAAAAAAAAAAATTAAAACCGAATTCATAGATACAGAGAGCAGAGTGCCAGCTACCAGAGGTGGGAAGCAGGTGTGGGCAAGATGGGTGAAGGGGGTCAAAAGGTACAAACATCTTGTTATAAAATAAATAAGTTGTGGGGATGTAATGTACAGCATGGCTACTACAGTTAACAATACTGCACTGCGTATTTGAAAGTTGCTAAAAGAGTAAATCTTAAAAGTTCTCACCATGAGAAGAACATTGTAAAAAAAGTAGGTGGTGATGGATGTCACCTAGACGTGGTGGGTGGTGATCATATCACACACATACACGTATCGAATCATGTTGTACTAAAGAACCAAATGTAGGGGCGCCTGGGTGGCGCAGTAGGTTAAGCGTCCGACTTCAGCCAGGTCACGATCTCGCGGTCTGTGAGTTAGAGCCCCGCGTCAGGCTCTGGGCTGATGGCTCGGAGCCTGGAGCCTGTTTCCGATTCTGTGTCTCCCTCTCTCTCTGCCCCTCCCCCGTTCATGCTCTGTCTCTCTCTGTCCCAAAAATAAATAAACGTTGAAAAAAAAAATTAAAAAAAAAAAAAAAGAACCAAATGTAACATGTCAATTATATCTCAGAAAAATACAAAAAGTGTGGCATCCAGGACTCCTTCCTCCCGGGAGCCTTACCCAGCCCCAGCCCCTTCTCCCCGCCCTCTCCGGCTCTGTGCCCATCCCCAGCCTCATGATTATGGCAGCCTTTGGGTTAGCATCACCATAATGAAAGCACAGGGAGTTTTGAGACTACGTAACAGGTGACGGTCAGGATGTGGCCTCGCCCTGTAGGATTCCAGGGTCCCAGGTGTTCCCTCATCCTACTCTGACAATCCAGGCATGGGACCAGGTGGCCCTGCCCAGGACGCTGGATCTGAAGCTCATCTTGAGAGGCCAAGATGTATGGATTCATTCCGGGAACTTCAGGAGTTCCCTGGGGTCCCGATGGGGCTGCGTTCTCGGTCCCAGCATGGTTCTCCAGGCCTCCTGTCCACTCTGTAAAGCCCCAAAAGCCTTCTGCGTTCATTAGGATTGTGTTCAGCTGCATATAACAAGCCCCATTTCCAAGCTTGGTTTTTCGGGAGGGCGGCAGGCTGGGGCTGGGCAGCTGCTGGGGGCAGTCATCAAGGACTCAAGCTCCTACCAGCGCCTGGCCCACTGTCCTTAGCGTGTGCTGTCCATCCTCACGCAGGAAGGAAGAAGATGGGAGGGTGAGGGAAAAGGCCTGTGCTGGCATTTTTAGGAAAGCAATAGCCTTTTAAGAACCCACCAAGCGGAGGCGCCTGTGTGGCGTGGTCGGTTAAGCATCCGACTTCGGCTCAGGTCATGATCTCACGGTCCGTGAGTTCGAGCCCCGCGTCGGGCTCTGTGCTGCCCTCTCAGAGCCTGGAGCCTGTTTCAGATTCTGTGTCTCTCTCTCTCTGCCCCTCCCCTGTTCATGCTCTGTCTTTCTCTGTCTCAAAAATAAATAAACGTTAAAAAAAAAAAAAGAACCCACCAAGCGGACTCCCATTTATATTCCATCGAGTAGCACAGGGTCCCACAGCCACCTGCAGCAGGAAGCAGGTCTGGGAAAAGAGCCCAAGGGGCATATGGTCCCCCTGAACCAAACTGGGGGTCTGTTAGCAGGGAGGGAGGAGGGGAAAGGTATGAGGCAGACGGTTAACAGCACCTAATTAACACAACTTCCAAAACATTTCTCTTCTGCCCAACCAGGGTGGCTTCTGGGCAATTGTAACTAAGATCCACAATTGATGTATGGGGGCACCGAATCCAGTCTGAGGATGCCACGAATCCCTCCCCAGGGAAGTGACGTTTGAGCTAAGGCCTCAAGGATAATGGATAACTCAACAAAACAGGGCGGGAGATTTTCAGGCAGAAGGAATAGGATGAAGGTCCTGAGGAAGAAGACAGAAGGGGATATTTGAGGAAAAGAAAAGTGTGACCCGAGAACAGAGGGCAAGGGGCAGGGGAGGCGAGAAAGGGTCAGAATGACAGGAGAGGGCTGGCATGTAAGCCCCGTGGGCTGCGGAAGGCTCTGTGACTGCCCGATGAGCAATGACACCATCCCAGAGTTTTCTGCAAGAGAGGAACATGACTTTTACAGATCAGCCCGTTGCAAGGGGGCCAAGAATGGTGTGTGTGTATTAGTCAGGATAAGTTAACCCTGTAACAAAGAGCCCACAGTCACAGTGGATTCAACCACTGAGGTTTACTTCTCACTCATGCCACCTTCCAATGCACGGTGCTCAGGGCTCAGCTCCATGCAACCGTCCAGGGACCCAGTCCCTTCTGTTTTGTGCACGTCCACTTCCAACGTGGCCACCAAGGTCACCTTGGCATCACCCATGAAAACAGAGGCCGTGTGGAAGATAATGCAGGCTTTGGGCGGCTAGGCCTGGACACGCCTCTGCCCACATTCTTTTGACCATAATTCAGTTACTTGACCAGCTAAC